>NC_139803.1:17290337-17845337 GCF_963457635.1 Microchirus variegatus
GCTGCAGGAAGCACTGTGGGGAAACAGTGCTCTCTTGTAGCCTTTTTCCTCAAGATGAAAACACTGCTCAGCTACCTCCACTGTTGCCTTGGAAACCTGGTCACTCTCACTCTTTTATCCTCACTCTTCACCACTCGCTTCATTAAGTGCGTTGCTGCTGGCAATTAGAATGAAACCAGCGGCAGTGGGCTGGCTGTCTTGAAATGCAGTCTCCAATTAAATACTTTCAAATAGCGACGCTTCTTCAAGCTACATCTGCTCTCTATATAATAAACCATGCACCTGGGAGCTGTGCTTCTAAAAGCTCCAACTATATGGTTCCTATACAGATGAATGACTTGAAATCTTGTCTTTTCAGTACCTTGAATTCAAAAGTAACATGATCCCACGCTGCCTTGTTAGTTGAGATGCTGTCTCAAGCCTCTGAGCACATAAGCAAAACAATGTTCCAGACATTGTCATGTTAGTTTACAGAAAGGAAAACACATGACAAGGTGATCGATTCAGATCTGCATCCCGGTGAGTTCATACCACTTTTTCAAGTACTTCAGACACGCACGCACACAGCGCATCTGTTGTGTTCATCCATCCAAGGCCATTTATATATTAACGACAGCAGGACAACAGTGTAGTACGTGTGGAACAAGTCACAAGCCTTTAAATACAGTCACACTCAGCAATTTATATTGCAGGACATAGATTAACTGAGGATATTATTGCTGCATTAAAATTGATGGAGTAAATGTAAGTGAATCATCATTACAGGACATTTGCTTAAAGTGGAAAAAAAAAGTACTCTGGAGAAATGCAATTGGTTAATTTCATGTACAGCGCCATCTGTAGTTTGGTCTTCCCTGATAGTACCCTTTGAAACATAGGCTACTAAAACATGTATATAAATATATATATTTATATAGGCACTAGGCCCTACATTTTCATGAACATTCATAGCTAACAGCAACGGCTAGACGATAAACATGTTTTAGCTTTGCGGCCACAGAGCAGCGGCTACAGTATGAAGAGGCAGTCCTCTGTTTGCAAAAATGAACTCCTGTTGTGAAGCTTTGACATTTGCAATTTGTGCACTCTGACATTTGAGCATGTCAGCTTGTGCAACCGGAAATTCCGACTGGGAGCTACTAGCAGTCAGTCACACTGCTGTCCACTCATATGTGGCACACTTTGTGTCTTTCATTCATTCGTCTTCGACCATTTCATCCTCCGCATGAGAGTCAAAGGGCAAAAGGTGGGGTACACCCTGGATAGGTTGCCAGTCCATCACAGGGCCACATATATAGAAAAACAACTCATACTATGGTCAATTTATAGTGTCCAAATTGCCTAATCCCCAAATCTGCATGTGTTTGGAATGTGGGAGGAGAACCTGTAGAAACCCCCCCACACACACAAGGGGAGAATATGCAAACTCCATGATGTTTCAACCTGGTTGTGAACCTGGGTCTTCAGTTACAATGCAATTACAACATTTTAATCATGTGCTATTGGAGAAGAGCTGACTTTAGTGAGTTGTACCATTTACCGTTAACTGATGTTATAAATCAAGTGAGGTTAGTTTTCCAAAAGACTTCCATTCAGTTCTTTTTTGAGTCACCACCATGTGGTTAAATGCTTCACTTTTAACTGCATCCAGAAAATAGACAGTTGGAGCTGAAAAGTCCAAATATGCATTGTTTTCAAAAATGAAGGAGAAACACGTTATCTTTGGTGAAGAACTCGTATAAATCAGAAATCAAATGGGTATTCTGACATTGGCAGAATTTGGTAGACTCAAGAACGTCAGCACTTAAAGCAGTGAGAGTAACTTCCGTTCTCCCCTGCGTCATTACTGAATTACACATAAGCTTTCCATTTGCATTGACAGAGCGAGTGACAAGCTCTTAAACAGCTGCAGCTTCCATCCTGAAGACAATTTATTCAACCCATCATGTAGTTATTTCTTCCATTTGGACATTTTTTTTGCAAGATAAACCAAATCAACCGATCACACTAAATGAGACAGATTCACTCCCTGCCAGATCTACCTTACAAATATAAACCCTGTTCTTTTCAAGTCCACACACCCTCCGAGACACTTTTGGTTTCTCCATAAAAGTGCCAGAAAATAAATGTACTTGTTAATGATCAGTAAATCTTTGTCTAAATAAAGGCACCGGGTGAAAGTGTTTCAAAATGAATTCAAGTGATAATGACTCACTGCAACTAACACTGAGAAATCTGCGCTGCAACAACATTGAGGCTGAATTTGAGTTTGTTGTTGATTTGTGAGGTGAAAGAGAAACGGGAGTTGGGGTTCATTTTTAATCAAAGCTATCAAAAAAATCATGAAATAAAATAAGAAATAAAAATTCAGTGAATAGTAATTTAAAATAACTAAGAGGGATGAAATTCTGTTGTGCACTTTCTTATCTGTGAAATCAAATTGTCTTTGCAGGCATGTGGCTTCACTGAGGTTTCAAATGGGAACTGCTTTTTGACTCCGTCTCCATGTTCTACATGTAATAATACAGGACAGGCTGCTCAAATTGAAGATTTCCTCCAAATAACACCTTTCTTATCAAGAGTAAAAGCCATAAAACGTTTTGTCATCAGAAACCCGTCATTGCAGCGTTTCTTCTTTTGTTACACATAAATTCAATTTTAGTTTGGCCACGAACTTGGGATGCATCACATACTTAGTCATATTGACGCGTCCCAGTGTGTCCGAAAAATAACAACATTTTTCTTTGTCCAAAACAACTAGGAAATCTCAAGTGGGCCGGATGAGTGAAATAGTAGCATAATAGCCTATAAACAAAAAGAACTCCAATGTCTCCTGGAAATGTTATGCTTAAGTTTACCATTACAACTTACAGATCACAGTGGATCTACAAAGCATTTAGTCACAGATACACTCATGTATCTGGAACTAAAATTCTAGTATTTCATATATGATTAGAACATGTCAAAATCTAGAAATTAATTTACTACACATCCATGTAATATTCCTGAAACTAATGTGCAAGCTAATACAAATGTGACCCATCCATCCATCACTTATCCGAGGTCAGGTCGTGGGGCTAGTAGCTTGAGCAGAGAAGCCCAGACTTCCCTCTCCCTGGCCACTTAATCCAGCTCCTCCGGGGAAATCCCGAGGCGTCCCCGGGCCAACCGTCTCTCGAGTCTCTCCAGCGAGTCCTGGGGTCCTAGATCTTCCTCGGGGCCTCCTCCCAGTGGGACGTGCCCGGAACACCTCACCAGGGAGGCGTCCAGGAGGCATCCTAACCAGGTGCCCGAGCCACCTCATCTGGCTTCTCTCAATGCGTAGGAGCAGCGGTTCTACTCTGAGCCTCTCCCGGATGACCGAGCTTCTCACCCTATCTCTACCCTGCGGAGGTAATCCATTTCGGCCGCTTGTATTCGCGATCTCGTTCTTCCAGTCATTAAATGTGACCCCAGGAGACAAATTAGGAATTACTGTATGTGTAACTCCATAATTGTAGTTGATTATCTTCAATGTGGTGTTAACTTTCCTGCTCTACTCTACTTCTGGACAATGGTCCATCATGGCTTCATAGTGACGGACCTTCTAACGGGCCAATTCAGGTCTGCGGGCCGTATGTTTGACCGAACACCTATATAATGGTACGTAAACAAATCTATTCTATTATGTTAATGGTGTTAATTTGATGTCAATTTTGCAACAGATATTTCTATTATTGCACCATCACAGCATACTTTATGACCGTCACAGGTTAAATAGTCTGTTGTGCATCATTCAGTCCTTCAGCTGCAGGTGTTCTGTGCTCTATTGTTTAGAGAGAAAAAAAGATAATCTTCCAATTCCCACATGAAGACAACACTGCAGTAGATTAATAAAACAAAGCCTCTTTGCTTTGACATGGGCCAAGCCTTGTCCACAGGAGAGCCCCCGCTCTCCCCCCTGCACCCTCTTCATCACGCACCTGCTGTCCTTCAGGGTCAGGGCCAGATGAGTTAATGTGACTCAGGTGTTGTAACCGAAGATTGCCACCAGCTGGTTGTGGTGTAGCTTGGCGGAGGCGAGTGCAGTCGAGTTGGCCGTCTACCGGGGCTGAACAGGTGAGCGGCACTTCTGCACTGCTGGCCTCTGTTCTCAACAAGTCCCTTGTCCGCGGAGAGGCACTCGAGTCTCCAGACACCAACGGCTCGGCCTGTTAGAATGAGAAGAAAGAAACGCAAATGCTTCATTCAATATTAATTTGAATTGTGAAGATACTCTAAAATTAAAACCAACTAACCTCATTAGCAGCATCTGGTAGAACAGCTGAAGTGGAATGGTGCAAAAATAGCAAACACAGTTCCATTGTCCAAATACTTCCTGGGATGACTGAAGCCACAAATATTCATTTAGGTTAATGTAAACCACCCACGTTCTCAGAGGCCGGTAGGAAAAAGTAACGATCTGTATTAAATTAAAGCAGCCTCTAATTCTGTTCCAAACTCTGCCCAAGCTCTGTGTTAGCCAGGGAGAGACATATCTTTTCTTTTTTTTTTACCTCTCTGTATCCTTACAGGATACATTTAATGCTTTCCATTTTCGTGTCTAAACCTCATAAACATGAAACATTTAAGGTGTAATCTAATAAGCAGCCACTACAAGGTCCAAATGGATTAACGCAGGCTACATTTGTACAAGATACATTCAGCATATACAGAGATGTCCTTTTCTCCCGTTTCCATTAGTGGCTAGAGCTGCACTTTTGCAATATCTACCAGTCTACGCAGTAATTGATTAAGGCTCTTAACTTCAGAGCTCATGGTGGCATTTCAGACCACTCGCTCTACAGCTCATGGAATATGGAACTTAATGTATTTTTTCAGGTACATGCATGTGGGGAGTTTTTGTGCAGCTGTGCCCGTGTTACACCGTGATGAACAATGTCTCAATCTTTTTGAATGCATCAGTGAGCATTTAATGGGTTTTATACTCAAATCAAAAGAGGGCAAACTGGGCTTTGAACCTCCCATCATCCAGATAAGGCTTCTGATTTTGCCAAATTTTAAATTTGTTTGGGGTTTAAAGGATAAGATACAAGCAAACACTTGAATTTTCTTTTCTTTTTTTTCCCCCAGCTGCAGTTGATTGTCTTTGTTTTGGGTTCTTACTAAATTCAATATAATAGTTAAAGCTGCATTATGTAATAAATCTAAAGCAACTGGCCATAAAATCCTCCTAATATGTCACAGAGACTCAAAAATAATGTTCATTTAACAAACTGAACTCACCAACAACAACAGTACAGCCAAAATATTTGCATTAAAAAAATATATTTTGCAGACTGCAAATCATCCTTGTGTTTTAAAAATCATGTTTTGGCGTGTGGCGCCATCTACAGCCATCTACCAATCGTGCAGTCGGTAGAGTCTCAGCTGCCGAGCAACCACGGGTTGCCAGTTACGTCAGAAAACGAAACCTAAAAGACCTCGGTATTTTAAATTTGAATGTAGTAACCGTTTTTGCCACATTCTTACATATGGCATCTTTAAGTCAGTTACAGGTCACATAGAGTGGTCCTGTTGCACATAAATGTTAGTTATGGAGGTCTACTTACATATATTAACTTGTTTTTATGGTCAAAAACCTCCTAGTTGCTGTAAACGAGCCGATTGAAATCCTCTTTTCTGACGGTGTTCGTCAGCTGCGAGATTTCAGAGTGAACTTTCACCCCCAGAAGACAGCCTTGTGATTGGCCAGTACTATTCAGCACACCAGCTCTCAGAAGCGCAGCTCCCCCCTCTGGAACAATGGATGCACTGCTCCTGATTATCAAAACATTGTTTTAACAGTGTTTAAAAATAGCTTCTTCACGACTCCCCACCGCAGTCCCTTTTATGACTTTGACTTTGAGTCAGAAGACACTGTCGCTCGTGAAACACCTCCACAACAGACGTTATTCTTCTTCTGCGGTTCAATGTACGCAACCGGATGTGCCCGGACTAGTGCCCGGAGCAGGACGATCTGCTGTTCAGGAGAACCGCTGTTTACGTAACTATTACGGGATTTTCAGAGATCTCGTTGAGCCCCGAGATTACAATAAACACAGCGTTCTCAGCAATGACTGAACTGTTTGTTTGGAACCTTCAGGGTTTCATAAACAAGGTAAATTTGAAGAAATCAAATTGAAGAAATATTTTGATATACTCTAAGTATTTTGTTAAAATAAAAATAAAATAAAGTCATTGTCATGTCACACCAGGCAATATGAGTCTTGTGAATCCATTGAAGACATCACACAAAACAGAGAGAGTGACAGAGACGCTGGCGTCTTCTGCTGTGTCTTTGTTTGTCTTTGATAAGGTGAATGTGTCTTTTAACGTTACTTGTCCAGACTGCATCCAGGAAATTTGGAGCTGGGTGCTGAAAGCACGCCCTCATTCAGGGAGCTCTTGGTGAGCCTTGTGTTATGAATATCATGCAAAATAAAATCACAATGATAAATGTGAATGTTCAGGAGTATGTTTTGCTATAGAATCTACTTCAGAAACTCGTTTCAGCTGCAGCTTACTGCTGTGCCTCCAACAGTTGTGGTGTAAAATGCAGTGTGGCGGGTGTAGCAGGTGACATGGAAAACAAAACATAGCTGGGGTGCTGTGAATTGTGATGGTTCAGGAGGGTTTTTTTTTGCAAAAGAATCCACTTCGGAAACTCTTTGTGCTTCCAACTGCCTGATGAAACCTTGAAACTACAGAATTAGACAGATACACAAAAGTACATACTGTACATGCTTGAAAACATATACCACATTTCCTTGATCTTTTGTATTAGACATCTTTAGTTGTTGTCGCCAGAGGGACACAGGCTATGTGAGCCAAAGAGCTGATAGTATCTTGCCTGGTGCAGCGCTGCAGGGAAAGGAGTTAAAAACCCTGTGGTAATGGGACAGTTTGTAAAACCACCAGCATACCTCGCAGCTCTCAAGATATTTGAAATCGATCATAGCCTTTTCGAGACGTTGGCACCTGGGTGGGAATGGGGTGCAAGCCAGCACCTAATGCCTCTCAAACAACCACGGTATAGTGGCATTCGCACCATGAGGAGCAGCACAAGCCTGCAAAAGACGAGTCAATAAACACTTACTTGGACCAATGGGCTGTTTGTCAAGCACAATTACAAAGAAAATATATATATATATAAGGACTGATCGTTACCCAGTTCAGTCCAGGTAGAAATGGAAAGTAAACTCAAATAATCAGAAAAAATGATAGAGGGAACTTAAAGGTGTGCTGTGTATACTTCCACTTCACAATATCAATTGCAGGCTCTGGCTGATTTGTCCGGCTTATTCTAAGACGATGAAAATCATATTGATTTATATATTTTTATTATTATTATTATTATTATTATTATTTCAAGGTGATTATAGACATACACAAACCTACTTATATTCAGTTTCTGCCAATAAACCCTCCTAAATGTTGCACACTGGACCTGCAACGCTGCGGAGAAGAAGGACAATCTCTACCAAAGCAGAAGGTAAATGAAGGCGGTGTGAATGATTATCCCTGACTATTATAAATAAATAAATAATGCATTGAATATGAATATGAAGGGTATACGTCTCATTGCTATGATCAAGAATACAAAAAAATAGGTCACCGTATCAAAAGGGTTGTATTCATTCATTAAGATTCTACAGAGACGGGCGAGCGGAATAGCATGACACATCCACAACCATCTGTAAGAACAGACAAAGCCTCACAGCGAATGAAATGTTAAATAACGGCTATGTGTAGAACACTGTAATGCCTGAGGACATTACAGTCTGTTGTTGGAAGATAGTCCTGGCATATTATCTCTTACAGGCCGCGATTTGTAATTAAATATTAATCTAATTAGCGGAATCTTTTGGTGGTGAGTCATTTGCATCATCAGAGCAAGCCTCGGTTATCTTCAGATGAGAGTTTTATCGTGGCTCTATTGTAACGCTCATTCTCTTCCTGATGCCATTACGCCCCGGTGTGTCGCCTGCAACGGGAAACAGTTTCCGTGTGTTTGACAGAGAAGTGTTAAAACATTTGCCGTGGTTCATTATGTTTAACTAAAAAAAAAAGTAAGTGGGAGCTTGTTAGGGAGTTTTTGATGAATATTAACTTTCCCTCAATTGTCTGTGTAACAATTCTTTAAGTACAGAGTTCACAGCCCAATCATCTGACACTTAAAACTAATCACCTGCCTCATACAATCCGTCAACCTTTTATAGAGGCCTCGAGGTGATGGAATAATTGGTTGTGGTTCACTTTCCTCTGGGAGGAAGATGTTGTAGTTCCTCCCTGTTTGGTGTGTCTTCTTCTCTTCTCTGAGGGTATTTAGGTTAAAGGGATGCTGGAATCTCATCAACAACAAAAAAATGGAAGCACCTGAAGTGACATTATGCAGACAGTGAATTAACTTTGCTGAACAGCGCGGGCCAACTGTCACTCTTGCAGATCCAGATAATTGATTGGCTCATTATCCTAACGGCATATTTTCTCCGTGTAAGTCTGAACGTTGTTTGGTGGCAGCCGCTTATTATTTCACCGGGGGTTTTATTACCGAATTAATTTGTGAGTGCTTACCAATCTCATAAATAACACGCTGCACTCTTTAAAGACTGCTGATTTTCTTCTTAATCCAATTTGGGTCTGAACGTGTCTGTTGGAACACAACTTTAAACTTCAACACAACACAGTGATTATTTTTGGACTGTAAAAGAAAGGGAGGCTCCAGAGGAGCTTTTTTTTTAATTATTATTTTTATTTTACGAACACAGTCCAAATTATTGATTGAAACTATCTGTGCTGACCTCCTTGTTCAGTGAGGATCAATGCATGATACTTGCAGAGCTAACACTTAATCAAGAACCATTCAGACTCTATTTGCATTCTTACTGCAGTGTATCATCCATGAAAAGTGGTGAATAGTTAGTGGTGAAGTGTACTGGAAAACAAAAATACAAGTTACTTGATACTAAGTAAAATACTACTACTATTATTTATTTAAAAAAAATAGATTTTCGGTTTTAAATCTATTTTTTTCTATTAAAGACAAAGTAATTATTCATATGATGTACTATGTGTAAATGCATGACGTTTACACATAGTACATCATCCCAAAGGCAAAAGGTGCGTCGTTGTAAGAGGAGAAATAATCTGTGTTTTTATTTATAAAATCGTCCGGAAGAAAAAAACTTGAATTAATCGATAAAATCGATATATCGCCCAGGCCTACTTGATCATTATTTACTACTTGTAGATTAAGTCATTTGTTGTTAAATGCTGTACACTCTTAGACATAAAAGTGCTAAGTAGAACCATATACGGTTCTTCGGCTTCTCCTCATAGGAGAACCCTTTTGGAGGGTTCCAGCAAGAACCTTTTTAAAACCGTTTATTCAGGAAAGGGGTTTAAAGGGTTCTTACAGGAACCATTAGTGTTACCAAGAACCCTTGAAAAATCGTTTCTTCTGGAAAGGGTTTTTCAGAAGCAAATGGTTCCAGGTAGAACCTCAGCCCTTGTAGAATGACCCTTTTGGAACACTTATTTCTTAGAGTGTAGTGTGCAACTTTTAAATACAAACAAAAACAAATATAATCAACACCATATAAAACTGTCTTTTCTGCTAAAAAACTGGTTGTTATTACTATTATTGATTACATTTACAGTATATAGCGCTTTTCTATACACCCAAAGCGTGTACAGAACCCATTATTCATTCATACACATTCTCACTGGTGGTGGTAAGCTGTATCTGTAGCCTATGTGCTCCAAACGGCCCCTCCGACCACCACAATCATTCATACACACATCTATATATAGAGAGACAAACAACCACCTATGGTCAATTTAGAGTCCAATTTACCTAATCCCCATGTTGCATATTGTTTTGAACTGTAGGAGGAAGCCGGAGAACCTGGAGAAAACCCCCACACACAGGGAGAACATGCAATGATCCCTTCCTTTCTTACCAACCCCCTCCCTCAGCCCCCTCTGCCCCCTCCCCTCGTAAAATACCATATATGGGTGTTCATCGTCAAAAGTAATTGGTTTTCAAAATGGCAACAATACAGTCTTACTCTGAAACTCAACACAAGACCTGCAATGCAAAATAGTCTTTAACATGTCCAAAATGAACACATGCAACTACAAAGTCCATATGAATAATAATGTATATGCATAATCCATTACTGAATAAAGGTTACACTTGTTACAATGATATCAGTACATTGATGTATGGATGGTGCGTGGGGTAAAGGTATTTCATGTATCTAAGATAAGTAGTAAAGCAAAAGTGAAGGAGTTTGGACACATAACTCAAATTTGACGAGTCGGTTAGGACCCAAGAGCAGACAGGCGTAGCAGTTTTAATGATTTATTAAAAACAATGAACAAAAGAACAGTACAACAGGATGTCGGTGGAGGTGACAGCAATCAGCTCCAAGCGGCGGTGAGGATCAGCGTCAGAGGTAGCAGGCAAAATGAGGGTCAGGTCTGAGCACAAGGGGACACAGGAGTAAGTAAACTGGCAATAAACACAAACAACGAGTAGACACTAGAGTTAAACTCGGAAGGACCACAGCGTTACCGCAGGGTAGAGTGTAACCATCTGGCGACGAGTGACTGCAGACCCAGAGAATAAGAAGGTTGCACTGAAGAGGAGATTGCGAACAGGTGGGCTCCCGACGCAGGTGAGGCGATTGCAGGCAGGAGGGGAAGGAGGAAGTGCAGAGACGCAGGACAAGGCTGAGCATGACATCAAAGCAAGTATGACTGTACTGTTCTCTTTTGTTTGTATGTTTGTTTCTTTGTGTAGGCGGCATTGGCTCATCCACTTCCATATAAACCTCCATATAAAGGCCTGGTCATCACTCCACCACCCTGCCAGATAATGATGTCGCCTCGTTCCATAGTGACACAAGTTTGCAAGTTTTGCATCTCTTGATTGTTTGTAATTATTTCCTTCTGGTTTTTTCTCCCTGCTGCCCTGCTGAGCCAGTGTGAGCCAGGGCAGACCCCTGTAACCTCTGTCTGCCTTTATTTTTTGGGGGATAAAAAAACAACAACCCTCCAATGACATATCTTGATTGTTTTGTCTCTGCTTTGGGGTCTTAACTGCAAAACATAACAGTCTGCTCCCCAAAATGACTACAGTACAGTAAGAAAGTCTTATTACTTTGTACCAATAATCCATCTTTTACCGCTTTATCCTCCACATGAGAGTCGCTGGGGGGCACTGGTGCCAATTCCAGCTGACATAGGACGAAAGGCTGGGTACACCTTGGACAGGTCACCAGTCACCATCACAGGGCCACATAAAAGTGTCCAATTTTGCTTAATCCTGAGTGATAATCACTACATCAACCATGTGGCCCTGTAACTATAATCAATGCATCATAAAATGTGGAAACAAAGCAACTTTCATGTAACACATTGTGCGTGTGTTAATGTATTCCCATCGCTCTTCATGTGGATTTCATTGGTCAATGATGCTGCACACATACATACATTTAAACATGTTTTTTTTGTTTGTTTTATAAAATAAAATAAAATACAAATATAAACCTGAAATAAATATATTTCTGTGTTCCGGAACAAAGTTTTGAAATCATTTGAGGCGAGAAATTAGTCATTTAGAATCCAAACATGTGGTTTGTGTAATAAGAAATGACATATTTATAGTATGACAGTGGCACTGTCGGAGGTGAGCAGCTCTGCCTCTGCGGACTCTCGGTGCCCACAGTTCCCGGCACAGAGCAGCGTTGCCTTGGCCTGTCCTGGTGAAATGATCCGCTGGTTCAGGCTCCGTCATTACATAGTTGGTGTGATCGATAGATTTGTTGTTGACATGTTGTTTTGTTTTTAATGCAAACGTTTTGACCTGAAAATGTGAACTTTTGTATAATATTAATGTTTAACTTATTGTAACTTTGAATTTTAGATTTATATTAAAGTCGCACTGTCATTGTATATGTATTTACATATAATGGACACATTTTATAGTGTATAAAATATTTAAAATGTGAAAATAACAACAATATATGTATTTATTAAAAGTATTTTGTATATTTAGTATATGTTCATTCATCAACACTGTAGGTGGCGGTAATGAGGCTTAAGTGCTTCGCGCCACCCGCCATTCAAACAGTAGAACAAAGAAGTACGCTGCTGTTCCAATTGAAGAATCGTGCTCGTGTACTCCCGTACTTGGCAAGTATGTTCTTCAGTCGTACTTATCAAGTATGTACTTTCCAAGTAAGCAAGTGCATACTGGCATACTTGGGTATTGAGAAACGGCCATACTGTTTGTGTGGTGTGCTTGGTATAGGTGTTTTTCACCAGTTTGTGCTATTCTGCTGAGTGATCATGTTTTGCTGTGGGTGGATGCAAGCATAACCCCCTGGGTCTTCTCGCCTGCTTGAAGTAAAAAAAAAAAAACCCCACAACAATTGTTTTCAATTAAGTGTTATGTACAAATCATATTTAATTTTCAAAAAGGATTAGGGCAATCTACCCCACTTTTACATGTTTACAAAAGCATAGTTCCATAATAATCCATCCACACAAACAAATGAAGACCTGAATTGCCTTTCCTCTCTTATCTTATATCTTGAACAAAGTGTAGCCTTGTATAAAATAAGTTAGTATACAGTGCATAAAATTAATATAAAATAAAATACAATCAAATGTATTAAAAGCTCATGATAAAAAAAATGTTATAATTAAAAAATGGTTAATATATGTGCTAAAAATGTTTATATAATATGCACAGTTTAATAAATTAGACTAGTTAAAAGATAAATAACTATAGGTCTATAAGTCCATTACGTTCTATAACATATCAGCGTTCTTAGAGAAAAGGAGATAAACAAGTAGTGTAACCTAACCTGTTACCTGTTTTTCTGTCATTCATTTCATTTCTGTGTTGTCATTGGTTGTTATCGAACTCACGAGCCAATCGGTAAATTCACCGTTCAAGGGGCGGGACTAGCGCCGCGGAGGAGCGATGGAGCAGGTATGCGACAGTTATGGCAGACGCTTCGGCTACAGAGCCTAGACAAGTTGGGGGAGCATTTGGTTTATTTATCGAGGTTGACAACTCGTCGGTCGAAGATAAGCCTCTGTGTGACGTTCAAGAGGTGAATATGATATGTATGCCTGTATTTTTGTGCTGTTATAGTAATAGAGTGGATGTGAGACATGGTTAGCGACATGCTAGCTAGCGGTAGCATAAAGAGCTAATACTAATTTAACAAGAAATAGCATGTAGTAATATTACATTTTACACGCTATTTCTTGTTCAAATGGAATAATTTTCTGTCGCTAGACCAACATTGGAGAAGGAGAGAGGTGAAGACGGGTTTCCAACGCACGGCCCTGCTGTTTTCCCCTTCTTCATTGGACTTCGCTGTTGTGTGTGAGTGAACTGTGACTGCCATTGCCATTGCCATTACATTCGTGAGACTACTATCATCGTTTGTCCACAACTCTGTGATTCGTGAGTGTGAACAAACATGCACATGCCTTTTGTTTTATTTATGGCTCAGTTCTAAGTGAAGGTCATTACAGTTTTAGGCCCCACCGTACCCCAGCATCGATAAACAGCCCTGCAATAGGTTTCAAAATCAATTTGATAGTGTGTAGGTCCACAGATATTTTATGCGCGAGTTTTGATTTGTGTGAAAATGGTGTGCCTGTAACAAAGGTTTTAAGAGAGTACTGATTATATTGACTTGTAAGGTATCTAAACAAAAGTTTTTTTTTTTTTTAATTATTATTATTTAATAGTGTTTTCATTGACACTGTGAATTAGTTAAAGCCTTTTACAACCACAGGGATCACCGGTGACACCATGGCGCACCATGTGTATTTCAAATTACCATAACTCCTTGCTTCTTCGTGCAATTTTAATAATTCGAACTGCCCCTCAAAGTATATAAATATATTTATTATTATAGTGCTAAAAGGGTTAAGAGCCACTGCTATCCACAATTCACTTACCTGACAACGAATTGGCCGAACAAATGTGGATGTTGTCCAGTAGATCGTGGTTTGGCTCCGTTAACCACAAGCGCCTCCTTTACTCTGATAACGTTTGACATTGTTCTCCCTGATTTGTTATAACTTTAGGTAGTCTATAAAACTCCAATTGTTTTTCCAAATGACCGATTGATACATACTAGAGGAGTAGGCCTCTCATTGTATTAACCACTCTAGTTATATCCAACTATATGAGACCTGGGTTAAGGAAGAAGGTGACTGCAGAAGTTACCAAGGGTCTTTAGCGTTTAAATATAATTTAGCAGAGGCTGTGCACAGCAATGCTCTGCTGTTGTCCCTTCCAACACTGACATTTAAATGCCTTTTTTCCATTGGGCCATGTTGAATCCCTCAAGGCTAACTACTAAATGACATTGTAAACATTTTCAATTAATGTCGGAAATTTGAATCTTCAACTATAGCTTACGAAGTCCAAGTTTCCCCTGTAGCCTCAACTGACTGAAAGTTAAGGACTTTTACAACTTTTAGCAGTTGTAAGTAACACGCCATGCGTTTAGTCCATTAGAATCCAAATAAACAATTAAGCTTACCGTACATTTCTAGCTGACTGTAATCCTCAAAAACATCTTCCCTGAAATGACAGAAAGCGACCTTTAGGAGGAACTGACCCATCTCTTCAAGGAGTGTCAATGCAGAAAGCATATTCACAGCGGCCATTTATTTTAAGAGGCAGACAAAAAGGGCACTGGCTTTTTGAGGGGTCATAGGCACATGGCTCACGGATGTCAAACCCTTAGAGCTTTGCCTGTTCACTGCTTGATAATTGGTCATCCATCTACTCTTCTGTGATCACATGTTTACTTCCAGCTCTGTGGGTCAGTCATTTATTTCTGGTCTCATTGCTGCTTGTTTGTTTCCAGTCGTGTAGTCAAGCTGTTTACTTATGGCTTCATGAACAGAAATGTATTTCTGTATTTCTGGTGCTGCAATAAGTGGTTTGTGGCTGCTTTCAAGGAAATTGCAGCTATTTTCAGCTTGATTTTATTAACTGGTCTTCAGTGCGATGGACAATTTTAGTTTGATCATAAATACTCAATAAAGTGTGAAACAGTCAGAATGCTTACATGATGTAAGAAAAACATAACTCTCTTAATCCACTTAAAACCACAATTTTCAGATTTTCAGACATGCAAACGCCCTTATAATGGGATTGGCAGTCAAATTACTATTGCATATCCATTCAACTAGACCCACATAGACTTGGGTGCTCTGCACATGTTCCAAATGTCCCAGTCCTTATGTTAATCAGCAGAAGAAGATAACGGAAGAGTCCAGTACACAGGAGAATAAAACAACAATGAGAAAAGCAAATCCACATCAATGCATTTTTTGACTTGTATGGAGACTGGGTTCATACTTTGTCGGCTTGGAGAATTGAACTATTTTGAACCTAAACTGCTAGGGGACTCTTAGTCAAAATGATACCAAACCATGTCTTGTTTGATGACACTGGGAAGCAGTGTGGCATCGTGGTAATTCACCAACACTGCTGATGGTTTGTACTAGAGCTGTCCCAAACGATTATTTTTCAAACGATTAATCTAGCGATTATTTTTTCGATTCGTCGACTAATCTAACGATTCATTTTACGATAAGTGTGTGTGTATGTGTGTGCGCCCCTGCGTGTCTGTCTGTGTGACTCTCTATTGAACGGAATCAATAACTAGACAACATCTGTCTAATGTAGCGTTTATCTTTGCTTTACTACTGTCACTGCTTGATAAACGAACATTCCAGGGCGGGGAAGGGGGAAAATCAACAGCGCATACAGAGTTTTGCTGCCATCCTGAAACAGCGCTCTAGGGTGTTATCGTTTCAACTGCTCGTGCATTGCTGTTGTACTGCTGTGGTACGCAAAATTAAATTTGCATAGTCTGCAAACAACCGCATTGTTGGAAGAGTTGAGGGTTAAAAAAATGTCCACACTTGAAGACCGTAGACGTGTTTTTTTTGCTGTTCCTCGGTGCTCCCACTACTGCTTGCCGCTGCCATTGTTATGAATTCTTCTTCTCAAGTCGTCTAGTCCCAGCTCTAGTTTGTACTGGAAGTTAGACACTAGTCTTGTCATTTACTGTAGATATTTAAATGCAGATTGTATCTCAACGTGGAATGAGGCTTAACATAGTACTAGTTGTTAGCTGAAGTTGTTTTGTTTTTGTTTTGGTTTGTGCTTTCCTGGTTTGTGTTTGTAAACAAGGAAACCTAGCATAGTGGAGATGGACACACTTCTTTCAATATATTGATTCCCCGTTTGTGCTTGTTTACTGGAAAAGGACAGTGGTCCAATTATATAACTTCGTACCTCAACTAACTATGGATGGAAACGTACTGACTGTATATTCTGTTTGGTGTGTCGTTCTAGAGTGTTAATGAACATCTGTGCGTTCTTCAGTCCATTTCAGTCCAGGAAATGTAGATGTGTGTTGTCTCTCAAGTGTGAGGCCCCTCAAGTATCCTCAAATACCCCAGGTTGCAGTGGAGGCTTAACTGCAAATCAAAAAAGTAGAGAGAAGTTTTGTTGCTGAGAGCGAGCTGCGGTTGTGAAATGAGGTTGAGTGGGACACCCTCATGCAATTATTGAATGGAGCCATGGGAGCAGAGTGGGATCATGGAAGGATGAGTCAGCTCTGTAAATGCAGAGAGAGAGAGATGTAAACAGTTGCTTATATATTGATTGGAGATGCGGTTGATGTCTCCAGTGGAAAAGATATGAGATCTATATGGCAGCAATACCAAGTCGCCCTTGAACAAGCTGTCAAGAATTCAAAATGCCAGTTAATCAGTGATGGTGGTAACTTCAGATTTCCTCGTTTGTAATTCATTTGGGTAAATGTTGCTGCAGCATGAGTAAAAAAAAAAAAAAAGAACATTGATCAGCTCCTACATATATTGCTCTTTTTTTATTGAGGCAGTTTATTAAACAAATTGCTCTAAAACCACAATGGGGAAATATTTCTATGTTTCAATTACGGATAATAATTGGTTTAACTTAAGAATCCCATAATGGTTTCAAGGGAGATAAGGACTATACTTTCACTCATTTTTACAGTCAGACTCCTCCAAACTATTTAAATTCCACTTGAGAGAGAATCCACAGTGAAGAGGGCACTTTGGTGAAATCTCTTTTCACTGGCAATTGTATGTGTTATTCAAGGTTGAGTCAAGGTAAAAAATAAAGGAAAAATGTAGAGAAATATTTCAATACTCAGCTAAACTGTGTGTGCAGTTGGTTAACGTCAACACTTAATGCTTTGATATAGTGTGCAAAATTTAGTGTGAAATTATGCTCATTTGTTAAAACATGGTGACTGCAGGGTCTTAAAAAGTATTAAGTTGATAAATCAATTTTGGGAAATTGAAGGCCCTTAAAAAGTCTCAAGTGCAATTTCATGAGATATTACATTTTGTCCATAGAGTTTGACTGGAAAAAGTATGCATGAATGCATTTATTTTTTGTTTGTTAAAAACAACGATATGAAGGCATGCTCTCCCTGCAACATCGGCTTGGGGCCGCACACGTCACTTTACACATCTTGTGAACGCGCTCGAAGTGGCAATTGTATAAATTGTTGTCTATTATTACCCCAGAATTAGCTTTTGTTTTATTCATATCAGGAGCTGGGTCAGCAGTCATGTTGGACCACCATGTTTTTACAGCAGCCCACATTGGACAAATTAAATATTCTTATCTTAAACTTTAATTGATGCAATAAAATTAAAGGAACATAAATATGTAACTTGTAATCCAATTGTTTTCAATAATATCCACATGGTACCACATTATCCACATTAATATTACTAATGGCGCATTTCCACCGGCTCTACGCCATAATATTCAATGCCAAATTTATATTGACACTTATTATTATTATTAATAATAATACTAATAATACTAATAATAATAATATTACTTTAATTGTACGTCACATTAATTGTTCTCTGCAGTTTTATTTATTTTTATTATTTTTTTTATGTTGTCTGACATGGAATTATCTGGTGTAGGCAGAAAAATACCTGCTTGTGTCCGATGAGCAGGTCAATTTACGAGGTCATTGGGCTCGATGTGCTGCAGTACCAAACTGTACCTCTGGATCACAGAAATGAAAAATATATTGGCTAATAAAACGGACAAAGGAATAATCAATTGTTATCTAATATGTTGCCCAAAGCGATTTGAAAGAGAGAAAAAAGCACATCCCTCTCTCACTTCTGTTCAGCTATAATGAAGTCTCAAATTCAGTTGAGTGATCACACTTTTTCAAAACCGTTTTTTTTTTTTCCAAAACATTCCTAATTAGACTTCACAACCTCTCACTGTCGATCTCGCCTAATAACAGTCTCATTCCTCCCCTCACCTCATGTGTCTAGTGCTCATCAAATAAAGGTCTTTCTCTCGCTCTCTCACTCTCTTTTCTTTTTGCTCTTGACTAAATAAACTCACCTCTTCTTTCCCTAGCACATTCAAGTCTTTAGTAAATTAGAAAATCTGTAATTGAATATCACTGCCTTCCTGGGCTTTCAGCTTTCCATCTGCACCTTCCACATACTGCTCACCTTAGCTTCTGGTTGATGGAGCTTTTTAGGTTTTTTACTTCCTTCCTGCCACTCTGAAGCAGTTCGTTCTTTTTTTTTTTTGCTAGCTCATTTCCAAGGGTGGTTAAGATCTCAGCATCTCATCTGTTTCCCGTGTCAGTGCAGAAGCCTGTGGTTGTGTGTACAGTCATCTCTATTTTGGCTCAAGCATATGGCATGAAAATCTGTTTATTGATCAAAGCGTAAAAATTGGTCAATTCATTTCCAGTTTTATGTACAATTATCAAAATAAATCGAATTAAATATGTGCCTTCTTAGCCACAAAGTATGACACAAAATAATCATCAAAGAAAAATGACAAAGAATCAAACGGCTGATGACATGACAGAAAGCTTATTCATACATTAATTGTTATGTGATGTACATCACTAAATTACTGTTCCTCTTCAATGATTAAATCCATACTTTTCACTAAGGCTGGGTGGTATGGCTTATAAATAATATCTGGATAGTTTTAGGATATATCCTGATATGAGATACAGTGGGTATAAAGCTGCACACTGGGTGTTTCTCTTTTAAAACAGTCACATTCTGTGATCGTTGGCATTTTGTATGGTTCATGTGATTGAAAATTGGTCCCATAAATTCAGTTACACTCGTCCAGTATTTGTACGTAATGCTGAAGCATGTCTTGAATGCGCTTCAATTGTTATTGAATTTTTTGTTGTGGTATTGCCATCAGTTGTTAACGCTTGTTTGAGATAAAGAAATTACCATTGCATCCTTCTACTTAAATGCCCTGCTTACATGGTAGAATGTCACTGTATATATAGATGGGTTGGTTGATGATTGTCCAGAGATTTAAAAAAAAAAAATAGACAGGATTTTGAGGGGAGCCCCTGGTTGCACTCGGAGGTTGCTTGAGCTGTAAGAGGGTGAGCAGGCAGGTTTGGAGCAGAGGTAAATAAACCACAGGATGTCTTTTGCGGGAACAGGTTCAAATAAGGTTGGCAGATCAGGAGCCCAGGACTAGTTGTCACCTCCAGAACTCGAGGAATTAACTAGGAGGCACATGGTAACACTCGTAAACATAAGTGGCAACGATACTTAGGAGCATGCATGAATGTTAGACACATCTGGTCAGGTTGGTCCATTGTGGCGGCACGTTAAGTCGCAGCAGCTCTGATCACCCCTCCATCTGACCATGTAATTTTGTTGTGCAATTGCATTTGCATAATGACAATAGCGATCCTTTCCTTCCTCGTGTGATGAGCTCAGAACAGAGAACTGCAAACCCAAAACATAAGTATTTTGTAGCCTATACCTCACATTCTGGGTTATTTGTTAGACACTTGGTTTTATGAATGCTTTTTTTTTGCTCTCTCTAAGACATTTATCTTCTCATTCAAAGAGCATCTTTGAGTGCTGAGATTTTTACCCTCCTGAAGTTATCAATGACCGTGATATCGTGGTGTTGTTTTTTTTTTAACTTTTACTTGCTTATTTGAGAGACCACTTCTGACCTTTTCTTCTTTTGTTTTTCTTGACATGAATGTGTGGAGATCATCATAGGTGGTTGCTGTAGCTGGACGACTCGGAATGCTTAGACTGAAGCGCCCGCTCACATCCTCTAAGCCAGTGTTTCCCAACCCTGGTCCTCAGAGAACACAGCCCTGCCATGTTTTACATGTTACCCTGCTCCAAAAACACCTGATTCAAATAAATCGTCAGCTCATCGTCGAGCTCAACTTTCAGATTTTGTCAAATTTCTTCAAAAAAATTGAATCTTTCAACTTTTGTCTTTTTCCACCCAACATTTTTTGTAAAAAAAAAAATTTTTTTCAACTTTTATCTAATAAAAAAGAATGTATATATATTTTTCAAAAAAATCTCCGAAGGGACATGAGAAAAAAAAAAGACAAGAAAAAAAACTTGGAATATTGAGTTTCAAAGTCGAGATCTAGAGTTTCCACAAAATTTCGGAAAAAAAATAAATTATTTTTTAGAGATTAAAAAAAAAAAAAAGACGAAAAAAAAGACAATTTTTTTTACTTAATGTATAAAATTTTTTTCTTACTTTTTTGGAAACTCGAGATCTCGACTTTGAAACACGAGATTTCAAGTTTTTTTTTTTTTTTAATCATTTTTTTGTTTCAACTTGTAAAAAAAAAAAAAAAAAAAAAAATGTTTCATCTGAATCAGGTGTTCTTTGGAGCAGGGCAACATCTAAAACATGGCATGGACACATTCTCTGAGGACCAGGATTGGGAAACACTGCTCTAAGCCATCTCCTACTGAGCTGCAAGCATCCAAGCAAAATATAATATATTAATATATTAAACATTACATTTAGAAGATAGCTTCACTTTGTTCTCATTTCTTTGACTTAAGTTACTTCATACGAGAAATTGTGCTCTACATTTCAAACTTGAAAATAAAAATAAAAACCTGATTTGAAATCCTCTCTGAAAGTTGAACAGTTGGGGACTCTGCTTGCCAAACACTGAATGGCAGTAACTAATCAGTTTGGTGGAGAATCAGGACTCGGTTGATTACAGACTTCTCTGGGAATGCAGACCAATATTTTTTTTAAATAATTTGTGTGTACTTGGCAGTGTAGCCGGTGATGATAACTCCTGAGGGAGCATTAAGGACATGCAACCTGTTGTACAGTGGGATTACAACATTGATGGCATTCACTTGTCTCTTTATTTGCCCTGAATGTTTGTGAAGTGAGCAACTTGAAATGCAAATACATGCCCAATACACAGATTCCACCTATGCTCCTGTGAGTTAAAATCGACCCCTTTTCCTGTTTATTTGTTTGATATTTATTACTTGAATGTTCACATTGTTTTACTCTTGATAGATTCCTGTGTTTAAAGACCCAAGCAATGTCACATAGATTTGGGTGCTTTACAGATGTTGAAACCTTGTGTTTTAATGTCACTACTTTGCCTGATTAGTCAAATGCAGAGTTATAATATCCCTTTATCTGACGTAGGAAAAATAATCAATTATTTTTCATCTATCATCCATCACCATTCATCTGTTATCTATCCTCTACCGATGTTTACAATAAACTGTTGAAATGGCTTTCTGGATCACATCAGATGTTCTGTGAGCCAGCAACAGCAGTCTCTCTCTATATATATTTTTGTTTTAATAAAAATAGTTTTTCAACACACACGATAAGATATTGTAATTAAGACTGTGATTTATGCTCATCACTTACAAATGGACAGGCATTGTTAGGAGTCTGGTATCTTCCATCAACTACTAGCCTGGGTGAACCCAGTGATTTGATTTCGCTCTGCAGACATCTAGCAAGAACGCTGTTTTGGCCAACTTCAGAATTTCCTAAAAAGGGAACAATCACAAACCAAATATTTTTCCCCAGATGCGCTAGAAGCCGGGCTAACGCGATGACAACAGAGAAGTGGTTTCTAGCAGCTTTTGTATACATCCAACATGGCAGCTACCAAAGAGCAGCTGTCTTTCGATTGGTTATTGCTTCCATTTTAAGTGTCTTGCTCCACAGAGCTCCCCCGGGCAAGCCATTACTAGATAGCCATTATTCCTAGAAAACTACAACAAGCACGCTTGTTAATGTTTTTCGTCACTCTGCATACATCATCCAGATAATTGGTCTGATTGGTTGTCGGTCTATCCAATTGCATACAGAGGCATTTTGTCTGTTGATCACGCCTCTTGCAAGTGAAAGATGACTACCGTGAGTATGAGATTGAGATGCAGTCTGCGTTAGCTAGGCTAACCAATTGCAGACTTTAAAACAAAAATATATCAATAGGCTTCTTCACTACCAACTCCTGATATGTAGCCTTTTAAGATTGACTACCTGTAGAGTCATTATGTTAAATCAGTCATTCAGCCCGTGACTCAGTTTCAGGTTGTCAGTTTCACCAAAGTCAACGTGCGAATGAGGGTCTTTAAGGTCACCTGAGGGACACAACCTTGCTTTATCAACCCCTGTGTTGTGATGCAGCTCCTTTAATGGCCATGTTGTTTTTTGTTTTTGTGCCATGTTAGCAGACTCCTCCAGAACAAGCTGAGAGTCGGTGTGAAAGTAAAGGTGTTAGACCTTTCTCTAGGGCCAATGATCTAGAAAGGACTTTGCCTGTAATTTCTGACCATGGTCTAGGAGCCAAAGCAGGAAATCTTAACACCTGCAATAGTCACTATCGACTCGTTTGAAGACAGCTAGCTACTGGACTGTACATACTGGTATACTTATATATATGTGCATTTTTTTTTTTACTTTTAAAAACTATTACCAATTTGCATTTTTTAAAGTTAGTCTCCATGCTGAGTCCTGTTCAGTTTTGCTGTCTTCTGTTTTGCTCTGTGTTGTTTTGTTTGCTTCCCTGTTCCTGATTCTGTACATCATGTCCTCATATTCTGTTCCCAAGGTATTTTTGATTTCTCTTTTTTACCTTTTCCCTCATCTCCTGCTTTAGTTTTTTTTGTTTTCTTTTGTTTTGTAGTTGTTGGACCCACATGTAGGATAGGTATTACAAAAATACACAAACAAAAACACTCCTTTTTCGTACAAACCATCTTCTTTTTTGTCTGCACCTTTAGTCACAAAGCTGCAGTGTCAGAAGTCCATGGACTCTGGTCTCGACTTGTTTACATCACCATGGTGGCAGGAAAAGTTTCTGGAAACATGGACAGCACTGGTGCCAGTTTCAAGCCTTCAGACTCCATTGAGCACTTTAAATTCAGAGTGATCAAGTAGTATATCGCATAACTTGACAGACTGAATATATCTGACCCTTATAATGCTGCAAGGTGCTTTTCACGGGCAATGAAACGGCGAGCACAGACTGTGGGTTCTCATCGCTCTGACTCCTGTGCTCACTTTGACTACATTATTAATGACAGTGATCCACATCTGCCATCTCTGGGGTTCTTTGGTGATTTGGTAAATGCTTTGGTTAAAAAGAAAAAAAAAGTTTGTGGTGAGGTAACGCCAGAGTTTTTAGGTTGTGAGGTGCTGAGATTCTTGTTCACTATGAAACACCTTGGTATAAAATGAAAACGAATTTGGGGTGCTGACACGGTACGTCTGTCGGATTGGGCTATAAACCTACTACAAACATGGAGTCCGATTACCCAAATCGAGGATCTGAGGTGAAGGGATGTCGCATCATAACTAGGTAGTCCACCGAGGCAGACTGTGATTTGCGAATTTGGTCTATAACAATATGATACCCACTATCCCAAAAATGCAGGCTAAAGGAAAGGAAAGCAATACAGTTAATGGCAAACAGGACACACAAAACCGCTTTTTAGCTTGTTTCTGTATGCAGCGAACTATGGCAGTTTCCACATCTGGACAATGCTCAAGCAGCATGTGCTTCAGCGTGTCTCCAAACTTCTTCTGAAGTTCTTTAACGACAGCCTTAGCCACCGACTCTGCCTTGCTGATGTGTGGAAGATATCCCTCAACGGCAGTGAGTCTTTTTCTTGTGCGAGTCACCAGTTGTGAGATATGGTAGGATAGCTCCAGGTCAGATAGTCCCTTGAGTACACCAGTCCTGCTGAACACACAGATGACAGCCACAGCAAGGAAATTAAAGACCCGTTTCTCTGAAGTGTTTAAAGATGGATGCAATGTGATGATATATGATGTTGGTCCACGGAAACACCTAATGGTGTTGGTTGGACCTGCTTTCCATGTTGGATCGAGTTTAATCTTCATCTGTCAATCGTCTGTAAATTTGCTTTTGCAAAAGTTTGCTTGTCTGTTTTTCTTTCTTGAGAAAGAGTGTTGAACCAATTCAACCAGCTGTTGTTTGCTTGTTCTGTGGTGTGTGTGATGTCACTTGTCCTTTCATCTTTATCCTTTTATCACT
Organism: Microchirus variegatus; assembly: GCF_963457635.1. Classification (NCBI taxonomy): domain Eukaryota; kingdom Metazoa; phylum Chordata; class Actinopteri; order Pleuronectiformes; family Soleidae; genus Microchirus; species Microchirus variegatus. The sequence continues at coordinate 17,314,823 of NC_139803.1, forward strand.
CAAATGACATCACATGGCACCAATATTTCAAAACTCTGCCTATCGAACCAAACAGATCAGCTGATTCAGTCTGAATAAAGCAGGGAAGTGGTTCAAACGTCATCAGTCATGTGGTTTTTCCCAATTTGATGCAAGCTTTGGCACAGTGCTTTAGAAAAATACCCTATTGAGTTTGAAGCGTGATTCGATTCCTCAGTATCATGGTGGTAATGAACCTATAAGCTGGTTGCCAACTGCCAACAGATAAAGAAGGCAGTGAAGCAAACATTGCATGAGGGCACATTTGGAAAATTGCTTTAAATTATATAGAAGAATCTAAATTGATCTATCGTTCTCTAGTTTATTTTGTTTTCCACCTCAGGAACTCAATGATGTTGCTAGTCTCTTTACCACGGAACAACTGAAATCTCCACCATATTGCTCTTGTTTTGTTGTCTGTTGTTATGAAATGGTTTTTCCCGATTCGCCAGCTGTGATGTTCTGGCACAACAGAGATCTCAAACTTGCGGGCCTTCCATTTAATTTTATTGTGAAAGTTAAAAGGGAGTTATGTTTTTTTGTGTACTTGTATTTAAAAAAAAAAAAAAAAAAAGGACCTTTAGGACCTCGTCAGGACCTCGTCAGGACAAGTAGTTCTCATGGAGACCAACACCTGGTCGTAGTGAGGCAGAATCTAATTTTTGAGAAACTAGTTTAAGGCTAATATTTATTATGTTCCGGTTAGCCATTACATGGTTATGGTGAGAGATAGGTTAAGCTGTCCAAATGAATGAAAGTCGATGTGCAATCCTTATGTCTACCTTATGGGCACAATAAGGCAAATTTTCCCTGCTCTATAGTGGAGATGCACATATTGGTCTGAAAGAACAATTTGCTTCATGTGAAAGAGGTTCCTGGTATTTCATTTGTCTTTATACAGTATAATTTAATTAATTTTGTTTGGGTTTCTATATGCAATTGTAAAAAAAACAAACAAGAAAAAAAACCCAGACTGAATTGTTCTGTGGTATTTTTACACTGACCCTAAGGAATCACTTAAAAACCCCAATGTTGCTTTCCACTTCAGGGAATATATTTTTATATCTTGCGTGGGTTATTTTCCCATTGCTTCTCATTATTTTCCAATTTAAATCCTTCCATGAATAGAAAAAAAAAAAACAGCGTTCCCATCTGCAGATGATTTACAGTATCTACAGAGATCATGCTCATTTTTATGGTCTTATCTCAAATCGGTGCTTACATTGATTCTGCTGTTGTCAGAGCGTAAATCTGATCTTGTTGTGTGTGTGTGTGTCTGTGTGCATGCCATGTGAAATAGCGGCAGAGGAAACGGTTATTAATCAACTCCAAATGTCATCACTGCACATAATCATGATAATCTTTGTACCTTTTGAAAAGAAGTGCAACCAAAACATGCCCCCTTACGTGACCGCAAATTATTATCACAAGCGACAGCAGGTGTTAAACAATGAATGTTGAAAATGTAAAATCTTTAATTGTTGTGTTGCATCATGGGAGGTGTAGAGTTATAGACTGTGTTAAGCACATCCTGGTATCTGTGTTCTGGTTACCATAATTAGTGATATAGAAGGTTCACAATTTGGCAGCTGCCAATATAAGATACAAGATACTCCACTGTCGTAATGAGATGTTCTTTCACGCTTGACTAAACCTGTATTTCCCCCCTTCTTCTGACATGTCTGCCCTCTCAGGCCATCACAGTAACAGTGAAGTAGATTTGACAAGCACGGCAGGTTTCTTCATCTCAGCCTGGTAATGGAGGACAAGAATGCTGCAACTTCTGAAGCCAATTACCTAAGTTTTGCCTGTTTTCCCTTCATCCCACTTCCCACATGGAAGGATTGAATGTAGGCCACCTACTGCAGTCCTTTTATCATATGGTAATAATGTGGCATGGCCTGCATGTTTTTATGAGCCAAGTCATCTCACATCATTTATTCTCTTTATTTTGCAGCGTGTTCTAATCTCCCTCTACGAAAAAGTACTAAGAAGGTCCTTTTTGCAGAATAGTTTCCGAGTTTATGTTGAAATGTGCCAATGATGGGAGGACGTTTACTCTGAGATTCTTCACAGTGTTTAAATAAGACTTTGGATGCTGGTGACAAATCAAATGCATCTCTGTGGGAAGTGTGAGAGGACGGCAATACGGCCAATCATGCAAAGCTGTAGCTGCCTCCCTGCCAAAAAATTAGATCCACATAGGGACTGACTAGCAGCATTCTGAAGAAAAAAACATCACACAAATACCCTCTTAAATGTTAAATAGCACACATTTGTGCTATATAACTGATCAATATATAACTAAGGAAAAAAAAGTACCATTAATCTGAGTGAAAGGACTTCTTTCAGCACGGCAGCACAGCCCTGTAAATATAATATTTGTACAAAGTAAACATTTCAAGCGTTACTACTAACTTGCACCTATGGACAGTATATTTTTTGATCATAAAGCTGATTTAAAGCAGCCGTGCAACAGAGTAAATAACCATGCATGTGGTTTTATGTTTAATTTTTGCATTCAAAGATCTGCACTTGTCGTCACAAAAGACGTCATGTGGTTTTTGTACCTTTATAGTAAAACCTTCTACTATAAGGTTTGTGACTCTGTCAGAGGGTTAAACTTTAAAAAAGTGTCCCCTTCCCACATTCTTGTGTGTCGGCATGTTTTTTTGAGAGCCAGAGGGGATGCAGTGAAAAGACGGAGGAGGCAGAGTTGGCTGCATCTCATCCATCTGTGTCTTCCAGCCTTGTGACAAAGAGTCTCTCGTGATTCTTCGGAAAATAGTTATGAAAATTATAGCTGCGCCTCAAACGGTATCACTTTAGTCGGAAACGATTCCAAGACTTCGGAAATTGTGTTCTGATCAGCATTAAGTGCATGGTGGAGGACGAAAAATACTTGTTGTTTTTCTTATACTGTGTTGAACCAGTACGAAATAAATAGGCGAAACCAGCCTGGAGATGTTTTATAATGCGTCTATAGATGACCAGATGTTACTTTGAAATCTGGTCCCATTTCAGATTTAAATGTGACTAGATATATGGATATAGAGTTGTGTTTACAAAAGAAGGTACTAACATGTCTCAATGGGATTGACCTGAAGAAAAAACATTAACTGGTGCTCTGAAAGTAAAAAAAAAAAAAAAAAAAAATCAATTGCACATGTACAGTGAATAAACAGAGCACAATTATAGCCCGAGGTGCGTATCACATGTTCAGTTATGTGGGTTATAATATCAATTCCAAAAATGTGTGTTTTCATGTATATTAGATTAGCGAAACTTATTGATATTTTCACATATCGTGTTGGCAAAAGATCGCTAACTGAGGGGCAGCTGTTAAAAATATAGTGATAATTAGGGCTGTAACGATATGCGTATCGAAACCGAAATCACGAGTCAGTCACATGATATGAGCTGTTAGTGCTACCAAACTTTTCAAATACAAATCGAATCATTAGTTGGTGTATCGTTACAGCCCTAATGTTCAGTCTGAACAAGAGAGTGAGTGTCCGTGAAGGAGAGGAGCAACAGACGAGGGAGGGGAAGCGAACATCTGCCTCCACAGAAGAGGACATGTAACATTGTATACTTTCCTTACCTGGTCTGTTCAGTAACAACAGAAATACAGTACAATAGGTATTAATAGAATGTTGGCATCTCAGTAAGTCACATACGTTATCTCATTATAACAGTTGTTGCCTGAGTAACATCAGCTGAATGATAATATAAAAACCAGAAGGGAGAATTGTGACAATGTTCCATAATACTGAATACTGAATACTGTTGTTGTAATACTGAATAACCTGCAAACCATAACATGTAGTCAATTGTCTTTTTATCTACCAAACATCATTCAGACAAACACTTTATTTTTCTCTCTTCTGTGTTTTATGTTCATAGGCTTGTGGTGAAGACGACTCTGGAGGAGCACAGAGATCTAACAACTCAGCTGCTGGAGAGAAAACAAGGTATGGTTTTTGATGCTCTGATGATGCATCAGTGCAGGTTCTTGTGGCAACTGTTGGGACGTGACCTGTGTTGGAAACGTTACTTAAAAAATAAAAAAGTAATTAGTTACAGTTACTAGTTAATTCTCCCAAAAAATAACCACATTAATTACTGAGTTACAAATCATAAAAGTAACTAGTTACTAGGGAAATTAACTATTGCGAGACTTTCAAGTACAATTTACATGCTAAAAGACTTTGGACCTCACCTCCACCCCCTCTTTAACAATTATTTATGATTAATCTGAATATTATGATGAAATGGACACTTAATACAACCAATTACCATCAGAAACAGTGTACACAAACCTTAACTATTTTAATGTTGCTGTGGGAGGAAGTAAGTCTAGCACAACAGGCTCCCAGTTTGTTAAGGTCGGTCTGACACAAAAGGTCTGTGGCCGAAATATCAAGCTTTGGTTGTTTTGATTGCATGGCACTGTCCTCGTCTCCTTCTGTGCTAATGGCTACTCATTTCGTGGAAGCGTGTGACGTTCAAAGATGTTTCATTATGTCGGAATTGCTGGACACTGATGTGGAGAAGCACTTTTGTCCAGGGCATAATGTGTATTTAACATATACATTTTTTCATTTCATTTACGGAAACGTAATGGCTGTACTATACAGTTCAAGACGGCTGCTTTAGGATTAACCGGGCTCGCTGTTGTTGAACGTTTACTTGTGTCGACGATACCCGCCAAAATCTGCCTCTGATTGGCTTAAAATTAAATTTTTACTCTAACTGAGCCAATCATCATCACTTATGATGTTGTCTCGTCTCCCCTCATGAGGAAGAATAGTAAAGAAAACATTTTTTCCCCAGTGTCCTCTGCAGAGTCCTTTGCTTGTATTTCAGGGATGAAGGTGTAGGTCTTCTCTTCTTTCAGGACGTACACGCTGTATAAGATTCAATAAGATAAACTTTATTTATCCCTCATAGGGGAAATTTAATTGTTACAGTTAAGACAAACAGCAGAATAAGGAAGGGTTAAAGATAGGGCTGTAAAGTCAAAGTCGACTGGTCGACTAATTGGTCGACACGCTCTGGCTTGACCAAAATTGTGATTGGTCAACTAATTTGTATTATTTATTTTTTTTAATGGTGAATTTCATTAGGAGGAAAGTACCAAGTGCTAATAGGGGTGTTTTAGAGCACCCGTGTTTCACAGGTAACAGCCTGTCTTCAGAGAACACCCCCTTGTTTTCCACTATTTTGGTTTAGTCCAGCCCAGTGGGTTGTTGTCGCTCCGTGGCTCATGAGTGACAGACACATTAGAGTTGCCATTAATTAGACGTGAATTTTGAGCTTTTCATTTTAGGCTACAGTCAGTCCTCCTGTCGCGTCCATGTCAAAGACATCAGCAGTGTGGCAGCATTTTCAAAAGCAGATAACGGTAAAAAAAAGTGGAATGCAAACTTTGCAAGCAACAGTTTTTTCACAGAGCTTTTCACAGCTCTACTACAAACATGGCATATCATTTAAAAACGGTAAGCTAAGGTTGCTCCCTCCATTTTGAGTATGAACATATCAGAATTATTAACATATTTCAATGTTTTAGTCTAATGTCTAATAGTCTAAATAGTCTCTAATAGTCTAAATCCATCCGTTGATTGGTTTTATAACTGCAGGCGCACCTGCCCGCAACAGCGGCAGCGTCCTGCGGTCTATTTGTGTCTCCTATTTGTGAGCTCCTATGTTCGGTGTGGCTCTGTATTCCTCAACAGTTATTGTGCTGATATTACTAGTTGACATAGTACATTATTTTCGGATATCACGGGCTATGGTATTGTGCTTTGCGATGAACGCAGTAGTCGATTTTTAGTCGAAATTTCAGGGCTTTAGTCGACCAAGAGTTTCTTTGGTTGATTACAGCCCTTAAACAGAAAATAGTCTTTAGGCTACGTGCATCATACAAGTACAAGAAAAAGTTATGAAATGAAGGCTTGAGAATATTGCAAGTTGCATAAATAAATATAGTGTATTGTCAATGAGCAGACTCTGTAAGTACTTAACTATTGCACAGGATAATGCACTGGTCTACAGGCAGTAGGCACAAGATGGTGGAGGTAGAAGTGGTGGAGAAGTGCAAGTTAAGGTAGTGCTGATGTTTTTCCTTCTACAGCATTCTGAAACTTTAATTACAAACATTTGTATTCAATATCTGTTACCTATCTTGACCTGCAACGTTGAGTGAACATGTCAACAAATATCACTTATGGATAGAGTGAAAGGAAATATTTCAGATGAAAAGAGACGCACGTATTTGCCTTCTTTTGTTTCCTCTATTGATCTGTTCCTGTGGACATTGTAGTCGAGTGCAGCGAGCAGAATTGTGCTCATACACTGGAGGACTGAAGACGAAGCATTGGATCACATGCATCAAGAAAATAGAAACAAGAAAATAATGTTGTACCAAAACATTTCACGCTTAACAGCCGAATAGTTTAGTGCGGCTGTGTAAAACATGTCCATTATTCACCTGCAAAAATATATTTTTTTTCTGTCAGTTATGAAATATTAACTGTGACTTTAAAGAGATTATAGTCTGACTGATAACATACCTTACACTATGATTGGTGGAAGATGCTCCTCATCAGAGCTGTAGTCCTTCTCAAAGTCATCTGGGTTTGAACATGACAGAAACATTCATCTGCCCAATGAAAATTACAACTTACACATTGTTTACAGGGTCAGTAAACCTTTCCCTCCAAGTCTGTCTTGTCTGCAATGTTCATTTCATGTAAGCTGCAAGGAGAAGGATCCATCCATCCATCCATCCATCTATCTTCTACCGCTTATCTGAGGTTGTGTTGCTGGGCAACACAAGATCAAGCGTCGCTGTACTGACATGAATCAAAAAAATAAAATGTATGCATAAACACATATCACAAAATATTTACAGGGTGTCTGTGGGGTATTAAAAATTATTAAAAGTTGATAAATCAATTTTGGGAAAATCAAGGCCCTTAAAAGTATTAAAGAAAGCCTTAATCGCGATTTAATGAGGAATTAAATGTTGTCCATAGAGTTCGACTGCAAAAACTATGCATGAATGTATTTATTTTCCGCGTTTGTTGAAAACAACGATGTGCAGGCATGCTCGCCCTGCAAGATCGGCTTGGGGCCGCACACATACACGTGACATGACGCATCTTGCGACAGTGAACGCGCTCCACCTGGTGCAAAATAATATCCAAAATCTCACAAAATAAACTCCAAAATCGTGAATACTTGAGTCAAAGCGTTACTTGTTGTTTATTTTAATAAACTTTGCCTTTGGTTTAATTTATTCTTTCGAGCTTTGTTGTTCCTTTGTATGGTTGTGCTCTATAGATTTAATTGAAAACCGTTTATTTGTAAGTTAAATATGTGTTGCTGATTACAGCTTGCAGTGGCGATAAGGTCTTACAATGTTTTGAGAAGGTCTTGAAAAAGTCTTAAAAATGTATTGACATTAACTTCCGGATTCCTGCATATACCCTGAATTAGTACACATGAATATATACCACTGTGCTGCTGCCAACAAGTGCAATGGACAGAAAACCTACAGGACGTGAGGCAGAACTCTAATAATAGTTTAGCTGAGACATATGTTATTTGTAGACTTGATGTGACACGTCAACACACTGTGAACACAAACAACACTGTGTGGATGTGATCGTCTTCAGGTCTCCAGCCCATATGCAAAATTCACTCATTATACAACAGGGCACAGGTGTCGACGGCTTCCATATACTGAACATGTACTGCAAATGAAAACATGCTCATACTGTACGTTTACATATCATTAACATTTACCACATTGGACCGCATGACGTCTGTGTCACATGCTGTATGTGCTATAAACCAAAAAAGCTACAAAAATATTATTACTCCAAAAAAATAATGAACCCGAAACAATCACTTTTTTTCAGTAACATTTAAAATCTTTTTTCATATTACAGCAGCGTGAGTAAAGCGTTGATTCATCTGTAGACTCAGACTAATTTTCTCACTTTTGTTGTTGTTAACAGATATGACACCATTTTTTTGTTTGAATTACAAACGGGTTAATCCAGATCTGATTTAAAGTGAACACAGGCTCCAGGACACTTTTGAGACACAGCTACATCCACATGTAATCAGATCACTGAGGACAAATGTTAATTCCATATCCGAAAATGGTCCATGACATGAACAGTTACACAATGATTTGAAACCACCTAACTTGGGCCAAATTCCACATAGTTCCAAATTGTGGGACCCCAGGCTCACTTTTAGGTTCCATCCATCCTTGATCTACCGCTTTATTCTCCACTGGAGGGTCACGGGGCTAACTTTTAGGTTCCTGCATAAATAAAGAACTTAGAATTGAATCATCAGACTAAGAACAGTTTATAACACGTTGCCCATCACTGATTGATGGATGCATCTAATAAAATTACCAACACATGCTTATTGATCACACTGTCATGAAACTGTCACTATATTTTTATATATATATATATATATATATATATATATATATATATATATATATATATATATATATATATATATATATATGTATATTTAAAAAAAATCTTCCCACTCCCCTGTCAAAGTTATGATGCAGCATTTTAATTTTAGATATTAGAATTTCAGATAATTGATTTAGAGTTAAAAAGATAGAATAAGTGGAAAAACTGTTCCGTTCCTTTATTTTTCTACATTACAACAATATTCTGTCATGAACTAGATCATCTGAATGGGAACTCCATTCAGCCGGTTTCTCTTTGCGTTAAAACTCCAAAAATAGTTTACAAATCTCAAAGTGTTGAAGTCATTTGTCAAGTCAACTAACTTTTACCCCCCCCCCAGACTTGTGCTATGACTCATTCAGACATTTATTCCACCAGCTGTTCGGGGAAAAAAAAATCTACTCCCTAATGTTCTGTGTCTGTGTGACAAGTTCTTGGTTCTCTAATTGTCTTTATGTGGTTGTGCTTTTTTTTGTTTGTTTGTTTTTTTCAATTCAAATTTTCTCAATATTTTTTTCAAGGTTCGGTAAACACTAATGTACAACAATGACAAAAGAAAACTGCAAAATACTGTCCTGTATATTTCAGTATTATATTTGTTCAAGGATTCTCAGTCCGTAATAAAGCCTCTTTGTGATGTTTCCAATTTGGCTGGTTGTCATGTTATAGATTAACAGAAACTGCTGATCATGGGTTTGATTTTACACTAATCTCTCACATCCTGACAGTCAGAGCCTCACACTGTCAATATACACTTTCATTCAAATGATTTTAAGTCGTTATTAGTAAATTAGCCCACACAAAACCGATTGCACTGCACTGTGTTGTCGTATTAAGTCAACGTAAGTGCCAGTCATCTGTGATTTCAGTTTGCTGTATTTCATTTTTGATAGTATTTATTGTGTAGCCTGTTTGATTACAAAGTGTGGGCATTGATTTGAAAACAAAATATGGATAATGTGAAAGCTGTCCTTGAAGTAATACTGGAATGAAACAGCTGAACTTTTTGAAAAACAAACAGACAAACCTCTTGTCGTCTGTCAGATGAACCTGTGGGGCAAGTGTTGAACCTCATCAACATTTGCTTACACAAATAAATGCTTCCAAACGTACCGACAGTGCAGGCAGCCTCAGGGCGGAGTCGTGGCATTGTTTCTGAGATGAAAGTCGCAAACTCTTTTGCCTAAAGAGATTCAAACTAGGTCCTCAGTGGCCTGATCCACTATCTTTTTTTGTTAACTCATGCACCATCTGTAAACATCTCTCAAAACTTTATTTGTCTGCATCAGTGTTCATAAACCTCCATCCTATATTTGTACTTCTCCCAATGAATTAATTTTCCATCCAAAAAGCTTCTCTCCCCTATGCATGCATATTCATAGCTGCCTGGTTTGTGTCCTTACATTTTCACATTCTGTACTTCACAAAGACAAGACAGGTTGGCTTGGTTTTCATCCTCAAGGCTCACAACATTTCTCTTGCTGGCCATGAAACAAGTCATTTCCCTCACACCTCACAGAGTCTGAGCTCTGCTTCACCTGCTAAATAAGACTTCTCCATGCTCTCTTTTGCATATCTCATGCAGCTTTCCATTTGCAAAACCTGAGCAGCCTTTTCCCCACCTATTTTTTTTTTCTTTTTTACTTAATTTGTGTGAAATAGCAAAAAAAAAATTTGCTTCATGTTATCCTATCTCTGCCACACTGAGGCTGTGCGAGTGCGTTGTGTGATAAGAACAGTACCACACACTGCAACCTCTCCAGAGACATGGGCTGAATCCCTCACTCCTCGAGCCGGGCTGTACTGTCGTAATCGTTTGGTCCATAAAATGTTATAAAACATTGGTCAGTGTTTGTCAAACCTGGAAATGACGACATTCTCGAATGTCTTATTTTGTCTACAAACCCAAATGATTCAGTTTTAATGATTACTTAAATTGTGTGTTGTGGAGCAAAGAAGCAAAGAAAATATTCACATTTGAGAAGTTGACACAATCAGAAATATTTTTTTAAATAATGGAAAAAGCTTCAAACCAATTCATTTATTATCAAAATAGTTGACAATTAATTTAGTAATCGATTAATTGTTTCAGATTTAAACCAGATATCGCACATTCTGTAAATGCAAGTGAGGAAGAGTTGTTCATAGAGCATGGTCACAGTCAAAATCTTGTCAATAATCGCAAATATTATGTCCACATTTAAAGGTGCATTATGTAATAAATCTAAAGCTGGCCATAAAATCCTCTTAATATGTCACAGAGGCTGAGGAATAATGTTCATATAACAAACTGAACTCACCAACAACAACAGTACAGCCAAAATATTTGCATTAAAAAAAATATTTTGCAGACTGCAAATCATGTTTATGTTTTGAAATCATGTTTTGGCATGTGGCGCCACCTACCGCCGTCTACCAATCATTGCCGTCAGTAGAGTCTCAGCTGCCGAGCAACCACGGGTTGCAAGTTATGTCAGAAAACGAAACCTAAAAGACCTCGGTATTTTGAATTTGAATGTAGAAACTAGGGCTGTAACGATACACAAACTCACGATTTGATTCGTATCACGATTTTTGACCCACGATTCGATACATTCCACGATTTTTTAAATTTAAAAAACATTTTATTTAACATTTACTTATATAGCAACTTAATGTAACATTTAATAACAATATTTTGGAACACTCTGAACAGATTTGAACATAAATAAATAAATAACCAAAGATTTCTCTCTTTTCTGTAACAAAATAATACTGTTGAGGAATACAAAGTAATGATCAATCAGACTGGGATTTGTCCCCAAAGCATGCTGGGAAGTGTAGTTCTTCATTAGAAGCAGTTTTGTTCCGGTGGAAATAACTTGTTTTGACAAACCGCAAAGGTAAGACAACATTTCCGCTTGTATTTCTTGAAAGTCAGTTCTTATTTTGGGGCTGTATCCGTGAATCTTGTTCGTAGAGTGATAAAAATCTGTGAATTCTCCGCTGTTTACATAATCACGCTGACGCTCCAGTGCCGCTTTCCAATCTGTGCACCGGAACGGGATTTTTCCGCTCCTGCGGGTTTGATGCATCGGTGTTTTAACTGTGTTTGGTGAGCATAAGAATGGTTTATATGAGCTTTTAGCTGAGTTTTCCCACCCATTCTGTGGGTATGTGTCAAAGTTAAACATGGTTTTATGACGTTTTTGTCGCTGCGTCTGACGCTGCCCCCGGTAGCGGGGACATCAGTGAAGAAGAGGTTAACGCGATTAAAAAAACATAACGCGTTAATGATGACTCTAATTAATTATTCACAATTAATGCGATAATTTGACACCTCTAATAAAAATAAGTTTGTTAGCACTAACAGCTCATATCATGTGGCTGACTGGAAAAATAACTGGGAGTTAGAAATGGCATGTCGCAATTCTGCCTTCTCACATCGCGACACAGGTTTGTGGCTCTGAGTATCGTGATTTCGATTTCAATACGCATATCGTTACAGCCCTTGTAGTAACCGTTTTTGGCCACATTCTTACATATGGCACCTTTAAATTAGGAAAGGTAGGAGTGAGCAAAGTAGTCCTCCATTTGTCTGTAGTATGATGTAGATGTCACTAATTCTTACACACTGGACCCTTAAGTATTGAAGGAGATTTGTATGAGCCCTGTTTGAAAGTTTTCCTCTTGCGTTGTCATTTCTTGTCCTCTGACTGGCAGGCATGCCAAATTGGCTGTAATTGGCTGTGAAGTCAACAGGAGCCATGCCCGTGTTGACAAGAGCCAACGCTGCCACGCACCCCACCCTGTCGACAGCCACGTGTCTGCGTCACTGTGTCCAAACCTTTTGTTGTCGGTGCTGTAGCTGTGAAAGTCAAACAAAATATTAGCTGTGTTCACTGATGAGAATCCAGTCGGGGGGTTGTCTATTGTGATGTTTCAAAAGCAACACATAACATCAAGCAAAATACGGCTTCTCCCTACAGTGATAAAATCGGAGTCCATGTGGCTGTCGACACAAGCAGTAGAGTGTAGAGCAGAGACGAGCACTGTCTGGGAGTGGCCATACCAAACTGGCGAGCACAAATAGGGATGGATGGTAGTGGAGGTGGAAGTGGGGGTTAATGAAGTGTGTTGGGCAGCATGACAGCTCTGTCTGGTCTGTTTGCACAGTGCGTGTCTGTGCTTTGTGTGGCAACTGCTATCCCAACCATTTGGAGTGAGAATGAACTGACAACACAGATTCATGCTGCGTGCGTTTTGCCAGATCAAAATCTCAGCTGGGCCGTGTTTCACCTGAGCCTCCAGCACGATAATGGTCATTCAAGATTGATAGTGCTGATAAAACCTGAGGAAAACCAACAATTAAAGTGAAAAGAGATTAAACAAATCTGAGGCATGTGTTCAGAGTTTGAGAATGACATTTTATGCAATGCAGTTTCTGGCATCAGTGCAACACCAAGGTTCACCTTCTAGCAGTTAGCATAGCTGCAAGCCATTAATGTTTTGAGCAAACCTTAGTTAGTTTTACAACTTGGGACAGCACAGTATTTATTATTTGTTAATCCAAGCCCCGCCTCCTGTCACGATGTCATTCATTTGAGCAGCGCCACCGTGAGGAGACATGAAGTATTGTGGGGGTGCCATCAAAAAGTCCAAGATACCAATAATATCACAATACCAATGTGGCTGTCGAATTCACATAGGAATCGCAATTCTAATCATCCACGATTCTGAATCGATTCATAAACATCAAAAATCGAGTTTTGAAAAAACACACAAAACACCAGTTTGTGTATAATTTATTTTTGTGACTTCTGGAAGAAAAAGGCAGCTTGCCTAAGCTTTTATTCATGCAAGTCATTTTTTTGTACAGTAAGCAAGTTTTTATTTGTTTTGAATGAACAAATGTTAACTTTTGTCTTAATTAAATACATAATTTGCCTTAACAAATGTTAACTTTTGTCTTAATTAAATACAATGATCTCACTTCATTGTATTTAATTGTATTTGTGCCTTCAAATCATACTTTTCCATTGAGTTTGAGCAAGAAACCAAGGTAAAAGGTACAAAAAAGTAACAATGTGACACTGTCACTAATAGGGGTGGGGGAAAAAATCGATTCACATAGGAATCGCAATTCTAATCATCCACGATTCTGAATCGATTCATAAACATCAAAAATCTAGTTTTGAAAAAACACACAAAACACCAGTTTGTGTATAATTTATTTTTGTGACTTCTGGAAGAAAAAGGCAGCTAGCCTAAGCTTTTATTCATGCAAGTCATTTTTTTGTACAGTAAGCAAGTTTTTATTTGTTTTGAATGAACAAATGTTAACTTTTGTCTTAAGTTTGCCTTTGTGTGATCACATTAACTTATACAAACTGTATTGTTTTGGTGTCATAATTTGCCTTAACACACTATGCATTAGGGATGCACCGATTAATCGGCCAGTGATCGAAATCGGCCGATTTTCACGTGATCGGCCGAAATCGGTGACCGGCCGATCAGTCAGAATATTCCGATTTTAATAAGCCGATCAAAATGCACCCACATCGCGCAGCATCAGCAACACACGTGTACACGGCTACATGCACATGTAGTGGAGTGTAGGGCTGGGCAGTATACCAGTTCACACCGAATCAACAGGTCAAACTTCTTGAAAAATCCGAAATCGGAATCAGCCCCAAAAATGGAAATCGGTGCATCCCTACTATGCATGGTATACATTTTTGAATCGAGAATCGTATGAATCGAATCAGTTGAATCGAGAATCGATTTTGAATCGAATCGTGACTCTAAGAATCGCATTCGAATCGAATCGTGAGCCACCCAAAGATTCACATCCCTTGTCACTAAGCACCATTATGTTGTAGTTGTTGTCTTCTTGTTTTCCCCGTCTCATTTTGTTTCTGGCACATTTGTGAATTCACATTTCATGCTTGGGTGGAAAAAAAAGAGGACAGACCAACCACTGGCAATGGTAATGGTGTTAATCCTTTTTTTAGCAGCTTCCGCAGGTTCCAAAATTCTTAATATACCTGCTAATTTTAGTGTGAAAGATTTTTGGGAGAGAAATGCAGGTGACATTTAATGCAAACATGTATGTTTTGTTGGCATACCTGCTGCTACCTTTAATAGCCCTGCAGTGTTGATTCTGGCACAGCAGCAGTACAGACATGTTGCTGCGGAAGAGGCTACTTCCACTGTAATGTGTTTACTGTCTAATTTGTGTCTCAGCAAGAGACCATATATCCTGTTTAGGGAGTGACACCTCCCCTCCTCCACTTTATGGAGCAGTGCAGGCGTTTGATGGGGACGTGAACATGCCGCGCTGATGGATGAGCTTGTCAGTGCAGCCCCATGATGCTCTGCTCCCCACAGAATGCACAGGGCAGGAGAAACTCAATCATATAGAAAGCCCCTCACTTGAAATGTAGTTAATAAGTCATTCATAGCAGCTGAAAATAATCTTTTTAACAGTATAATGCTTCACTTGTGTGCATGCTTTCTTCAGTTTGTGGTGAGTTAGGGTGTTGGCTTTTGTTGTAAGCGAGAAAAAACACATTTTGCTAAATAAATGCTAATTTATAGTGTTGTGATGACTTGCTTCTTTTACCCGATAAACATGCCCAAGGTTGAGGTTGTACATATGTCAGAGAGCTGTTTTTTCCCCAATATTTTTTAAATCACACTATCTGTTTGTAGTTCATACTTCTCCTTGCCTTCACACATCTGCCTCAGCTGCCAGAGCTACAATGTTGAACACTGTGCCTCTAATGTCAGGGATTCAGCTCTTGACTGGGAGTTTGATTCCCCGAGGCAGAAGTTCTGAATAGCTGGCAGGTGTTTCAAAGTATTCAATTTGTGCACGTTCTAAGACAAATTCTTGAAGCACTGCGCTTTAATATGTACCTTTGAGTGACTTTCGGCACTATTTTTATGCCTCTATTTTTTGCTCGCTATATTTTTCTTCTCATGCAAAAAAAAATCCAATCAACAGCATTCCTGAGTGATGCCTAGAGCTATTCTATGGGACTGAATAACTAACAAGACACATTTCAAATTATAATAATTATAGCTTCAACCTATTTCAGTGCACATGTATTACTTGCGTTTGGTATTAAATATATTGGAAAATACATGTGACTGCAGGGGGTGAAGGGCATTATGTTGTGCTATAACGTGTTCTGATGATGTGACCTGCATTAGAAATCAACCTGAGGCTGTAAACACTCCATTACACCATTTAGTGCAATAACTGAAACCATAAGGTTTTTACTCAAAGAATAAAAACACCTAAGAAAAACTCAACATGCCTGTGTACTTTTGGGTAACAAAGTATGTTTTCAACATTTGCTATTGTTGGTGGTTTAATCTTAACGGATTCCTGTGCACATTAAATTAAATTTAAAAAATTACATTTTGCTGATGACTTTTAGTTGAGTGTTTCTCTGTTTGAGTTCCTACAATTAACAAACACAACGTTTACACAAACAAAAGAACTATCATTGTCTTTTATGTTTCTAATAACTTTTTTTAAATTTAACTCCACACAAAAATTACAATTATTAGTTTATCTATGGTTATTTAATATTGGACCATATGGCCAAGCTTTATCTGCTCACAAAGGAACAGGACCTAGGGACTTTCCTAGGGAGTAGGAACTGTGTGCACAGCACAAGGGACTAGTACCAGGAATTGGAGACTTACTACCACAGGAACTAAGAATTAAATGGTAGTTTTCTGCCATCAAAAAGGCCCCTGCTTAGAAGGTAGTATTATGTCTGCTGGCCCATTTCCACAAGGTCACATAAAATATTCTTACACAATAAAAATCCAGCAGTTCATGTGCTCGGACTTTACTTTGTTGGCAGCACAATGTGGGTCTCCCTCTTGTTCAAAGTTGCTGTTACATAGTGATCCAGTTTCAATAGCTCATTTCGATACCTCGCGGGATCTTTGTTAGCCTCTCTATTAGCTCAGCTGTTGGGTAGTAGTCGTAAATATACTTCATGTCTCCTGATCCTGTGTTATCAACATACTGTATGAAGAATTACGTTGATATTACTGATGAACGTCCTGGGTTAACAGGCAAAAAGTTATCTTTAACTGAAACATGGGGAGGATGATCTTCACAGTCAATATTTTATTTGGACAAACATGACAGATTAGCGATTGGTCCGTGCACAGCCAGCTGCACTGCACATTCAATCTGTGCTTGGGGTACCTGAAAAGTTACTAAATCTAGCAAATCACGTACATAGTTACTAAGTTTGAGACACAAGTTCCACCACTTTGAGGAGATTGACGGCAGTCTGGCTGTTAATCTCCTTTGAGATTGAGTATGGAGAGGGTGAAGTCACCTCACACTTCTGATAAGCACGACCAACAGAAATAGATCAAAATGCAACTGTATGCAATCGGATAGACCTACAACCAATGAGACTGATGATCAGAACGACGTATGCAGAACAATGGAAAATGTGTCAACAAGCGTGCTTGTTATAACAAGTTGCTGAAGCTGGAAGCAACAGGCAACTCAAGACAGCTGCTCTTCGATGGTTGCCATGTTGGATGTATACAAAAGCTGCTCGACCTCACTTACCTTCCAGGGCTTGTGGTTTTTTTTGGAGATTCTGAAGTTGGCCAAACAACATCTTTCACAGACGTGTAGAGCGAAATCAAATCATTAGCAGACTTGGCTGGGTTTGATTTAGCGGTTTGCAGTATTAATGCCTCTCTCTCTCGTTGTCTTTTCTCTCTAACTGTGTCAGTGACTCTTGAAAACAACAAACACCATAAAGTTTTTTGTTCACCCCCACAAACAGACAGGACTCAACATAAACTCTACTCTGAATTTTATCGCTTTCACTGCAGCACTTATGAAGTTCCAGCACCTCAGCAGGCAAACACTGTGCGTCTACTGTGTGTGTGTGTGTTTACAGAGCAATCACTCCACCACCTCCCACCCACAACTTTAGAAGGAATAATTTTATATAAAGGCCATAAAAAATGATTTTACAGATTCACTCTCATGGTCTACCGCTTTATCATCAACACGAGAGGTGCTGGAGCCAATCCCAGCTGACATAGGGCCAAAGGCAGGTCACACCCTGGACCAGTCGCCAATCCATCGCAGGGTAAACATATAGAGACAAACAATTTAGTGTCCAATTAACCTCTTCATGCATTTCAGCTGTGGGAGGAAACTAGACCTGGAGAAAACTCTCACAGAGAACATGCAAATTCCACAGAGAAAAGCCCTTGGTCAAACTGGGATTAGAACCAGCAAGCTTCTTGCTGTGGCAACAGTGCTAGCCACTACTCCACAACATGGCTCTGATTTCGCAAATCTTTTTGAGTCAAATTAAGTGTGACTAAAAATTAGTACCGTACTTTACTTACTGCCTCATGGTCGACAGGAGTTGAACAGCTTGTTGCCGTGGGTTATTCACAGTTTCCTTCTCTGGTCTTTCACCACAGTGGGAATGCACAAAACAGTTTAGTTCCAAAAATTCCTCTAAGCCTATGTTTGTGGTAGAAAGGTGTTGTGTTTTTTTTAATATATATATATCCTTGTGCTGTCATTGTCATGCAGAGCCTTGAGTCCAGTTACAGTTTTCACCAGATAAAAGGCAAAACAACACTCAGGACCTGTCATTACCTCTGACCGTAGGACCATTTTCCAGGTCCAGATGTCATGTACTCAGTTTTGGACTTTCTTGTTGCGACTTCTGTTGCATTCCTGGACTTTTTTGTTTTTTGTTTTTATAAGTTTGAAGTTCTTCCTAATGTGTGTGTCCCTTTGTCCTGTTTGGCATGGTTTCTCTCCACAGTGATTGCCTGCCCCACCCTGATGTGTTTCACCTGTGTCCAATCATCTTTGCCTCCCTAGTGTGTTTCATTTCCGTGCTCCACAGGCTCTTTGATGTTTTGTCTGTTCTGCTAAGTTTTGGTCCTTTTCCTGTTCCCAGGACAGAAATCCATCCATCCACACAGAAATGGCATTTTGGGAAACCTGAAACTGTATTTTTTTTTTTTAAAACAGGTCTCTCAAAACACTGCCCTTGTACTTCAGGAAAACAATGAT
Source organism: Microchirus variegatus (assembly GCF_963457635.1). NCBI lineage: Eukaryota > Metazoa > Chordata > Actinopteri > Pleuronectiformes > Soleidae > Microchirus > Microchirus variegatus. The sequence continues at coordinate 17,333,432 of NC_139803.1, forward strand.
GTCACAGTCCCACCTCTGTCTTGCGTTGCCTGTCGCCAAAGACTTCAGGCGGTCTGTCGCCACCGTTTAAACGAAGTATCGATGTTCAGTCTGGTCTTGGATCGCTAGCATCAGGCTTTTTCTTGACAGTAGCTTTCCCAAAAAACATCTTCTGTTTGCGACCAACACATGTTGTTCGCACCTTATCTGCCATAATGTTTCTGCAACCGGAGCTCTCAAGTCACGCATTCAGTGTGAGACACACGCCTTTCAATTCAAAGTTCACATGCTCACACCTCACTTTAGGATTTAGCAAGCTAGCATAAACTCTGGCGTTTTCTGCGGATGCGCAATTAGTGCACAAAGAGGTGTAAGTGCATAGGGGAGAGGGGGGTTGAATGGGAGTTTGATTGATGCATCACGATCCAATTAATTAATTTGGGCCTATTAAATGAGACGGTCTAACCCACACAACCCACGGGTTACCTTTCTTCTTCTACTAAATCTGTCGTGCTGTACACCACAGGCTAAACACTGCCCTTTACAGTTCAAAGTCTTGAATCACAGTTCTCCTGCTCTAATCTGCCAAAACATCCCAAAAATCTGGTATATTTACACATATCTGATGTAAAATAAACATATCCAAAATTGTATGTTATGAATACAGTAGAATAGATTTTGTTGTACCAGTTTATTAGATTTGTGATTTTTTTTTTTTTGTGACAGTTATGCTAAAGTGCTCTTGCTAAAGACCGACCCGAGCCTGTGCACGTTGTGTCCGAGCCCTGCCCGACACATGTAATTACGAGTCAATTTTTTTAAATACGTGAGCCGTAAATGTACACGTACATCCACGTCCTCCCCACAGCGGGAGCTTGTTGTACCTGCTGCCGCAGTCTAATTTACAACAATAACCGAGCTGCTGAGATCTGCTTCCATGAACGCATATGTTGCTAATGACTATACGCTTCCTGGTTTTTAAATGATGCGTTCATGTCCGCAGGTTTTTACACCTTCACACAATACGACATCCTATAACACACCACACGAACATGACGAGGGAGAAAAAACGAATATGGATGATCAAGGGCCCGACCCTGCCCGGCCTGAGGATAGTGGCGCGAAATGTCAGCTCGGGCAGATAATCTAAACTCTTATCAGGATATGTTGTTCCTATGTACTAATATTTATGTTCCTTACACATTACACTTCATTGCTTTTACACATGTAAATGATGTTGTCGTAATGTAGTTTACATTACAGTTCTGACTGCCATCATCCTGTAAATGCATGCAGTTTACATGACTTGCAGAATGTTTCTTATCCTCTTCTTGTTCACATACAGTACAAGATGCAGCGTACTGCATAAAGGCGTTGGGGAGAAAGATGAATAATCATGCAGATTCAAGGCTAAACATTTGTGTGGGCACAAAAGCAGATTATGCAGACACTACTTTAAATGATTGCAGTTTATACTCATCGCTTACTGTAAAAGTAGTGTATGCACACACGCAAAAGCCTATAAAATTTCAAATTCAAATTTCCATAAACAGTAGTCAGCACAGAGAAAGAAGAGAAGAGAAAAAAACCCAGACAGGGACACTGGATATGTCCAATAATGGCTGCCATATCTGCTTTCGTGTTTTTCTTTACAGCCATCACACTGTAAACTGAGCTATAGCAGAGAAAGACGCACAATATGCAATTTCAACTACATCATTCCCATATTCATTTCACATCAGCTGCACAGTTTAAGTGATGATATGTAAACCTATACATGTGTCGGCATAGCAATGATGCAAAGAAGCATGCTTGTAGTGCTTGTTTATAGTATGACATAGTATGGGAGGTTATCATGCTGAAAAGATTAAGTCTGCAAATGAAATATCAGATGGTGGCTCATGCATATGTGTGTGTGCAGACAGTCTGTGATATCTGCAGCAGCTCTGACAACTGACGGGTAAATTGTGAAATATAATGGTTAATGATCATTTCATAATATCATAATATGGTTCTGCTAAACTGTGTCTACTTACCTCTTCTCTGTGCACAACTGGTGAATGTAAGTGTTTTTCAAAGCCAAGGATCCTTCCAAGATGGGTCCAATAAAGACTCCGTTCTTCTCAGTAGTCACAAATGGAACCGACTAACTAGCGTGTATCATTATGTCTGTCAAAAATATGGTTGTGCAAAGGAAAATGGCACAATAAACATCCACCAAATGTCTCATTGTTTAAACATTCTTCGTCAATAACATAGTTTTTGTAAAAAAAAAAAAACAACCTGAATCCAGAATCAATTTTGTGATTCTGTGAGTGTGTGAGTACACTCTGTTCATTTATGGGCATGCTGGGAAAACTATTTATTGTGAACATTGTTGTGAACAAAGGATTGTGGGTTCTTATTCTGCATACAACATGCATGTTTGTATGTAAGGACTCAGTCTTTCCAAGAGTTTGAAGCATCCTGCACAGTAAAACAGTTCTTTGGTTGAGAAAATTCATCCACCAGCCTTGACTTTCAGAAGCACCTACCATGAACACAAGACCTACAGCGAAGGGGGCGATGACACACACTATATTTCCTTTTCATTAAAATGAGAAGAATAGGAAAGGAATTGCCATTGTTGTCTTATTAAGGCCAATTCTTGCTCACCAATGTCAATAACCGACTACATGATCAGGAAACGTTTTCAAATGAAATAACAATCAAACAACATATTGATTTTCTTCAGCCTTGTACCTCGTGATGCGAATGCAGCCCCACTCTTCTGCCAAAGAATAGCAGTGAGTGCTGTCACCGAGGAACACCGTGTTTCCTCTCAGCGATGCTTTAACAGACGCACCATTCTGTACTGTTTGAAAGGCTAGGATTACTTGCAGGGAATATGTGGTTTATGACAGTAATACAAGTTTGAAAAAGAAAGAAAACCCCCCCAAAAAAAAAACCAACAACATTTGGAATATATGACAAATACAAGCCTCGCATCCATCAAAACCCATAATGGTACTGACTTCCCCTGCTGCCTTGTGCGTGAGATGGCCCTAAAAACACAGACACAGTATTTCTTTGGCTGTGTGACCCTGGAAGTGGTTTGGGAGATTTTATGACACTCGCAAAAAGGTTTGCCAGTTTTGCTGACCACATGTCCCAAACTGCCAGCAGTGCATTGCATATTTCCCTATTCAAAATTTCAGTACTATTGTCCCTGTTTACAATCTTCTAGCACACTGCAAGAGAAACAAAATAAGGAGAAATTACAAACCAGGTAAAACATGCTGCTGTTGAGTCAGATTAGGCAACATCCTGGAAAAATACACAATTCCCGATCGATTTATGGCTCCTGACATGCCTCAGTCTGTGTCCTTTTCACTGTGGTGCTCTGCTTTTACAATTCAAGTGGCTGAATAATTCAGTGCAGTTGTATATGACATAGAACAGCTCTTTACTGCAACTGTGGAGAATCTTTCATAAGGAAGTATTGTTATAGACTATTATTTTTTGACTGGATGCTGTTATTAATGTTATTAAAGCTAGTACTTTGTTTCTAAGTCTTTTTTTTCAAATATTTTTTTGTTAAAAGTGGATAGCCGTAAGTTAGTGAATATTGTGAAAAATGCCAGGGGAAGTGGTACCCTAAATTCTTAGATTTGCTGCAGACAACATATTTCTGTGTTTTTGGGGCAGAGCTTTGATGCAATGCTGGATGGCAGGGTTTTTTTTTTGTCTAGAAGTCTAGTTCGGTTTTGCTATTCTTCACATCTCACAAAATTGTCATGTCCAGTGTTGGGCAAGCTACTTGGAATATGTAGTGAGCTAAGCTACAAGTTACTCTACATTAAATAAATTAAGCTTCACTACACCAAAGCTTCACCCCAGAGAAATGTCGCAAGCTAAGATGTAGTAAGCTAACCTACAGCAACATGGTCAAAGCTATTTATTTTTTTATATTGTAACAACTTCATTCCTAGTCAAAGCTATTGCAGTGATCAATACAATTTATCATACAGATAAGCAGGCAAAAATGTTACATTCAGTTAACTCAGTTAATTCAGTTGAACAGTAAGCTGTGCTCTCACTGTCCGTGCTCCACATGGTAACAAAAAGCAGCTGCTGAGAGTGTGTATATGTTCATCTCTGTGTCTTGTGCGCACACACGTGTTTGCACACATGTATAACACGTATATTCCTTGAGGTACGGCCACGGCGACTCCCTCAGGGAGTGGAAATGTGGAAATGTTGTCCTTTGCTGTTTATCAAAACAAGTTATTTCCACTGGAACAAAACTGCTTCTAATGAAGAACTACACTTCCCAGCATGCTTTGGGAACAAATCCCAGTCAGATTGATCATTACTTTGTATTTTTCAACAGTATTATTTTGTTACAGAAAAAAGAGAAATCTTTGGTTATTTATTTATTTATGTTCAAATCTGTTCACAGTGTTCCAAAATATTGTTATTAAATGTTACATTAAGTTGCTATATAATTAAATGTTGTTTCAATAAAATGTTTTTTAAATTTAAAAAAAATTGTGGAATGTATCGAATCGTGGGTCAAAAATCGTGATACGAATCAAATGGCGAGTTTGTGTATCGTTACAGCCCTAGTAAAAATGTATCACCGCTAATTGTAGCAACGTTACTGCCCAGCAATGGTCATTTCTTTCTTCTTTTTTTTATAGATCACTCATCTGATGAGTTGCCAAGAAGTTTTTAGATTTGCAGATGGTACAGTGCTGATTGTTTTTATTTAAAATGGCAATTTTACCCACTATCATCAGGAGATGGCAGCTTTTATTCAGGACTGTGAATACCATTTTAAAGCAAAAGTGATTTTAGTTGTTTTGTTATTATTCCGCCTCTGTTTAGTCTTTGTGAACAGTAATGATGTAACATTGTTTGTGTGATCTGTCTTGGCTCTCTCAAGTAATCCTATCAGACCTGACTTATGGAGTGTTTCTGTATACAGTGGCAGCACAGAAGACAATATGTTTTTATCGCATCAAACTAAAAGCTAACTTTTTTGAGCAGTAGAATTAACTTCTGAAACCTTTTGTGGACACGTGTTCAGTCAAACTCCAACCAGTTTGCAGTCCTCTGGCTTTACTTGCGCAATGTTGCTGTTGCCCCTGTCTGTATTGACAAATAATTCAAATCCCTTTCTGTGCAACAGGAATGTTGCTGGACAACACAAGATCTAAACACGAAACATATCTGTCTTGGCATATCCAAGATAGATCTCCCTATCTCTGCCAAATTAATTTGGTGGGGACAAAGACTAGGAATTTGAATTTGCACAACTGTTCATTTTGGTTTTAACAAGTACGTGGAGTTTTTTCCGGGTTTTGGGTTGTTTTGAACACATCATAGACTGAAAGCAATATTAAAAAAAATATAACTAACGCTGTTATACAGTTTCCATACACTGTTGTACAGTTCTGTGACTGCAGCGTAAAGCTCAGCTGTTAGAAGAAGTCAGAAAGGAAATCATGGCAATGCATTTTTTCCCTCGACCAGATCAAAACCACATAATATCCCTGTTTTAAGTATCTGTATCAGCTTTCCTTTCATTATTCCCTTTATGCACTTTGCGCTTGCATGACAACACATACCATTGCAGGTTTATGGCATCCACAGTCAAATTCATGTCAGCAACGGTTGTTTTTAAAGTAGTGAGGGTACGTTGTAAAGTGAAGCGACTCCTCGTCAAAGGAAGACTCTCACCTCTTTAAAAAGTGAACTGTGTGTGAACCACACAGGACTGAAGCACTCCAGAGAAGAGTAACAATTTGTCTGCAATAGTGCGTCTCCATAGCCACAAGTGCTTCAAACTCGTGCATGTAAGAAATAGCACAGACTCTTTTGCTGCCATTCACTTCGATGTACCTCAAAAACCTGCACCGGTTTTCACAAATATGTGAAAGAGCCTGAGTGACAGCTCACACAGGCTGCAGTGGAGTACAGCTGAAGACATCTGTTTCACATCCAAACTGCGCACCAATCAATCAGCAAAAGTATCTCGACAGCTCTAGCCATTCAAACTGCTTTTGAATCACTGTTTTGTTTTCATATAAGTGCGATCGCCTCGCTTCAAATTCCACTTTTCACTCCAGGGCTTTTTCTGTGCTCTGTGGCATCAGTATGCTTGGATGGAGATGTCAGGCTGACAAAATGTCATAAGTCACTTAAAGAGTCTGACCACATGATTCATGAAAGTGCATAACTCAATCAAATGACTTTGAGCTACATTTAAGGAAAAAAAAAAATAACCTGCAGACAATGAGTGGAACATGGGTACACACAAAAACCTGCTGTGATTTTAGGATGTTCTTTTTCCCAAAGATAACAATAGACTGAAAGCGTTTCTATGCTGTTCAGATAAGGAATATGTGACCTTTACAAAAAGCCTTGGAGATAGAGCTCTAAAAAAGTTTTCGTAGACGTGCTGAGAAAACTTGGGGAACTCGGTTGCTCTCAGTTTTTGACTATCGTGAACAAGAGCAGCATCGGTAAGAGGTAAATGGCTGCTTGCAGTAGCAGATGGTGCATAGATCAATAAAAAGTAGCTTTCATTGCATAAACTCTAACCGTCAAGTAATTCCTCCTTATCAAAACACAAATTGAACCATTCAGTGTGTTTTTAAGGGGACGGCACAGCCTCTAATTGAATTGGCGAGCCTTTCTCTGAAAAATAAAAAAAGAGTGTTTGTATGGATCTTTGAGTAGCTCAATCAATATTGTTTTTGAAATAAATTGTTATTTTTCCATTCTTTTTTTAATATGATGAGCCTCTGCATGGACAAAGAGGTGAAAACTTTTCTTCAGTACAAGGAAGTATTAATTTGTTTTTTAAAAGTATAAACCACCTTTTCCTGGTGTAAACCAGGCTATATGGTTATCTAGTACGGGTGCTACTAGTAGATGGTTCATCAAGCCCATAGTTCGTTTTGTGTTGCGGTTTTGGGTCATTTCGTTTCGGTTGAGTTTTTATTTTTTGCACATGAAGGAGCAGAAAAACATTTTAGAATGTTCAGTCTTCTTGTCGAGTATAAAAATCAAATGTTCTATCCAGACATGATGAATTTTCCCCAAAATAAATTCAGCCAGTACTGGCGTTACATGTAAATGAAAAAGTCACATTGTTTATTGTTTCATACCAAATGAAATACTTCCAGTATGGATACATTTTTCACAATACAATTTAGTGGCTTTATGTGAAATTCAACTCTGCTTATCCCCTTAAATCCTATGCCATTTTTCCACTAAACTTTCCATGCGAGCTGAGCCGAAACAATGCGTGACATTGTCAGACTGCCGGCCACTGATTGGTCGTCACAGGAAAAGGCATGAGCAAGATGTCCGACACAAGAATCAAACCGATCAATACCAATCTGTAGATCCTTTAAGTGACTTAAAAATCTTCGAAACGTGCGTTAATAAACACAATTTTGCATTTATTTCCCATTTCTCCCCCTTAAAAAATGTCTTGGTTTGGAGTGCCCTCAACCGTTAATTCCATTTGGGCTGATTCCCTCGTTGAGGGAAGTGGCTTTCCTATGGGATTGGGACACCACTATATGCACATTAGCGTAGTGAACGTAACGGCCATGTATGTCATGTATTTGTGTTTTAAGTTAACGCCGGTACATACATCCAAAACACTGACAAAACTACCCAGATGTAGCAGAGCTAGCTTGCTAGCTAAAGACTATTTGCTGAGTGCTTCGAGAGAGTATGCCCGTCATGTAGCTCTACATGACATATAGCTAGCTAGCAAGTTAGCTAGCTGCTTTCATAAATTGTGACATTAGTGTTCAAAGCGCAACGGTCCTTCGGATGTATATCAAGCCAACATATTCCAACGCATTTTGACATTGTAACATGCTTATTTGCGAAAATGTGTTTACAACAAAATTGTTCCTCTGCAGATGTGGCTGCCATCTTTGTTGAAAAAAAATCTGCCGGCTCGCTGAATTCGCAAAGTGTCATGGGTAATTTCATCTTCCACTGGGCGTCAGAGCTCACTGCATTTTGAGTATTGATTATAAGGGAGAAATCCCACTCCCCCTTGCTCCCCCCTACATGAGAAAGTGCAAAATTTACAGTTAGGGGAGGTAGTGATGTTATTTGCTGATACAAGTGCAAATCTTCACAGTTTAGTGTAACGTTTTGAAATTATATTCTGTGATGCTGCATTCAAATTTTGTCAATGCCTTTTTTCGTCCACTCTTTCATCATTGGTTCATCACCCTTTTGTCTATTCGTTGTCCCAGTCACTTTGTCACTTTCCTCTCTCTAGTGCTTGAGACGGTGAGAGGCTCGTCTCATACAACTGCAACTCGGTGTCAGGTTTCAGATAAATGCTGTATTAATACCAATGTTCAACGAACAGAAATGTAACCACACACAATTGTTATGTTTTCAGAGTCGTGTTCTTTTTCCCTGACTGTGTACAAGATGAGCTGGTTGTCCTGTAGGGAGAGCAGATGTACAGCTTCTCTTCTGTACAATAATCTCGGTTTTCTTCCGTCTGTGACATAAGCTGAGCAGTCAACTGTATACCTACAGACACTTCAATTCACACCACTGCATAAGCACATTTTATGATTTTGTTCATCTTTCCAAGCTTTTCAAATATTTTTTTACCACAATTTTAATAATTTGCTAATTCTAATCACCATGTGACATATTACTTAAAATATAATAAATAATAAACACCATTTAAAAAAAGAAAAAGGCACATTATTATTTCTGGATTAAGATGTGAAATTACTTATTTACTTGCATTCCTGAACAGAAAAAAATAAATCGTTTTAGAGGTTGAATGTTATGCTTGAATGTATGTATGTATGTATGCATGTATATACAAATAACAGGAGGAAAAACTAAACTAACACCTGAGCACATTTTGCAGTTTCCAGTTCAGTTACAACAGACATTGGCAAGTTGAGGGAAAAAAAAATAAAGAAAAAAAAAACACCCACACAAACAAGCAATACATTTCCAACCTCTAGGCTCAGGCTGTTGTGAGGCGACAGTGATAACCAGAGAAACACTCTGCTGCTTAACATGAGGCAAACCGCTGATTTATTTTTTTCAATTACTTGCAATTGCACAGTAGGTTATTTTTTTTCCATAAAGAAATGTACAAAAGCAGTCACACAACCCCTTTGACAATACTGCCATACCCTCTGGTTTCTAGTTCTTTTCCATGTCATTAGCAGCAGAATCTTTCCCATCAACCTCATCATCGTTTTTTCACCTCGCAGTTAAGTCTTCAATCACGGTGTAATTCTGCCTGCTTCGCTTCCCGTTGCACACCACATTTGTGCAAAGCAAAGAAGAAAAATCATTTCGGCCCATTCCTTACACCAGTGAGCAGAGAATAACAGGATCGGGAAACAACCAAGCCTAACTTGTCAGTAATTCAATGTCTCCATTAAAGGATCATGATCTGTTTTATGATTCATGATGGCCGTGCAGGAGAGTGGTGTAATTGGAATATATGAAAAGTGATGGCTTTCTCAACAGGATTTCACCGCTGTTATCAGAGCAGTTACCGTTTCAGTGTCACTTCTTCTTTCCCTTTCTACTTGCACATCATGTACACATCAAAGTCACATTCCAGCAGTGTGCTGCCGTAATGAACGTCTTACATTTCTGCTGCTTTAATCTGATGACCTCCTGGCGATATCTGATTTTTTTTATTATTCATCTTAATTCATCAGCTCCCAGACAATAAGCAGAAGTGCAATGTATACATTCCCAGCATTAATGTTGGGTTAAAGTATAACTAAACCCCTGAACTACTGTTCTCAGCAAACCGTGTATATGTGTATCTAGTTAATGTTATTTATTGATCCAGATGCAAATTGTTACAGTTTAGTGTAAAGTATATATATACAAATTGCATATCTACTGCCTGTCTGGTCAAACACCAGCTACTGCACTCAAATTTTCCCACTGGCTTTTTTAGTCCACATTTCACTGGTTCATGCTTCCGTTACCCTCCTGTCCAACCAGCTCTAGGCTCACACTCCTCCCACAGCCACTGTTCTTTCTCCACCACGTGAACTTTGTTAAGACAGCTGCAACTCACGTCCCCTGCACTGCTCCCCACCCTCCCTCACTCAAATCTCAGGCCACTTCTTCAGGCATTGGGTGGGGTGAGATGCAGAAGAGTGTTGCATCACTCCCTTATTTTAAAGTGCAAACTAGTGTATATGTGTAGCCACACTGAACGGTGAAGATTTTCACCTGCGTCAAGAAATAACATGAGTAAAGCAATGAAATTATACCTGATATATAATAAACTATTATAAATAAATCAGCAAATCTCCTGCCTTTGTGGTCAGCAACTCCAGCATGTGCGTTCTATTGGCTTTCTTAGGCCACTTTTGCTTCACTAGTACAAGCTTCCATTACCCTTTCATCTAATCAGAGCAAGGCTCGTTATCACAGACTCCTCCCCCTTTTTATAAACACAGGAACTGTTGCTACGTTGCCGCATGAAGGTCGAGGCTGGTGCCCCTGCCCAAAGTGCCCGACCCCGATTGCTCCCTGGGCACAGATCTGTTCTGCCCACTGCTCCTGTGCCTGGTTTTTGTGTGTGTTATGGGATATGGTTAAGTTATGGGATAAAGGCAGAGGTTGAATTCATGATTACTAATTGGTGTGTGCGCAAATAAAATTAATTCTAATTCCCCCTCACTCAGCTCTCAGCCCACGTCTTTTTATTTTTCAAAGGCAGTTGAAACTTAACCTCACAAGAGTGGTACTACATTCCCAGCTTTAAAGTTGGATTGTTCTTAATTACATTTCTGCTTAAGTGGAGTGCTTCTTTATATTGCTGCTATTTTTTTTTTAACAGTTATTTACTGGTAGAAATTTTTCCAAAAAAACCGAAGTAGCTCAAATGTTGCAGAAAAAGTCACTTCCAAATGGACTATTTAATTTTGAGTATTATTTGAAATTTTTTGGGGACATGATCAAGCCTTAAAAGGATTGTTCATGTTGTATCATGTGTGTGTGTTTGTGGTTACACTGTTTATAGTCCATATATAAAAAAAAAAATAAAAAAAATGTATATATATATATGAGAGAGAGAGAGAGATTTAATCTGTTTCTTCCTGATGCAATTTGGGAAAAATAATATATTAAATAGCCACCAGGGGGTAACTTCACTGGTTGCAAAAATAACTGTTTGAATGAAGGTCTATGTGGAAATGAGCCCATTTTGCACTTGATTTATAATATCAGTAAACATTTTCTCGGGGAGTTGATGTCTCAATTAGTGATGGGAAGTCCGGCTCTTTTCAAAGATTTGGTTCTTTTGGCTTGGCTTGCTTAGATGCTCCCAAATGGCTCTTCACTGAGTCTCACTCAGAGCCTTCTATTTTAGCCGAATTTAGCAATTATAAATAATGTAGTTGTGTTGTTTTTTAATCAGTTTTCATAAAAGCCTTATTTTTGTGCTTATTTTCATTACAAAAAAACACACAGTTCTTCTTACTTAAACATTCAAATGTGATCAACTGAACACAGAACCTGCACCAAACCTAGCCAACCAATCTAACCAGTCTCTGTCACTCTGTGTGAACCTGGCCTGTATCACTACACTGGCTGAGTGTCTGTCACCTTCCTCCTTTTACATAATGGTATGATCCTAGTCTGTTCTTGCATGTCACTGGCAGCATGGTCTCTATCAAAACAAAGTCCGACCCCTGCCTGCTTGGATTCTCAGCAGAGCTGAGCAGGAGTTGCAGAATGTTCGGCTCTCCCCATCGGTAGTCGGCTCTTCTTGTTCACTACAAAGAATAGTTATATACATTAAGTTGTAGGACAAAAGACAATAAAGAACATCACATATGACGGGACTGACAGCTGGTATTGTCCAATAGGAACTAAGTTGCAGGTGACATCTGTCAACTTTACAAAATCAGCACAGTGCTGGCTAAATTGTGAATTTTGAGGTATCAAAATGAAATTTGAGATTTTTATGGATGTTTTAGCAATATTATTATGTCACTGTAAGACAGCTTTTCCAGTGGGAAATTTAAGTTTGCGCCACTTTACTCCTTACTCCCCAACACCAAATTCCATTGAGAAAATCATCAATTTTATATCATGGCATGCAGGTATTGATCCACTGCTGCTTTCATCAGTAAGTTGGACTATGTTGTTATTTGACTTTGGTATTTAAAATGATTAAATTAGATTTACTCTAGTCACATACATTTAGCAAATATTTCAGCAGTAAACCAGTGCCCCCGGGAGATCAGAATCAGAGTGAGCACTTCACAAGCTCTTGTTTCCAGTTAGAAGTTAGGCTGTCTGACTGTGTCCATTTGACTGACAAGAAAATGTGTGTTCTTGAAGATGGACAAAACATGTTTTTTGTCTTGTCATGGTGCTGTTGACAGTAAACATATAGGAAAATACCAACCTTATCATTGGAAGTCTCCCTCCTCTCAACAGAGTGACCTTCACTGGGCAGAATGATATATGTGCAGAAAATAGAAGGCTCTTTCCACATTCATCTGCTGAACGGTGGAAAGTTTCTTTGTGCTCACCTCAACACTGAGTTCAACATGTTCACGTAAGAGATGCGAGTGGTATGGAAAACCAATTGCAGCCTCGTGATGTGATGTGGAAACTTGATCACTCTGAATGAACTTGTCTGTGATATGGGAAGCATTTTGCATCAAGCTTTGCTGCAACAAGAGTGCTGTGGCTTATTGTTCCTTTTTGATTTGCATCTGAATTAATTAACCTTGAGCCAAAGAGCTCCTTGTTAGATAATGTTCCTGTTTCTATTTGCTTTTCTACATGTCTAAAGGTGGAATTTATGGGTGAAAAGTATATTAATCATCCTGTTGACTGTTTCCTTTGAAAAAAAAAAAAAAAAAAGTTTTTCATCTTTGATTTTTGTATTTATACCATTCAAAATCTAATGCAGTGACTTGAGGTCATTACATTTCTATGGAGGCCCATTTTAACAAAGCATGAACTGAATAACAAAGACTACAGCCTTGTCACTTAGATTTCAATATACCACTGAAATCATCCCATATACTAACTTTGGTGATTTTGAAAAAAAGTCACATGAATTCATAAAAAACAAAGTGGACCAATTGTTGGTGATTATGGGTAAAGGACATTTGCAGTTGCAGATTAAACTAATAATAATTATATTGTCTGATGAAGAGCAGTACTGCTTAAAACATCACCAGGTTTTAACAAAAGTTCTGGGCACTAGGTTAACACACAACACATTTCGACGACTGACTGGATGAAGACGCGTGTGAAGTCATGTTTATGTGCCGCGACACGAGTCCAGGCACCGTTTACCAGTTAACTCAGTTAGCTGCATTAGCTCCCTTAGCGTCGTTAGCATGCCTACAGTCGAACTGGAGCGGTCTGTTTATTAAACGAAAAGAGCAGCACTACAAATAACCAACGTACCTGTGCACTGCGTATGTGTAATGGTGACGCCGTTAACGTGCCCAGCACTAATTAACAAGGACTGTTCAGGTTTTGTGTGTGGAAGAATATTGCATATTATATATATATATATATATAACGCAGCCAGAAAAGTGTTTTTGCCCATTTTTCCAGAATAACTTTCAATATCTGGCAGTTATTTACAATTTACTGCATGTTAAAATAGTGTATTAACAATTGACAAATGGGTAAAAACACTGTAATTGTACATGAACACCAAGTTTGTATGTGTTAAATTTGAAATTTGAACAGTATAAAACATGTAGAATAACATTTGTTTGAGTCAGGACAGCATGTTTTTTCCAACTCTCTCCTCTGTGGTGACAAAGACGCTGATTCGCTGGCTTCCTGCCACGGTGCAAGTGAAATTACCGTAATAACCACATGTTGGCTTTGACGTGCAACTTCTCAGCTTTCAGAATCCATTGGTATTTAGCCCATAGCACAAAAGGTTGCATAATTACGGTAATGCAAAAGTGTTGTCTATGGTATTAAAGGGTTAAGTGACTCCTGGTTAAAATATGCTTTTCCTTGTGTTCCACCCGGCAGTCATGTTTCAGTAAGAGCAGGCGTGTGTGTTTCAAGCTTGTTTCGGTCACTGCAGGTACACTGGGGGTCTGCGCAGTACTATCAGTGCTATATACTGCATGTGTCGGTACCTTTAAATAACCTTTAAATTAGTGAAAAATACAGTGTCTGCTAATTTCCCCCGCCCATTTATACATTTCTAGTCAATAAAGAGTTGACACTGTGAAACAAGGGACACTGGGAATATGAATATGTGCCCGCAGTAGCTCACAGATGAAGATAATTTAAACTCTGTCAACAGAGTCAAAACGCCTAGTCATTAGAAATAAATCCCTGTGATTTGCACGCAGGACATGAGTCAAGTCTGTGAAATCTGACAAGGAACAAAAAGTTAAAATGATTTCAAATAAACGTCTGGAGAAAAAAGGATGAGGATAACTCGACAGAAGTGCATTTGCCTTGACCTCTTTAGTTTGAGAGTTAATTAAATGAAAAAAGATAAAAGTGAAAACAAGAATATATCGGGCTGACTGCAAAGGTGATTTGAAAGCTTGAATCGACCGAAAAGTCGCAACACAGAGGTGGTGACAAGGTGGTGCTGACTCACCTGCTGTCAGACCTGTTTTTATTTATTATTGTATGTGTTTTTTTTACATACAGCTCATTTTTCATCCATTTTCTGCCCTGTGTCAGTGAAACTAAATCAGCCTGTTAGCATTCAGTCTTTAGTTAAGATGTGTACAGCTGGTCTCGTAGCTGTTCGTTCGGCAATAAACACAGATTATAGCCTCATTTCATGTCCCGCTGCCATTTCAATTCACTCGCAGTCTGTGTCCCTGGCAGCTGATCTATAATAGGTCAAAGAGCCATTTTGGAAAGATCAAGGGTGAAATTAGCCGCTGATCAGTGGTTTGCTTTAATGCTTATGCTTCACCCAGGCGCCCTGATTGCCACTTTAAATGGAGAGGACCCAAGGGTTTGCTCCTGTTTCTGGTGCCTATATATGCATTCATCCATCCCATCCATTCATGTATGTATATATAACTTTCAGTCGAATCATTTCAGAAAGTGTCAATGATCAAGGAATTTGACACGTGTATGTATAGTATTTATATAGTAGTATCAACGTGTATATGTATATGTGTATATATACGTGTATATGTGTATGTATACTAGGGCTGTAACGATACACAAACTCACTATTCGATACGTTACACAATTTTTTTTTATTAAAAAAATTTTTTTATTTAAACAACATTTAATTATATAACAACTTAATGTAACATTTAATAACAATATTTTGGAACACTGTGAACAGATTTGAACATAAATAAATAAATAACCAAAGTTTTCTCTCTTTTCTGTAACAAAATAATACTGTTGAAAAATACAAAGTAATGATCAATCAGACTGGGATTTGTCCCCAAAGCATGCTGGGAAGTGTAGTTCTTCATTAGAAGCAGTTTTGTTCCAGTGGAAATAACTTGTTTTGACAAACAGAAAAGGTAAGATTTCCGCTTGTATTTCTTGAAAGTCAGTTATTTTGCTCTTATTTTGGGGCTGGATCCGTGAATCTTGTTCGTAGAGTGATAAAAATCTGTTAATTTCTATGCTGTTTACATAATCACGCTGAAGCTCCGGTGCCGATTTTCAATGTGTGTGCTGGAACGTTTTTTTTCACCTCCTGCGGGTTTGATCCATCGGTGTATTAACTGTGTTTGGTGAGCATAAGAATGGTTTATACAAGCATTTAGCTGAGTTTCTGACCTGTGGGTATGCAGCATGTCTGTGTTTGTTAAAGTTAGACATGGTTTTATGACGCTGCGTCTGATGCTGCCCCCAGTAGCGGGGACATAACGCGATTAAAAAACACATGTTAATGATGATGTAATTAATTAATCACAATTAAAGCGATAATTTGACACCCATAATAAAAATAAGTTTGGTAGCACTAACAGCTCATATCATGTGGCTGACTGGAAAAATAACTGGGAGTTAGAAAGGGCGTGTCGCGATTCTGCCTTCTCACATCGCGACACAGGTTCGTGGCTCTGAGTATCGCGATTTCGATTTCAATACGAATATCGTTATAGCCCTAATGTATATGTGTATGTATACGTGTATATATACGTGTATATATACATGTACATACACATATACTGTATATAAAAGCTATACCGATGTTTTTATATAACAGTATTTTGAAATGCTTCTGATGCACATTCATGTTTTTTTTTGCTGGTTGAACTGACGTGGATCCCACTGTAGATACCATTAATACTGTGTCAGTGCCTTATTGTACCATGAAATGCAAGCCATTGTTGCTTTTTTTCTTTTTTTTGTGAAGAATTTCTTGCCTGAAGCTGTGTCCACATGCTTCATGTTTAGAGAGAATCCTTCTCCAACAGAGATGAGGCAAGTCTACCTCCTCGCATACTACGATAAATGAAACGGGATGAAACTGACAAAACATTATGTACGCAAAGGGAAATTACACAAACATTTACACAAAAAAGTAATAATGAATCTGAATCTTTAACACATCTATTTTACTACATATTATCTGGGCCTGAATTGAAGAAGAAAAAAAAATACAAATATGATCTTGCACACGAGAATTGTGTAGAATTGTGTTGATTTACCTCTTTATATATTGGTTTTTTGATTGGAAAATATTACACATACTGTACACTTTACAGATTTTCTGAGTCCTTAGAGTATATTCAATCTCTGAACTTAGTTAACATTTATTTATATCTTCATTGTCGTTGATGTTATTGTTTACTGTGATACATATCTTTACAATGATGGAGTGCTTGTCTCCTACAAAGAACATGCTTGCCCAAAGGATTGTGGGTCCATAGTGTGCTGAAGACATACACTGTATATAGGAAATTAAAGAAATGAAAAATAAAGGAAGTAGGAAGAAGTAGGATAGAAACAGCATTTGGCCACCAGAGGGCGATCCATCAGTTCCCACCACTGTTTGATCGGAAGTCAAAGGAAAAATAATCCTGTTATCGTCCAATAGGTCCATTTTGGAAGGTAGAATTTGAAAATTCTGCACATTTGGCAAAGTCTGATGACGTTTCAAGTAACATCTGCTGTCTTCATGCCTTCAAGCATGACTGCAGCCTGCAACGATACATGTCCTTACACTTTCCCCCACGGGAGGTGAGCTCCTGGGGTGAAAAGGTTGGCGGACAGGGTCATCAAGCCAAGACTTCAGTGAGTGATTTCTGTCCCCTAAGGATGGAATTAATATGATGAAAAGCTGAGAGCACAGAGGTTTTGAGCAACTAAAATGTCAAATCTTGTTCTGACCAACAAGACATCTTTTCATGAGCCTAATTCCCCAAGAGGCATCGGTCAGCTCATAGAGATCGCATTCATGTTCAACTGATTTGCAATGGCAAATGTATTTTGACACGAACATAATTTCCAGCAGGATTTTCATCATCAACAGCGTGAAAAAGTGTCTTTTAACGAATGAATGTGCCAAACTGTGAAATGCTCAAGCAGAACGTATTTGCAAAAATGTTCATTGACTTTGAAGATCGGGTGGTCGCAACACTTGGAGTAGACTGAGGAGTCTCCCTGTATTTACTCCACTATTGTATATCCTTTAATCCTGCAATTTAACCAGAACCAAAATGTTATTAGTACAATTTCCTGAACACACGCTACAGATGCTGAGCTCTGTCTCTCGTACCAAAGTCATGCGAAATTATTACACCTCCAAGCGTTGACCTCATCCCTACGCTGTGTTTGCAGTGCACTCACAACAGCACCAGAAAATCAATGCTACATTATGGAAACATTTTTAATATCACATTGTGAAAAAAATCAAGCTCTCACGCTAGACGAGATCAACAGAACTCACCTTTGTTTACACGCAACTGGAAACTTGCAATAGACACAACGTAGAGAGGGATGCTCGCATTTTAGAAGACGGAAAACAACTAATTGGTAGCTGATACTCTTTGAATGCAGCTCCTGGTTGGGAGGCTAAAGGTGAGATTTTAAGGCTAAAAACATTGTACGCTTGATGAGGTTTTGAATAATATTTGAAATTCTAAAAGTTGAAAAATCTATTTCTATTTACTTTTGATTTGGCTGCAAACCAGAAGTGGCTAAAGTTTTTAATTGATCTACAAACTTAATTTTTAACACCGACACAGTAGGTTTGCAGATAATGAATGCATTTTCATATTTGATGATCCCATTAACATTTGTTTTAGTTATTTTTGAGTCTTATAAATGAAAGGGAAGCAGTTAATATGGGACTGTTCACAGTTGACTGTATTTAAATGTGTGCTGTTTGAGAATCGTTTGCTGCCTTTACTGACAAAAATTCTCACGTTGCTCTAAATGGTATAAAATGTTGTTCAAATTATAGCACTTAAGATAAGTGGGCGAGTGTGTTTTTCAGGACAACTATGATAATATAAAAAGACATGTTCTCGCCGTGAGATTGTGGGTTATTGACAAACTAATGACTGCACTCATTTTTGTTTTTGCCTCAATTTTCATCACTGACAGTAGAACTGATTCTCAAAATGATGGCCTGCTTCATTGAAATCATCCTATAAAACCAAACAAAACTGTTAAAAAGTGCATTGTTACCACTTCACTTCATCAAATTAGCATTTCATTAATTTGTCTTTTCATAATACTTCGGAGAAATTCAACAAATACAGTTATATCTGTGTACTGCTCCAGGCTGCACTGAGTGTGAGTGCTCCACTTCCACTCAAGATTTCCCATGCACCAGATATGCACTAAGGAGGGTTTAATAATATCATCACTGATTACATTAGTGCATAATCAGTATTTTGCCATTTTGATATGTCCCCCCCACCACCACCACCACCACCAACACACACATGCGCACAATGTAAGACTTTGAATAGATGCAGAGAGCAAGTTTCTTTCCTCTGCCTCAAACTTTTTAAATACCTCCATATTAAAATGCAAAGATCTGATAAAAAATGCTCACTGTGTGTTTTAGTCACTTAGACCTCATGAAATATTTCCCACAGTGCAATGAAGCAGACAAAATGAGGCAAGTGGATGGCTTCTTCCAGGCCTGGCCACAGCTCTCACATTAGACAGCCCATCAGCAGGCACATTTGCACAGGGTGAGAACACTAATGGTGTGATTAGGCTGGAGGTGAAGCTCAAGGCCTCAGACGCCCAATAATCATAGAGAATGTATAGAGCCCAGTTTAAGCACTATATTAGTTTGGCGTTAGAATACACACCGTTTTATCATTTACTGAAATATAAATGACAGTATCTTCACTCCAACATTAGAATATTTCCAACACTGGACATGAACCTTAGAAGCTGAAAAGAAGGCCATATGGCAAATCTCTTAATCCATCTCAATCTAGGCTGCGATGTAAACCAGGGACAAAGAGTACAGAAAAAAGCTGTTTCCATCCGTCTGGGTTCAAAGTTCCAGTACAGCTGTGCTCAGTAAATCCACAACGTCCCTCACATTATGGAAGCAGGATGAGGGGATCATGACATGTAATAGTTTTAGAAATCCTCTCAGGGGAAAGATGATGTAAATCTTGTCTTTCAGAATCCTCCTACTAAGCACAACGGCTGGGATGTTTCTCAGTGCACTCTCTTGCCCCAATTTTTCACAAACCTATTATTATTATTATTATTATTTAACACAAAATGTCAAATATTAATAAATTAATGGTTCTCATTCTAATAAATGAAGCTTAGCAGTAGTTCACAGAAGAAGACTGAAGTCTTTCCACACAAATCTGGTAAGTCACAAGCACATTTTTTTTGCTATCAAAACTCCACCAGCTCATTCTCATTTTCATCATGACATGCTCTCCTTGACCCAATCACTCGTACGCTGCCAGATTTTATAAGCACTCGCTCTCTCTGCAGTCAGCTGTCATTTCATCACTGTGATTATTGCGTGACCCCCTTTCCATCCGTGCATCACCTCGACTCAAGATGCCTGATCGTCTTCCATCAACTTTTTAACCAGAAGCCCTTAACAAGACCTACATCTCAATTTTTTGTGCTCCTCAACTTATCACCACCACCATTGGGAAGCACTGATGTGCAGGATATGATCACAGCCAGCATGTGGGCCTCATAAGGGTTATATTTGGGTCAACAAAATAGATTTAAAAACGGGTTTGTCAGTGGTCTCCATGGGGGGCCCACTCGTGTTTGGCCCATGTTACTGGAACCAAATGGGACCTGCATAATTTGTCCACTTCCTGCTCATGTCTGCTTAGTATCCACATAGTACCCATGTAGCCTGGAAAGTGTACAAATGGCGTGTTTCCACCGGCTCGCCTTGCCTCGTCACGGCACGGTTAAGTTGCATTTCCACTAGCATAGTACCTGGTACCAGGTACTTTTTTTAGTAGCTGCACTGGCGAGGTTCCAAGTGAGCCGAGACACTTTGCGTGACATGGCCAGACTGCAGGCCACTGATTGGTCAGAGTGCCGTCACAGGAAGGGATGTTCGACACAGGAATCAAGCCGAACAATGCCGAACTGTAGATCAGTTAAAAAGACTTAACAATCCTAACAACGTGGGTTAATCTCCAGCAATTACCAGGAAAACGTCTAAAATCTAATATAATATTAAATATTTAACAGAGTAGTCTGGTGTATTTAGCAACAGCACTGATGATGTGCTGGATGATGACGCGAACGGTGAGCAGCGAACACCATCATAAACCTGAATCTGAATAAACTAGTGACATGTTTTAATTGTGTTCTTACGCACATTTAGTATTGCAATGTTAACACAACACAGTATTTGACTACATTTGGGAGGAAGCTGAGCAAACGCCACACGTAGTGACAAGTGTCAGGGCTGATGTGTGACAGAAGGAGCGCGGCAAAAGTGCAAAGAAGGGTCTACAAGACGGTAGTGGGGCCTGTTATGATGTATGGCTTGGAGTGGCACTGTCTAAAAGACAGGAGCTGGAGGTGGAGGCAGCAGAGCTGAAGATGCTGAGATTATTGTTGGGATTGACCAGGATGGACAGGATTAAAAATTATATTCCAGGGACAGCAAAGGTTGAACAGTTTGGAGATAAAGTAAGAGAGTCAAGGTTGAGATGGTTTGGTCACGTGGAGAAGAGGGAAAGTGATCATATTGGACAAAGGAAGCAGAAGGATTTGTGACATAAATGTCACTTAAAGGGACACTGTGTAGTATTTATGGGTTTATATGACCCAAAATCCACTTTTGTATACATATTTTGAGCTCCTGCATTGTCTAGTCGCTGTATAATATTCTTTGTTTCATTTTCGTAGTGTTTCAAAAAGTCATGTAAAATAACATGGTCGAGGGCCGCTACTGCATTGCCACGACGCCATATTTCTACGGGAGCCTGTATAGACAAACGCGAGAGAACAAACCAAGCGTCTCTTTACTTGTAGCGGAAGTCCCGCCTCCACTCTCTCCGCTTCGTCTGCTACGGCCGCGGTAGCTCGCACATCTCAATAATACGTGCTCCTGCTAGTGCAAGTGAGCTTGAGGGTTAAGATAGGAATTGGAATTGGCTCATAGTGCAAGCTCAAAACAAAGTTAGTTAAAGTATAAATAAATCAACAGAATACTCAGAAAAAAGCAAGGGACATAATATGCATTATCAGTTATTAAAATCATTTCTATGATATAATAATTGCAATTATTTATTTTTTGTTGTTTTGGTACATTAATCTTTAGAACAGTTATTTTCCTCTTCTGTCTCAAAGAAGCAATTAGCACAAATTCTGATTTAGTAATATTTACAGTAACACTGTAATATTATTGCCTCATCAAATGTAAGAATATTGTGTAAAACAATACTGTATGAGAATAAAGGCGCACTTTGGTGTAATAGTACATTCACTAAGAAAAGAACGTTTCACTTTGTTCGTTTCGTCTTGTTTTTCCACTTGCTGATATTTTTTGCAGGCGTCGCTATTTCAGTGTGCAAAAGGCAGGTATGTTCCTTTTGTTTAAGAATGCACAGTGCAGTGCAGAAGCTGTCGACAGCACTTTTTGCACAATAATAGCTGCGAGAAAAGAAGAAATGGATATGAGGTGCCACACTTGCCTCCGTCCATTGTACTCACTTTTCACTCCCCCACATGCCCTCAGTGGTTTCTGTCATGTGGCACAAAAAAGAGGGTAAAAAAAATGACTAGAGAGACAGAGTCTAACTGGAGGAGAGCACTTTGATGAGGATCCAAATATTCCTTCTTGACTGCTGCCTTCCAAACATCTCTTCCCACACTGAAAGGTAATGGGAGCTGCTGCGAGCATAGGGAACCAAGTGTGTAAGAACAGACAGTGTCAAAGTGTTGATCAGTCACACACACACACACACACACACACACACACACACACACACACACACACACACACACACACACACAAAGCTGACACTCGGTCATGAATGGTGAAGCGGTGGTTAAAAAAGAACAGTCTTGCACTTGAGAAATGGTGCAATCTCTGGTCAGGAGGAGTGAGGAGTTGGGAAGTCACCCCTGTCATAGATGAAATGCCCGCGAGGCAGGGGCATTAAACGAGCTGCAGTGTTAGACCTGCTCACGGGGCAACAGGACGAGCTTGTAGGATTTTTGCACATGGCGGCTTCAAGCTGTGAGTGTGTGGGCAACACACACAGGGTTGTGTTTTCGGCAAATGTGCCTTGTTGAAGCTGTAGTGTAAAAAATATTAAATGGAAGCAAATACTATATTCAAACTTTTGTCAAATGAGTTCACACAATTCCTGATTAAGTCTATGTGCTCCTCATGTGTCATATATCAGTTTTTAGTCCTTGTGTCCCCGTCAACATTTCTGTGCTGCATACAGGAAGTGATTTCTTTAATGTCAACACAGACGGAGGCAACAGCAACATATTGTGGTTGTAAAGTCAGACGGCTGCAAACAGGATGGAGTGTGACTGAAAACGCAAGTGCCCAAGAAAAGTTTCAGGAGTGAATTCTACTTCTGATTCAAACTTCTTGCTCTCGCGAACCCCTGCACTGTTGTTGTATACATACAAACGTGCATACAAACACAAACAAGGTAGTGTAAGGGGTTCAGGTCCTGTATCAAGTGACAACATAAAATAGGGCATTTTCATCAGTTATTGGCTATCAAAGATTACTAATTATATAAAAAATTACTTTACTTAATAAAGTGTCTTGGGGCGCCACCCTTCAAAAGAAAGGAAACAATAGCCAATTCACTCAGGATTCTCGCCGATTGCCAATTTGGATTATGATTAATAATTCACTTAATAATTGATAATCACAATACCACATCAATAGTTAGCTTGAATTAGAGGATTTGAGTTTTACCAGGAAGAGGTTGGCAATATTTACACTTATGCAATATTAATCAGACCAGACTATTTTAGAAACATTTATTAAAAAGGTGTCAAAGATTGCGACAGCAATATCTACTTAATTTAACTATACAGTGTGTGTGCGTGCATGCGGGGTGGGAACGAGTAAACAACGAGTCGCTGGTGTGTTTAAGACCACATGGAGCCAAAATCTATGGCGAAAAAGCTGAGCGTTTAACAGTTGGTGCCCGCAAAAAAAAAAAAAAAATAGCCACAGGCATTTCATCACCAACTCCAACTTTTATTTTGTAGTAACAAGTAACCCAGATGGTTAAGGGAAATGTACTGTAAAAGTGCACATTTTATTTAGGAAATGTAGTGGCGTAAAAAATAAGTTGTCAGAAATATAAATAAATAATAAGCAAAGTACAGATAGGTGAAAATTCTACTAAAGTACAGTAACAAACACTTGAGGTTAGAATTGTGCACATCTAGAGCTAAAAGCTGAGAAACATGGACATCACTAACATATTAACCGAAATCTAGACAAAACAACAACGCTGTTTGTGAGTAAGCTTAATACAATATTTCACAAGGTTAAAAAGTCAAGCCGTGTGATGCTATGCTAAGCCCCGTTTCATACTTTATGTAAGTAATGAAAGATGCAAGGAATGTCTTTTTGAGGTTCTGTCCAGAAACTGTCGGTCGTTGACCATGTTTCTAGTGTACGTTCCTCAGGTTCCACTTTACAAAGTTAGCTAGTTGGAAGTATTTGCCTTTGGATCCTTGGTTGATCCTTAGGCGGACTCTGGTGTCACTGCCTATGCTGGGAGGATAACAGGCTGCTTTGAGCAGGCCTGCTTGAAGATTAGCAGAGAGGGTTCTTTTGCTGCTGTGAGCTTGTTCAGCTCTGTACTGAAGGACCTTCAGTTGGTGAGCTGATATCTGGCCCTTGGTATCTTTCCTCCACTCAGAGGGCCTGGGCAGAGAAGAGGGTTAGTGTACCCCCCTCACACAAAGAGAACATTTACATTTAAGCATTTAGCAGACTTTTATCCAAAGCGACTGACAAAAGAGGAATAAGCTACATAGAAGAAGTCTTTGAAATAAATCCACTCGATAGGAACAGTGGACTGACAGGGTATGATTTCAGAAGTGGATCCAAGTGCAGAAGAAGATGGTTGTTAGGTAAGTACTCGGACAGAAGGTGCTCTTGGAAGAGCTGGGTCTTCAAGAGCTTCCTGAAGATGGACAGGAACACCCCTGTTCTGGTAGCACTCCGAAGGTCATTCCACCAGTGTGGAATGACACATGCAAAGAGATTGGATTGTATTGTGCATGTGTGTGCTGGCAGTCCTTTGATGGATGGAAAAGTTGAGGGGTAACATAAGCCTTCATAAGAGCAATGCGAGAGAAGACTCTGGTTATATATATTTAAGGGCATGTGAGGTCGCATGTCAGGAACTGACCAGTGAGGTGGGTTTTACACTGATGTCTATAAGATGGGGCTCTTGAGAGTTTTATGGCCCTCTTAGTCGTAAGGTATTTTGCAGTCCCCTCTGGCAGCAGCTCTTGTAGATATATTTTGACCTTGTTTAATTAATTCATTAAAGCCATGTAAACAAGTAAAATACATCAGCGAACTTGATCATTTTCATTTTGTGTAAATCATTGTTACAGTGGTGATAGACAGAAGATTAGACAGAAGAAAACATTTAAAATAAACGTACTGTATAATATATTAAACACATATTACAACATACAATTTGGCATTACATACACTGTCAGATCTGATAGTATTGCTTGACAGAGCCTGTTTTCATCTGAAGGCTGGAGCATACCAATGATACACTGCATCTGTTCACAAAGACAAAACAGAGGCAGAATAAAAACATCAACAACCCAAAAAAAAAAATCCCCGACTGTTTTGCACTGCAGCTTTTAACAAAGCAAAGTTGGGCTGCAGTACGAGATCTAAGGGCAATGAAACAAGCTTGTAATATTTTTGCACTTACTGACTTCAAGCTGTGAGTGTGTGTGTGTGCGACATCGCTTATGAACACCACAACACACAAACTCATAACACTACTTGTTCAATCGGGAAAATGAATTATACGCTTTGGAACACTCCCTCTGCAGCGACAGTCGGAAAACTCTTAAAGGTGATTGCCTCCTCTCTAAGTCTGTGGCCATACATTTTTCTGAGTGTGTAAAAGGCGTGAGAACATGTTTAGTCAGCAGTCTAGTAAATTTGGCATAAAAGCGTGCCACTATCCCAACATCTTGCGCTCAGCAGGAAGTAACTCAGCTCCCTGGCGTTGGTCTTGTTTGGTTTCCACGTTGTTGATGTGCAACATAATGAATGATATGCTTGTAGTCGTTCCTTACGAGCTGGTTTTAAATGGCAAGCAGTGTCTCGTGCAGTGAAGTACTGCTGCAGTCTCTGTGTGGGAGGAAGGAACACAGAAAGAGGAGGGGAGAAAGGGGGTCATTGTTTGGGAGCTTGTTATATCATCACAGAGTAATAATTGCCGTAATTAGTGCGAATGTACATCCATCTCCTTCAGATCAGCTCACAGAGAGAGGGATAAATCTGACAAAAGGGCAAACAGAATGTGTTGTTGCAAAGCTTACTTCGAGTTCAAAATCATATCAGACGTGGGGGCAAATCTCCTTCTGTGTTCAAGCAGCCAGTGATAAGAGTCTCTGGCGATCCATAATGTTTGTCTGCAGTAATTAACTGGAGGTGAAGATTATGGGAGATTTCTTCTCTGGAGTGTGCACATCATGTTGAATTCAGAGTCTGACCTAAGCCCAAAACAATGAGCTCCATTTATAGCTTCATGCCCCAGCTGATTGAGAATAGGTCTGACAGCAATCAGAACCACACTGTAATCTACCCAGTTAGCATTTGTCATTGTATTGTATTTATGGCAAGTACATCATGCATTTTAATGCATATTTGCATGATAAGCAAAACATTAGGAGACATTTACAATTGCACGGATGGAAGATCCACAATCCAGGATGCAACTATTCAGCCATCAAACCTCGTCTCAAATTGTCTAAACATTATGCTAATGATGCGAAGACTGCAATCCCAGTTTTAACATAATTAGCGTTTCTTAAGAGATATATTTTCATTTTCTATGGCTTAATCCTCCACATGTGGGTCAAGGGGAGCTGTAGACAATACCAGCTGACATAGGGCAAAAGGTGGGATCGCACCATGGACAGGGCACAAGGCTCACATACAGGGACCAACAACTATTTACTCTTAGGCAATTTAGAGTGTCCAAATAACCTTTGCTAATGTTTTTGGACTGTGGAAGGAAACTGGAAGACCCAGAGAATACCAGAAAACAGAAAGGCTATTGATCAAACTGGGTCGTAAACCTGGGTCTCTGTACTATGGTAACAGTGCTATATAATATATGCACACTGTTTTGTCCAGCTGCTGTAGAAACATGGTGGCGCAAGATGGTGACCTTGCCTACAACTTTAAATCATTATACACTTCTGCCAATAAACGGTGGTCATTTTTACACACTGGAACTTTGGGCATTTGTGATGGTATGGGCATTTTCAAGATATAATGGTGGGCCCACTGGTTCATAATCATAAATTAAGTGACAGACATTGTGGTTGTCATGTAATGAATGTCACATTCTCCTCCCAATAGCTAAATGTTTCTTTGTGTATACGCAGCACTTCTATTTCTGGCGAAAAAGGAAGTAGGAAAACATCCCGTTTAGTTTTCAGAATAAAAGCTCCCACAAGACACCACATCATATTTCACTTTACTACATCAAGAGTAGAGTTTAAAGTATATTTCCGTGTGAGAAGCGGGCGGAGGTGAGACACAAGCACAGTGAATACTATTTTCTGATTGGCTGATAAGTCGCTAGTTCAAGACAGCAAATGAACTACGCAGAGCAATCTGCCTTCGCCTCATTGATTCATAGATTACTAATTTATGTGCGGTGACTTTTATCACTTATCAGTGTGGGAAATATGTGTGACGTGTTGGTGTGTGAACTTGCGTGTCTCACGCTGAAAGCAGCTCGCTGCCACAATTTGCGCTCGCTGTCACTCGATCATCTCGCCCCCTGTGGTGCTCACTCACCCCTCCTTCCCTTCCCCTTGAGTCAGCCTCAGACCTGGTGTTTTGTTCCTATTTAAATGAAGTTATGTGTGTCTTTAACTCAAACTTCGGATTTTGTTGTTACCTGACTGAGTGAGAGAAACACTCAGCACACGAATGACTGTAGTGCTTCCAGTCTTGAATATGAATAGCACTTGGATTTAAATGTGGAGAGCCAAGACCTTTTATGATTACACATTAGCAGCTTCAAGAACAACTGTAAACTGTATGTGCCACTTTCCAGTTAATCCATTATACATCCATCACCCATCTTACAGAAGCCACCTCTTGTGCTCTCTGAGCTATATGGAAAGGGTTTTGACTGTAGAAGCTCCTGCTATTAACAGAATTAACTCCAGCCAGGAGCGCAGCTCAGGGAGAACACACCAATTCCATTATCTCAGCTGGACGGAGGCCATTCTCTCTCTCTCTGCCACTCTGCAGCCAAAGTGCTCCAAGCATGGAGCCCAGCACATCCCATTGTACAGAGACGCCACATGCAGCAACTCTCTATCAAAGCCTTTCTGCCTGAAATATTCATCTAGCTGGAAAATCACATTTGAATCTTTAGAGGGGAAAAAAAAGTACAAATATTTGATTAGGTTTTCCTTTTACTGAGGGAGTTAAGTGAACCACAGTGAACTGTGACATATTTGGTTCATTTTAGTTTACATGAATCACCTTTGACATATTTTTCTTAATTTGTCTTTATTTTGAGCAAACTGAGGAGTAGCATAGAGAGAATCGATACGAGCTCGCGTTTTCTTTGTAGTGCTCAAAAATGAGTGAGTAAAGAAAAAAGTGAGTAAAAAAAACCCCCCAAAACTTTATTAATCTTAGTTTAATGCATAGCCACAAAGGAAGTCAGCGCAATGTACAACTTAATGTCACAATGCCATAATGTAATGGAGGCACTTTATGAAGTCTAACACACTTTTTGTAAACTTTGTGACAGAAACATATGTGTACCATTATTAGCTAAAAGTATATTGAATTCAGGCACCTGGGATCCAAGTGCTTGCTTGCATCTTCGTCTAATACAATACAATTTAATAGGTGTTTTATTTTGGCCCCTGTGCCCCTAATCCCTCCAAAGGAAAAGGTTTGGGCACCTCTGATTCATACAGTGCATTTCTGCATCGGTAGTTGTGAAGAAAATGTGTTTTAACGCTGCAGTTCTGCAGTCAATTCTTTGTAGCCATTCACCCATTCATTTGGTGCATCAATATTGCATATGCAGCTCTTTTTCTGCAATGTGTTTGCATGAGCATAGTTTGTAATGTAAAAATGAAGACATTTGAATTGCAGCGTATAAACAAAAATTATAAATAAATGTCTGTCTAGAAAATGTATTTTTAATAAACCAGATGAATACTAACAACAACAGCTATATAACCGAATACAGAGTGTTTTTTTCCCAGTGTTATTGAGCTATTATCTGATGAAAAACCTCTGCACTCATTGTGGCTTGACCTGCCCTTGGATCCAGTTTGTTTACACTTCACAGTCCATTTGACACATACAAAGTCACAATACAGTGGGGAAAAACAAACATGCCGAAAAGTGCAATTATTCTGATTACTGCTTCAGACAAATGTGTGTCATTTGTGACAAAAAGCCATCACTAATGAAGATGGTTATAATTGACTGTGTTTACGTCTCGCAGGAAGGATGATGCCTGTGACCGAAAGTAATTTGAAATCAAACTAAAGAGGGCCTGAAATTTTACAAAACAAACAACAACAAAAATCTGACAGATTGAGAGTTGCTGGCACATTTGTAAAAACAGTGAAAATATGTGAAATTGCTTACTTGTTTACAATGACATTTAGTTAGTTTCTTTCGACACTCGACTGAACGTGTGAACATATAATCTGCTCAACATTAATGCTGATACGTGTCTCATTGCAAATGAATCATCACAGTCTACATAAATATCGAGAATATGATACTGCAGGTGTAGCTGTTATTGAGGGGTAACGTATACTCATTTGCACCTTAACTGCTTGTTAATGCAAACATCTAATCACATGGTAGCAGCTCAATGCATGTAGACATGTTCACGACGAGCTGCCAAAGTTCAAACCGATCTTTAGAATGGGGGAGAAGTGTGATTGAAAGATATAGATTGTGGCATTAAAATATCTGAAATGACGCCACTTAGCTTCACTGGTTAGCCAGTTAGTTTTCATTTTATTGTACTCGTGCAGTGCCCATAGGAAGTATGTATTCCTATAGTGGGAGCTGAAGAAGATATTTCAGTTATGGTAATGCATGATAAGGAACATAAAGGCTAACATAATACAAACACTGTGCAACCTCATTAGGCACAACACAAATGTTGCGGCTGACTGTCAAAAAAGCTAGCTACGCTAATGCTAATCGAAAATGAAAACATTTGCGTTGTTCCTAATGAGGTTGCACAGTGTTTGTATTATGTTACCCCTACGCTAATGCTAACCGTAGCCTCGCTAGCTTGTCTTTGGAAACAGGTTTGCCAAGTTAGCCGCAAAGTAGTAGCATGCTAATGCAAAATAAATATGCGCTCGCGTGTTGGTGAATGGAGATTTTGCTTTTTCAGTATAACACCATGTTCTGCGGTGAACCGTGTGAAAATGTCTCACCCACCGTGAGGACAGCCTCTTCACTCTCACCTCCCTGCTTCACACAACGCAGCTAAACGTGCAGCATGATAAAATTAGCGAAAATTAAATTCCTCCAAAATTTGAAAATCAAGGATGCACATCATTGGGCCATGCTCGTAGGGCAATCTGACTAACGGTCAGCGAGATATGCCCATCACAGACAGATACACAGACGCAACTTGCTTTATAGATAGATTATTTTATTATATTTTATTTAGGTATTGTCTTTAATTAATTACAATACTCATTGCCTTTTGCCGAATGTTCTGAGACAAACGCACAGCAAGTCCCATGATCACATACTGCTTTGCAATGTCATCAAACTATGTCTTTTGCCATTGTTTTGATTGCGAGGCCCCTTATGGCAGAAAATACATACTGAGTATTAAGTGACTTTGAATATGGTTATTGGTGTCATCTACACACATCTCTGGGGATATGTTAAGGGTTTAGGGATAATGAAGTGAATGAGTGAATGAAGTGTGGGTGCAGCTAAAGATGTTTTTGTTGATGCCAGAGATCAGATGAGAATAGCTAGACTGGTTCAAAAATCAAAAGAAGTAAACAGAAACTCACTCGCTATAACCAAACAAGGTATGCAGAAGACCATCTCTGAATGCACAGCACATGAAAACCTCCTAATCCAATGCAGTTTTATTTGTACAGCACTCTTAAAGAAAAAAATAGCTGGCCAAAGTGCTGTATAGTAATATTGAAATCCATAAAAGACAATAAAACAAGTAAAACGTATAAAAAGCAATAAGACACCAATGGAATAAACAACATAAAAGCAACATTTCACAGTGTGTTAAAAGCCAAGGAAAATGAGATGTGCTATAAGAAGAGATTAAAAAAAAAAAAAAAAAACTGGCAGTGAAGACGCCTGCTTAATGTAGAGACGTTCCTCATTCCATTGTTTTGGGAGCAGCTGATCAGCTGACCTGAGAGAGCAGAGAGGAACCTAAGGTTGAATCAGGTCAGAGAGGTAGGGGGAACGAGACCAATGGGGGATACAACAATGAATAAAATGATTTTAAAATTGATTCTCCAACAGACAGGCAGCAAATGTGGGGAGGCCACAGTCATGTTAAAAACCCAAAAAAACCAAAACACAGGAACACAATCTGGACTAACTGCAACTAACCTTGAAGTAACCTTGTAGCAGATGGCCTACACCAGCAGAAGACCTCACCTGGTGCCACCCCTGCCACTTTATTAGATGTCCTGCGTACCTAACATACACTGTATATGCAAATAGATGTAGTTTGAAAAGTTAAGCCTTGGAAGTGGGATAGACATGGCACTTAGCCACCAGGGGGCAAATCCACTTGTTCAAAATGAACTCTGTTTGAATGGAAGTCTATGGGAAAATGAGCCATTTGATTTATGTCTTGAAACATGGCTTCATGGTCTCAATCACAAGTTAAAGTCATTCTCCCGTGGGGGAATTTTGTCTTGGACAAGAGGTCCATGCTGCAGTGCAATACAAGACATAAAAACATAATAAATAGATAAACATAAACCATACATGCAATAATTGTAGCGTATAAAAATACATAAAACCTACATACGTACATGAAAATGTTCAAATGTAGAGAAAAATAGCCAATAAAGTACAATGCATATGTGTGGAAACCAGTGTGAGTGACGGCTGGTATGGTCCAATATGTTTGCAGGTAACATTGGACAGCTTCAAGTTTTAAATAAAGACATTGTGAACAGAATGTGTCCATTTTTTTACGCCCATATCCTTCTGTTCACAGTAGCTTTGATTTTATTCTAATTTGCTTATTCACACTGGTGTCTGCATGAGTCTGCAACTCATGCAGACACCAACTGACTGAACTTGGATTCAAAGAGCTCTTACAGGGCAGTGCTTTCATATTTCCCTTTCTTTAAGCAAATATGTTTTCACTCCAGCATATTGATGCAGAGTGAAGGAATAGCAGGTTTTCTGAAGTACAAAAACTGATTGTGCGAAGCACATCCCAAGTTCGCTCCCTGTGTTGAGCACCAGCTTGAGACGAGGACACACTTTAAGTAAAAACATGGTTGACAGCAGTGGCACAAGGAAAACAAAGATTTCAGTCACTTAACAACAGGGTCATCTGATAAAATCTATGGCATTTGCTGCTTTATCTCACAGATCGACGGCCATTTCTGCTTGGAAACTGAAGTTTGTACCCCCCAATGCCAAATTCCGTAGAGAACATTTTACAAAAATTTTACACAGAGGTTGTTGATCCACCACTGCTTCCGTAGCTAGTTTTGTGTGTTATTTTTTGACTTTGCTATTTATTCGTACTGGCGTTACCAGCGTCAACGTTAACGCACATTGCTTCATCGTTTCCATGATGACTGACCGGAAAGAGACATGTTTATGTGAAAATGAGTCTCTAAAGTAACCCTAAACAGGCACACATACGCAGTACACAGGAACGCTGGTTATTTGTAGCGCTGCTCTTTTCCTTTAATAAACAGACTGCTCCAGTTCGACTGTAGGTTAGCGCTAACGGAGCTAACTGGTAAACGGTGCCTGGACTCCGGTACCTGCTTTACTTTAGAGACTCATTTTCGGGAGTCACGTAAACATGACGTCACGTGCGTCTTTTATCGGTCATTCGTCATGGAAACGTGTCATGCGTTAACGCCAATGCCGGTCACCCTGGTAATCCCACTAACGTGCCCAGCACTACTATTCATGGTCTTGATGACACTCAAAGATGCTTTACACTACAGTTTTACCATTCATCCATTCACCATTGTTGTAACCCCACTTGCCCATTGGCATGTAAACTAGCAGAGCCGGGAATCGAACTCAAAGCCTTCATATTGAAAGATTGAAAGAGTCGCCCAATATTGAAAAAATAACGAGGCAAAAACTGTGATTAGTTATGTGCAATTCTATTGCCTTTTATTTGGTGTGCACCCCAACACAACACAGATTCATACAGTTAGGTGCAGCAAAGACCATTTATTATCATTTCTTGACGCCCATATTTGTACATATCATTTTAATGTACCCTCTGTCATCAGAAATCCATGTCAGGAAGCGACAACATTGTTGTTTGACGTGAAAATATATCACGCCTCTGGCTGAGTTCACGCAGAGTGTTCCTTTATTTATGAACGTTTCTTTATCATTTTAGTCTTGCACTTTCTTTTTTATGTCTATCCTTGAACAGAAATGCCACATTTAAAAGTAAAGTTGACTCATTACGCTGGGAGCAGATAATAAGAAAGTTTATGGACTCGCTGCTGTCTGTCGCCCATGTTTGTGGCTGCTAATGGAATCCAACACCCACCCATTTTTAAAAGTAAGTAGCCACATCTATACTCTTTTTTTATTCTTATTATTTTTTTGTACCTATACAAAGCCATTATGTCCTTGTGGGTGTGTGTGAGAGACCATTAGCATTCTTTAATAAGATGTATTTTACAGTGGAATTTATTGTTTGCGTTTTCTCCGAGCTGTGAAAAGAGGATCAAATTGAATTTGAAAGAATGATGGAGCCTACTGGCAATGGAAGGAGAGAAGAGCAGGTGATGATTAATTTGTGCTATAACCAGGAAGTGTTATCGCATGGAGTATGCCATTAGCATTTGAGGGCTGTTATACACATATTTCCCTCCAGGCTACTTTTGTAAAGCACCGAGTTGTATCTTTCAACACAGGAGCTCTTGTAACCATTATTAAAACATCCTTGTGGTTGCAAAGTTGCGGAAAACATTCGCTCAGTGTTGCTGTTGTGCGGTAACTTATTTACAATAGGCTTATTTATTACCGCTTGTTTGACACCCAGCAATCGTTGTACATTCTATCACGGTGGTGAGAATAAAGTATTCTGTGGATAAAGGAAAAAAAAAAAAAAACCTTTCTAAGCACAGGAACAGATTTATATTGTTGTGTTTTCAGTGCAGGCATCAAAGAGAGAAACAGACAAGAGCCAAGCAACACGAGGGAGGAACAGCCAAGACTGTACACTGTGAACTGCATTGTTATTTCATCCACTACACTCCTGTGACATTTTCTCCAACATACATGGATAATTCAGAGCAAGTACTTATTCGTAGCAAGATCAAAACAATAACCTAAATCGTCTGAGAATCATATTGAGCTTGTCAATACAGGGATCTCATGGGAGGTAGAGGGAATTCTGAAGAGAGGAAAGAAGGAGATTACTGCAGAGAAAGTAACTGACCCCGGTAGCTCGTATTATCAAATAGAGCATGTCATTGGTGCTTATGTGTTATTTTCTGCTATTTCCTCCCTGTGGAAATTCACGCTGAGTGACAGCGAGTGTTGTTAGTGATGTAGACGGATGACAAAAATGAAAAAAGTGTGAATCCACGAGAGATAAAACGAAAAACGAAAAAAACATTGCATTTGTGTCAGTTTATGCTAAAGTAAGTTGAATCTAAACATATATTTAATGAGGCAGTGATGCCCAGTGTCCCATTATAACTCTCTCTCTCTCTCAGGAACTGTTGAAACTACTGTAGATGACCTGAAACTAGCAGGAAAATATTTTGTATTCCGTCTATGGTTGGAAATGCCTTTAAAACCAACTCATTCCCACTGGTCTAAAAAAGCAGTTTAATCCGAGGTTTACAAATTTTGCACACTGGACAGGTTTTGAATACACTCATTCTGCTATTGTTAGCCATTGTTAGCAATACAGTCAATAACTATGCTCTACGTGTTATTTTTGCAACATCTCTATGAGTAAAAAAATAAACAGTACCATGTGTACGACTGATTTACTGTGAAACAAATGTGAAGTTTATATATAAATATATATGTGTATCTATGTATATGTGTATATACATTACATATACATATATGTGTATATATATATGTGTGTATGTATATATATATATGTGTATGTGTATGTATATATATATATATGTGTATGTATATATATATATGTGTATGTATGTATACGTGTGTGTGTGTATATATGTATGTATACATGTGTGTGTATATATGTATGTATACATGCGTCTGTGTGTATATATGTATGTATACGTGTGTGTGTATATATGTATGTATACATGTGTGTATATATGTTTTTGTGTATATATGTGTGTATGTATATATGTTTTTGTGTATATATGTGTGTATGTATACATGTATGTGTGTATATATGTGTATATACATGTATGTGTGTATATGTGTATATATATGTATGTATACATGTATGTGTGTATATATATGTATGTATACATGTATGTGTGTATATATGTATGTATACATGTATGTGTGTATATATATGTATGTATACATGTATGTGTGTATATATATGTATGTATACATGTATGTGTGTATATGTATGTATGTATGTATACATGTATGTGTGTATATGTATGTATGTATGTATACATGTATGTGTGTATATGTATGTATGTATGTATACATGTATGTGTGTATATGTATGTATGTATGTATACATGTATGTGTGTATATGTATGTATGTATACATGTATGTATACATGTATGTGTGTATATATATATGTATGTATACATGTATGTGTGTATATATATATGTATGTATACATGTATGTGTGTATATATATGTATGTATACATATATGTGTATATATATGTTAGGGCTGTAACGATATGCGTATCGAAATCGCGATACTCAGAGCCACGAACCTGTGTCGCGATGTGAGAAGGCAGAATCGCGACATGCCCTTTCTAACTCCCAGTTATTTTTCCAGTCAGCCACATGATATGAGCTGTTAGTGCTACCAAACTTATTTTTATTATGGGTGTCAAATTATCGCTTTAATTGTGATTAATTAATTACATCATCATTAACACGTGTTTTTTAATCGCGTTTTGTCCCCGCTACTGGGGGCAGCGTCAGACGCAGCGTCATAAAACCATGTCTAACTTTAACAAACACAGACATCCTGCATATCCACAGGTCAGAAACTCAGCTAAATGCTCGTATAAACCATTCTTATGTTCACCAAACACAGTTAAAACACGGATGGATCAAACAGCAGGAGCGGAAAAAACCTGTTCCAGCGCACACATTGAAAAGCGGCACAGGAGCGTCAGCATGATTATGTAAACAGAATTCACAGATTTGTATCACTCTACGAACAAGATTCACGGATCCAGCCCCAAAATTAGAGCAAAACAACAACTGACTTTCAAGAAATAGAAGCGGAAATGTTGTCTTACCTTTGCTGTTTATCAAAACAAGTTATTTCCACTGGAACAAAACTGCTTCTAATGAAGAACTACACTTCCCAGCATGCTTTGGGGACAAATCCCAGTCTGATTGATCATTACTTTGTATTTCTCAACAGTATTATTTTGTTACAGAAAAAAGAGAAATCTTTGGTTATATATTTATTTATGTTCAAATCTTTTCACAGTGTTCCAAAATATGTTATTAAATGTTACATTAATTTGCTATATAATTAAATGTTGTTTAAATAAAATGTTTTTTAAATTAAAAAAAAATAAATTGTGCAATGTATCGAATCGTGGGTCAAAAATCTTGATACGAATTGAATTGTGAGTTTGTGTATCGTTACAGCCCTAATATGTGTCTATGTATACTTGTATGTGTGTATGTATAATGTTTGTGTGTATATGTATGTATGCATTTGTATGTGTATATAAGTATGTATACGTGTGTGTATATTGATTATTTATATATATATATATATATATATATATATACATACATATGTATATATGTATATATATATATATATATATATATATATATACATACATATGTATATATGTATATATATGTGATGATGATGCATATGTGATGACGATGATGCATATATATATATATATATATACATATGAATGCCACATACATATATATGTATATATATATATACGTGTATATATATATATATATATATATATATGTATATATGTGTATATATATATATATATATATATGCATCATCGTCATCATTTCCAGGTTTGACAAACGCAATCAATATTTTTTGGTATTTTATGGAGCAACAATACATCCTCTCGGGCTTGATTACTATTTTTTAACTTACCTCATTCTTTCCAACTTGGGGCAGCAGTAAACCCCAGCAATATTTTTTTATATCATCTTACTTAATTTCAGTTTATAGGTACCTTTAAATGGTTTGAGTTTGAATGAGGGACCAAAGTAAAATAGTCCTGACGCAATGCTATTGTTTTGCTGTTTTTGTCTACCCTTGAAACATTTGCAACATCATGTTTCAAACATCGGTTGAAAAAAACTATATATATATAAAAAAAAAAAAATGTAAAGCCTTTTTAAAGCAGGCTAACTGGAGTTCAGAAAAGTGAAGTGGGCTCACGTAGATTTAAGGGGACAAACTATTTCAACACCTACACTCTCAGTGGCATTTATATTGAAAATTAAAATTCTGTGTCCTCTCTCTTTAGCTATATTTTTTAATGAATGTCTGCAGAAATTTATCATAATTGTGAATGTGCCCTCTTTGCTTTGTGTTTCAATTGATGATGATGATGGCGATGAAAGCTTCCTTTGCTTTGAAACTCCAGTAAGTGGAACAAGAGTGGAGGGATGATTCTTCTAATTCTTGCAAGCTGTTCAACTGTGAATGTGTGAATTCACTCAGGACTGGTTCATTTGATTCATGATTAAATCTGGTGCGTGTGGCTGATCAACCTCATTTTTTGGAGAGCAGCCAGCCAGGAAGTGAAGTAATTCCCCAAAGGTGGGTTGAAAATAATTGTGTTTGTCCTGAACACTCGTTTTGTGTTAGCAAACACTTAAATCTGAGCAAACCAGGCCATAGCAGAATCACCGGACATTGATGTATTTGCCGTTTAAGCTCAGTTGAGCTGAGCCATCCCTTTTAATATATTATTCAGTGATATTACTGCCTCCAGTTGGAATAAAAATCATAAGTGCCATAGGTACTGCATGCTGTTATCACAGCAGTTAAGCAGAATATATAGCAGTGGATACATTATGGTCCCATTTTGTAAAAACACAAAACACCATACAATACATTTTATATAATATAAATATGTATTCTATAGAAAATCAGAATATAAAGTGGTTTCAATGAAAGCAAAAAGGCTGATGATTATGGAGGCAGGTGGTCATGCAGGCGCGTGATGTGCCCAATGGTGAAATAATATTTCAAAGTTTGTAAATGACATCACTAAAACTCACTTAAAATAGGATTATGATGAAACTATTTAGGTA
Source organism: Microchirus variegatus (assembly GCF_963457635.1). Lineage (NCBI taxonomy): Eukaryota > Metazoa > Chordata > Actinopteri > Pleuronectiformes > Soleidae > Microchirus > Microchirus variegatus. The sequence goes on from NC_139803.1 coordinate 17,371,788, forward strand.
TTTGTTTTCATTGTCTATTCACTCTCATTCCATTTTACTGATATACATCCATTCATTAAATGATGTTGATTTGTTGATCATTTTACTTATATTTGTGAGTGACATGGTCAGAGTCTTGAGTCAGACACACCAAGTAATTAAAAACATAATCAGCATTACATACTGACATTAATGTTTTACACTGTAAAAAGAATGGTATTATAACATTGAACAATATAGACTATTATGTCAAAGACATGTCACAAGTCAACCATAAACTAAAAGTATATTGTATAGCCACCAGGGGGCGGCTCAAGTGGTTGCAAAAAAGAACTCAATTTGTATTGACCAGTGCAGTGCCCATAGGAAGTATGTATTCCTATAGTGGGAGCTGAAGAATACAAACACTGTGCATGGCTGACAGTCACAACATTTGCGTTGTGCCTAATGAGGTTGCTAATTGTAGCCTCGCTAACTTACTTTTTGAAACCGGTTCCCCAAGTTAGCCACAAAGTAGAAGCATGCTAATTTTAAATAAATATGTCCTCCCGTATTGGTGAAAGGACACCTCGTCGTTTCAGTATAACATCATGTTCTGTGGTGAACCGTTTGAAAATGTCTCATCCACCGTGAGGACAGCCTCTTCACTCTCACCTCCCTGCTCCAGACAGCACAGCTGCTGCTGATGAGCCGCTGCCTGCCTGCTGTAGCGTGATAAATCAGCAAAAGTGTAGCATGATAAATCAGTGAAAATTAAAATTCAAGGATGCACACCATCGGGCCATGCTCAACCCATATCCAAAGTCTTGGGGCGGTCTGACGAATGGTCAGCGAGATATGCCCGTCACAGGCACACAGCCACAACTTTCTTTATCGATAGATAGATGTCTATGGGAAAACTATAACATCTGTATAATCTGTGGAGTTAATGCTCACAATTGTTAGTTACAGGTCTTCTTATAGAACATGATGACAGTTTCATAAATTTTCTTCCCGTTTCGAGGGAAAAAAGATGAATGCTTTCATGTTATGTGTGAGTGATTCATTGTATGGCAACAATGTGCTTCAGGACCACTGAGATGCCTCACAGTGTAGAAAGGACAGACGAATAATAATAATGTAAAGCATGTTCACAACAGATTATCAATGTGGAGAACATTTAAACTCCCGTTATATCTGCGTTAATCTTGCCATTTTGGAATATAAATATGCCATTAGACAATTACTCACTCATGCTACAGCTTACATTTGCAGTAAAGCAATTCAACCATAGTAACCTCATTTCCTTTCCTTTTCTTGGGAAATAAAATGCATGCAACCTTAGCGTACATAACCATATTATGACTTCTCATTCATTCATTCACCATTCAGTAAACCGCTCTTGAAAATGAGTTTAACAAATCGCTATGTGTTAAAAATGGGATTGGTGGGTAATCTGGTGGAAGAGAGGCTGGGGTTGTCTCCCCTCATTTCCTGTCACATCCAATAACGACGAGTTCAGGGTGTAATACTCATTTAAAAAACATGTCAAGGATGATAACTGTAGCCATTTTCACATAAAGTACATGCGATAATGTTGCTGTGCTCTGCTCTGTGTTAATGCAGTGTGATATAAACCCAGTAATTCATTATATTCCATTCAAGCAAATCATATGTGGTAGATCATAATGCACTCCAGTGAGTACAAGTTTACATGATGCAAATAAGTATTAACCTAATTTTCATAGTTAAAACAAAAAAACACCATTCTAGTGTTGAAGTCTTATTCCCTCTCCACCGACAATCTCAGTCTGCAACTGGAGGCTGGTGCATGTGCACACATTTTAGGGCGTATCTTCAGTGTGTACAAGCTTTATAAATGAGCCCTCAGAGATGTGCGTCTATGATCTGTGATGTCACTCTGATGTACAGCCTCGAGCTCTTCTTCTACTTCAATGGATGGGAAACTGACTGGGTGGATTTTGTAACCATTATTTACCCAGAGAAACCTGGATGAACACACAGAGCTGTAACTGTTACTTCATTCCCACAGCTGTCGGAGCACGCGTGATGCAATTGATCGCTCAGACTCACAACTTTGCCACTTTGCGTGGACACACTGTGTTGTGACTGGTTTTGGCAAAATGTAAATGATTTGGGGGAAATGATTTGACCAAACACCAAATGTCAGAACCTCATATGGCTGTCTAACTGAGTGTGACAGGTCTTTCGGCATGAATTAATACTTCACAAAAAATGTGCTTGTGGTACATTGGCTCAGTGGGTAAGGCAGGTTATATTCTAACCACACAGTTGGAGATCCAATCCACTGTTCTTCATGTTTGCATGCTGGTAAATGGTCTGTATCGCGTTTCTAGTCTTGATTAACTCAAATCTGCTTTACACTACATTCACACCCATTCACACTGATTCACTCACACTTTCATACAACAACACTTTTCATACTAACTCACAAAGTGTCAGCACAGTGTTTCAGCATGTTGACTATAGCGGAGCATGGAATCAGACCCACAGTGTTCCAGTAGTCTTTCAACCAGCAGGTCGAGGGTTTGATCCCCTGGGCAAGACACTTAACCCGAAGTAGATCCTAGCAGCTGTGCTGGCAGGGTCTTAATGGATATGAAAGATGTGTGATATAGAAAAAGAGCTGCACACAGAGAAAATGGGTGAATGGCAAAAACCTGTAGTGTAAAGCAGCTTTAAATTTCTTGTCCTTCAATTTCATGTGGCGATTTCAAGTAAAGTATTTTTAGAGGTTGTGTAAAATGTAGGTGAATTATTATCATTTGGCTGAAATAGAAGGTTAAAATAAGCTGTTTTCTAATATCAGCATTGTTGAGTTTTGATGTTACATGAAGGCTACATATTTCTCCAATGCACTTGGACAGGTAGTGTGAGGCAACATGCAGCTTCTCCAATAAATTATGTTAAATTGTACACACTGTGCCTTTAAAGGGGACATATTATACAAAAATTTGAATCCATATATTTGGAACTGTGGTCCTCCTCAGTCTAAGTACAGGAGATGAAACACGCAATGTTGACTTCCGCATTCATTAGAACGTCACAATGCGCTCATTTCCTGGAATTGTCTCGCGGGACACTGCTTTGTTCGTAAAACATGCGAGAGTGCTGGCGAGGGCAACTTTATCCGTAAACCAGAAGCCCGCGAAAAGTTCTATTCTTGGCTTCACAGTGCAGCACAGAGTCCGACACAAACTTCCAGGCTCAGAGGATTTATGGATATATGACGGCAATGTGCCTGCTAGAGCCTGCAAATGACCACTTTTCCAAATGCTAACGGCTGTTAGCTTCCAGTAGCCTCTGTGGCTGACGTAATTTCCTGTCCCTTAAAGGGACACTGTGTAGTATTTATGGGTTTATATGACCCAAAATCCACTTTTGTATACATATTATGTGCTCCTGCATTGTCTAGTCGCTGTATAATATTCTTTGTTTCATTTTTCGTAGTCTTTCAAAAAGTCATGTAAAATAACATGGTCGCTGGCCGCTACTGCATTGCCGCGATGCCATATTTCTACGGGAGCCTGTATAGACAAACGCGAGAGAACAAATCAAGCATCTCTTTACTTGTAGCGGAAGTCCCGCCTCCACTCTCTCCGCTTCGTCTGCTACGGCCGCGGTAGCTCGCCCTCTCCCTCGCCTCACGAACCTCATCTGCTGACACGGAGAAAGACGACGAGGATGACATTTGACAGCGCTCAGGGAAGGGAGGGGGTGAGCAGAGGAGCAGTTCTTTGTTGTAAATTTCAGCCTCTCCTCTAGATGGCACTATAAACTACTTACTTCACCTTTAAGTTTCGTTTTTAAGGTGGACCATTAGGACACAGGGAACTCGGTCAACTTGGAGAAATAGGGTATAATATGTACCCTTTAAGTCAAGTTGACTTTTCTTTTTCAATAGATTTTACTTACCTATCTGAGCTAATTGCAAGTTTGGAAATTAGCTTATGTATTCATTAAAGTAACAAATACTCTTTCACTGTGGATTACTTCCCCCCCCCCCCCTCTTTTTTTTATAACGCTGAACAAAAGGTTCAATGATAAAGGGACGCAAATATTCCCGCGGTACACTCAAATGTATCCAAATTCACGTGAATGGAGCTAAACTGAGTTTGCTTAAATAAGGTGCAGGGATTTAAATAAGGTTCTGCTGATTTACTGGAAAAAAAATATCTGTGCACAAAGAAAAAGAGAAATCTGCAAGTTAAATGTCACAGAACAATTTCTACTCTGACGTGGACCAAAAAGGTTAAAGGCTTTCTCATCCATGAGGAAAAATGCTTCTCCCATGCATTTATTTATACTCGGGCTGTTATGGCTTTTTCAAGTGTCCCTACAGGGCCGTGTGCTTCTTCCAGCACCTCTCCACTCTGACGCACTTCCCCTGGCAGGGCTTGACTGCACCGGTGAGCATGTAAACGTCGTCTCAGAGCACTTTTCCTTCTGCCTGGGGAACGACACCCCCATAAAACACCTACATGAAAATGCAATTAAAAGCCTCTTTCTGTGGACGGTGCAGCCTGGTTTTAGAGGGCGGTGGTGGGAAATGTAGTGTGAGAGCAACATGGTGCAGGATGAGCAGAGGATAAGGGACTGGGGGCTGGGGAGAGGAGGGTGACATCTGAATCCCCCCCCCCCCATCTGAGCCACTCATCTTACATCCATCACTCCAGCGTCACACTCACTCTTAATTTACCAGATTATAAACATACACATGGCCTATTTATGGCCATGTGTATGTTTATGGCAGCTCTAAACACAGTCAATACTTTTTGATTACATGGTCCTGAAGACGTCTCCATTCAAAGACTGACCTGTGCAGCGTGAGCTATACAACAGAATTTATATAATGGGTTACAGCTTTCCTGTTTGTAATCCTGCATTGGCAGGAATCAGTATTTGAAAATCATCTAAATGGTGGATTATTTTCCATGAATGTGTGCTTCCTTTGAGAACCTGAACTGAGTGCATTGTGGCCGGGGGAAACAGAGTATTTGAGCCAAATATTTAATTGCTCCTTTTTTTTAATTTTATGTTTTGCTAAGGATTAGTCTCTCTCCTAAGGATTCCACATTTCATCTTGTACTTGTATAGATTTCCAGCACTATATCTTTTTTTTTTTCCACAAGCCATTGGATGCAATAAAACATAATATTTATTTGCAGTACTTCATCAATTAACCTGAAAAAAAGCCCCCTGAGCTCCAACTTTCTAGTGCGTTTAAGCAGCCTTTTTACATCCACTTGTGACTGCACGCAGATCTCTCATCCATAACACAGATAAAAAACTATCTGCCTCCAAACCCTTCATCTCTGTATCAGAAGTATTCTGATTGGATGTAGCCTTATTGGTGCTATTGGAAGAAAAGTGTCATGTCATCAAGTGTTGCTAATGTCCATCTGCAATTGTCATGAAACATATTGCAATTTGATTTGCAAACTTTTTTTAGGTTAGGTTCAGTTCAATATTCACTGTGAATTTGTAGATTTAAAATGCGACAATAATCATTACTTGCGGCTCCATTTACTGTAACTGAATTAATTAACAGTATGAACTCCAAGTGAAATATGCTGCATACTTTACAGTAAATCCTAAATTGCAGCCTTTATTGGCTAAATGTGTTGTTTCATGTTGTGATTTTAAAATGATAGATTGTAAGTCCTTATTGTTGGGTGCACTCTGCGTGACTAAACAAAACAACAGCACCATGGAGGACAGTCTTCTCTACGAGCTCCGTTTGGACAATATCTTCTGATCTATAACTCATGAACATGATTTACATGATTTCTAGTGCCTGCTGGAATATTTGCATAAAGTGATTTGAATGGCCGGCGCTCACACTAGTGTTTGGGAAGTTGACATTTTCTCAACCTGTGGTGCACACATCATTATGCAAAGCAAAGCAACAGACCCACAATGGAGAGAATGAGAAGGGTGATGTGTTCACTATGCATGCGAGTTGGAGCACTATTTGGCAAATACAAAAGCTGATGATTTTAGTTTCAAGGGACCATAACAGAACCATCTAAGCATCTTTATATTTTCTTATAATCATAGATGTGCTTATGTGGTATATAGATCACCGGGAGAAAGAAGTATTTGTTAAGACTGTAGAGCATAGCTCGTGAGCTCCTAGTCTCTTTCCAAGTAGCGTTAATCAATCAGATTCACAGGTGTCCCACCCCCTTCTGACATTAAAGGATTATTTGCCAATTAGTTGTCAATCAAACAGGTTAAAAAAAAGAAAGTTGGAAACCCCTGGCATACAGTAACTTCTAATGTTTAGTCCACATATAGCCGGGTATTTCTAAAACTGGGTATTATCTACTGTTGTTTTTCTGTAAAAAAACTATATATACCCAATGTCTGTTTTTAAAAATGAGGACAAGACATGGAAACCCAGTCAAGCTCTGTAATGAGCCAAACGGCGACAGAAAATATGTGAAAATTCTCTCTCCATTCCTCTGGAAGGAGCATTTGTTAGCAAAACTAAGGTTTGTGCAGGTCTGGCCCAAAACTGGTGTCGGGTAAGTTGAGCACTTATTCTCCTCTGCTCTTCCATATGGTGTGTCCCGACTGTGAATAAATCTTAACTCAGAGGGTGTTTTATAAACCTGTGTTATACAAATGGCATTTTAGACTCCAGCCTCACCTAAAGTGCTGTACCATTATTTTAACAAGGGCTCTGGAGCCGTTTAAGGAAACCCAGTGTTGTTGGTGTTACTGTCGGATCATTTATCAAGTGTTATCTGCTGCCAAAGGGAAGAGCTGTGACGCACATGTACCTTTTTGTGTTTGTGTCATGTTTTTGCTTGTTGCGTTATCTACCTGTGCACCGCTGGAGGGCTGTCACATCAGTAATTACTGTGAAAGTGCAGGAAATGCCTTTTATGTATAGCATGCGGTAGGTACGTGAAATATATGATTTAAGTTAAAGTTGTGACTGGAATATACTCCTATCACATAGACTGTATCATTTGCATCTTGCAAGTACCATATAAATAAAGACGAGCTATCATTTAGAATAAGTCAGCATAGACAAATAAAAACTGATCAAAATCTCAGAGTGTTTGCCCTGCGATGTACTGTGACTGTCCAGGGTGTGACCCCACCTTTTGCCCCAATGTCAGCTGGGATTGGCTCCATCAGCCACACAACCCTCATGTGGAGGATAAAGCGGTGGGCAATGAATTTTTGTGGCAGTAGTGAAAGTGTGTTTACTCGAGAGCAGTAGCAGATAATTAACACATGGTGAGGGGAACTGATGATGTGGCAATGCCTGGCCATCAAACCATTATATAATGTATGTTAAATAAAATGATCAACAAAGTGTTTTGGGGTGAGAATGAGTATTGGCTAACCATGGCTGTATTTGGTTCCCTGTCTGTCCTCATATTTCTTCTCCTCTGGTTTAGATGTTTTTGAGACAGGTACTGAGGCCTTTTTTAAGGCTCGGTATCATTCAGTATTTCCACCTCTTAGCAGCTAGCTGCTCTATACTCGCTATGCTGGCATCCAGTGTGATGAATGCTGCAGAGTTTGTGGCCCACAAATGAAAAATAATTTTGTGAATAGACTGGCTGCACCATTGTGTACATCTGTGAGTCTGCCTGCTAACTTAAGCTAAAAAAGTTTTGCTGTCTGGAACAGGTGATTTACAATAATCTAAACAGGAAAAACTGGAAAAAAAGAAGATAGTATAACGGTGTCAAGATTACTTGTGCGTAAAATTAGGCTGATCTTGGAGAGTCACTGAAGTTTAAGAAAGCATGACTGGACAATTGTGTTTGTTCAGGTTGAAATTGCTATCAAATAATACACCCTCCCCCCGGTCTTGTCAAAATTTAATTGCAAAAAAATATAGATTTTAGCCGCTTAAAGGTACAATATGTAGTATTTATGGGTTTATATAACCCAAAATCCACTTTTTTATACATATTATGTGCTCCTGCATTGTCTAGTCGCTGTATAATAGTTTTTGTTTCATTTTCGTAGTGTTTCAAAAAGTCATGTTAAATAACATAACCGCGGACCGCGGTTGCATTGCCACTGTTAGCAGCGAGACGCCATGTTTCTACCGGAGCCTGTAAGGACAAACGCGAGCGAACATAACAAGTGTCTCTTTACTTGTAGCGGAAGTCCCGCCTCCTCTCTCTCCGCTTCGTCTGCTACGGCCGCGGTAGCTCGCCCTCTCCCTCGCCTCACGAACCTCATCTGCTGACACGGAGAAAGACGACGAGGACGACATTTGACCAGCTGCGGATACCATAGCGCTCAGGGAAGGGAGGGGGTGAGCAGAGCAGCAGGTCTTTGTTGTAAATTTCAGCCTCTCCTCTAGATGGCACTATAAACTACTTATTTCCCCTTTAACAAAACAATAACATCTATGCACATTTGAATCTATGATATATAATGATAAATATGTTTGCCTCTTATTTTACTGACTGGGTTAGACAACAGGAGCTGCTGCTGTGTCGGTGTCTTAACCTATAGATGCACAACTTTGCAAAGTTACAAGCTCATGATGTAATCATGCTAGTACATCACATCAGCCTGTGCCATTCTACAGGGCAAACACAAATGCATTTTGTTGTTTAATTTTAAATTATTCATCAAGTGCCTGCACACTACCGTCCAAAAGTTTGGAGTCAGAAATGTCCTTGTTTTTTTTTTAATGGAAAATCACTTTTTTTCAATTAATATAACATTAAATTAACCAGAATACACTCTATACATTGTTAATGTGGTTAGCGACTATTCTAGCTGCAAACATCTGGGTTTTAATTGAATATGTACAAAGGTGTATAGAGGCCGATTTGCAGCAACCATCGCTCCAGTGTGTTAATGGTACATTGTGTTTGCTAATCGTGTTAGAAGGCTATTGGATGATTAGAAAACCCTTGAAAATCCTTGTGCAATTATGTTAGCACAGCTGAAAACAGTTTTGATGGTTCCTTTGCGAAAGCAAAGTCTGAAGGCCGAATTTTCTTTTGGGAATAAAAATAGTTTTTTCTAATCTTGTCAATGTCTTGACCATATTTTCTATCCATTTTGCAACTCTTTTGGTGAATAAAAGTGTGAGTTTTAATAGAAAACACACACAAATTGTATAGGTGACTCCAAACTTTTTTTGAACGGTAGTGTAAACCTAAATAAAAAAAAAAATGATGTGTGTGGATTTGATGTTATGAACATACAAAAACGACTAATTTATTACATATCCTTGTGTTTGCATGTGATATATTTTCTATTTACCAGGCACATTTTAGTTTATTGATGCACTGTCATCAAGTGTATTCCAATAAATAATATTGAATAAAGATGAGCCTTTTTGTTCAGTGGTTAAAATCAGTTTTTCCTTGTGTCCCCACTGGCATCCACGTTTTTAGTGAGAGTGAGCCTCCCTCAAATCTCTGTGTAAACACTAAACAAGCAGCATTATTACCTTTTGTTATGAAATGTGTAAGGGTGCATTGCTTTGTGTTTTTGCATTATTCTGAGAGAACATTATTCAGCCTACGGAGTATACAGAACTCATTATATTTGGCGGCCGTGTGAAGGCTTTTGTGCACCTGCTCTCAAAACAGCGTCAAAAGGAAATGACAAAGCTTTTAACCACACACTGAGCAATAAAATCAAAAGTATGATGGAAAGCAGGAAAGTGGATCCACGATCATTGCCACACCACTGTGCCATTCCATTCGCTGCATATCCTAAATGTGGCTTTAACACGAAACACACAATTACCAACGGCTTTCATATAATTTAATTATTTCCTATTGTTTCTCTTCTTCAGCACAAAAGACGCAGCTTTGTTTTTGGCTGAGTGTTTGTTCCCTCGTTATGAAAACCTTCCACGGCGCAGCACGCTTTAGCCTGAGGTTCAAACGCTGTGCTGAAAAAGACCACAGGCTTCTTCTCTCCTCTAATTGCTTGCGATTCTAATTGGACTGCAGAAAGTGTCCTCCTGTGCTTCACTGGGGATTCTTAAAATCTGAGTTCAGAAATAAGATGCAAAAAGGTTTCCCAGTTGCCATAAGACATCTGGATGGCCTTGCCCTGAAAGCATATTCATAATTAATCCACAAAGTCTGATGAAAGGTGGCTTTCTTTGATTGAACGGCCTTCCTGCACTCACAAGGAAGATGCAAATGTCTCATGCAAGCATGTGACATTTGAATTAAACACGCATCTCTCATTAAATTTAAAGTGTCGAGTGCACTGTCTTGTCACTAAATGTAAATGGCAGGAAGCCCTTTAGATCATCATTGAGCCACGTTACAAACATGAGGTTTTCTTTGTCTCGAGCATCTGTGAGCAAACACCAAACACTAGAAATTGCTTAACGCTGTGTTTTAATTGTTTGTCCATAAAAAGCAGAATATATGTTGTTTGGTGTTTCCCAAATCTCAAAATGGGGGCGTCCTCAAAAAACCACAGATATTCAGTTTACTGTGAGAGAGGAGGAAGTTTAACTTTTATTTAATTATTATTTATAATGTTATTATATTATTATTGTTATGCTAATGTATATCTATATATATGTGTGTAGTATATGAATATATATATGTGTGTGTATATATATATATGTATATGTATGTATATATTTATATATGTGTATGTGTTTATATATGTATATATATTTATATACATGTATGTATGTGTGTATGTATGTGTGTATATATATATATATACGTATATATACATGTGTATATGTGTGTGTGTGTGTGTATATATATATATATATATGTATATATATGTGTGAATATATATATTAATGAAAAAAATAGCAGCTTGGGCTGGACAATATTGTCCAAAAGTTTATGACAAAAGGGGGAGATTTCATTTTCCGGGTGTTAGTGACAAACAGAGTCACTAAGACTCTTTGTCTCAGTGTGTCACAAACACCCTGAAGAAGGCACAAGTCGAGTCAGTTGTATTTCTATGGTTTAAAGTCTGAGCTGCCTTGGCGGAGGTCTTTCTTGTTAGTGTGACATCTTCTCTTTTTAATTGCTCTTCTGTTTGTATTTATTTTGACATTTGGTGTGCTGATATTTTGATTTTTGTTGTGTTCCTGAGTTTTGTTTCTTTTTCTGTTGAAGTTCATTTGAACTTGAAAGTGCTAAACGATGTCTTTGCTTTTTTGTTTTCTTTGTCTTTTGCTTCCAACACAGTGTTTTCTTTGCTTTGTCCTTGAAATAATTAAGTGTGAGAAAGGACTGGATCACATGTGTAGTGTTGCATCGGGCATACAGGTCATTGAGTGTCGTGCAGCGATTGGTGCGTCGTGAAAAATGTGGCAGTCTGAAAGTGACGGCTGCCTCGAATGACTATGTTACAAAAAGGCGGGACAGCTAATGGTGACAAGCTCTTTCCATTACAGCACCATCTGTTCCGCTGAGCAGTGCTGCTGCTGGCAGCTGCACACATGTTGGAGCGAGACCCAGAAAGCAGACAGAAAAGGAGCAGGACCCTGCACTCTGTGACGACCTGACAGAGCCAGTTACTCCAAAACAAAGATCTAATTAGCAAAACAGATCAATGAAAGTCCTTTGAATCCTTGCCTGGGTCTGTTTTCCCACTCCAGAAATGAGCAAATGTTTTTTTTTAGATGCTCTAATATTATGTTTAATTAACAAACATATCAATGAAAGCAGATGTAACAGATGCTTGGGCCTTCATAGTTGCTCAACCACAAGGATTGTAATTAACCATATGATTTTATTTAAATACACAACACATAACTGAAAACTATTTAACAACGCATTTGCGTATGAGAGTGTGCCATGCACGGTTCTGTCCCTGCAACGCTAGGAAATGAATGAAAGCAATAACATGCAGCTGTTGATTTGGTCAGAGGGATTCACCGTCGAGCCATCCTTCCACATAAAACATTTATTTCTCCTAATTCTCCTCCCAGAACCTTTGAGTGGTAATAACATGTTTCTTTCCGCTTGGCCGTGCCAGACGAGAGACAGAACGACTGTAGGCCATAATTATCCTGTTTGTTCAGAGGCCCAGTGCTTTTTATTATTTAAATCTCCTAGGGCTGTGAAAGTGCTGAGAGGCAATTCTTTCTCCCATTTTTCGCCCCACTGTGATGGTCTGTGTTAATGCCGCTCTGTAATTTTTTTTGATGCGCTTGTTTTGCTCAGTGTTCATCAAGAAAGTGAGATGTTGAGCGACGCCTGAACCAACAGGAAAAAAAAAGTGGCATGACGGTGTAAACAAACAACTTGAACTAATTGCTTTATTTGGAAAGAAAAACCCCAAAACACCAAGTACCCAATATTAATATGAGGAATCATGTTTACTTTGTTTACTATAAACATTTTATTTTCCTAACCACTTCCCTTACCTTGCTTAGGGTGTCTGAATATCATTATACAATTTTCTGCAAATAACACAAAGGATATTATTGTGCTGCTAACCCTAACCTTGATCAGATACAACAGTGAAAAACGAATATTTTCAAATGCGAAATAGAAAATAATCATGCGGCACGTAACGTGTCTGTGATGGATTATGGTTTTTTTGGGGGTTTTTTTTCTCACCATTAGAAACCTTGAATCCACTTGGAAAATACAATCTGTGCAGCTTTATAAAGCAAGTCGCTCTTCTGTAGGAAGCAGTAAACTAACAGCTCCACTGTCTCTGTGACCGTAAAATGTTGATTTCCTCTATGGAATTTGGTGCATAGGAGTGAGTGGTTAAAGGAATACTCCACCAATTTGCATGTAGCTTTGTATAAAAAAAAAAAAGAAAGTGCTTTCCTCCCTCAGTTTTCCACTGAAATCTTTTTTTTCCCCTGATCTACTTTGTACACTGTCCATTGACGTCAAATGACGGGTGGGCAAACGTTGTTCACGGTTTGAAACTACAACACTAGTTCCGCACTTTTTAGACTCATCATTTTTGTGTCGTGCCGCGATTGGTGCGTCGTGAGATGAGGGAGATGAGGGAGATGAGTCCTCATTCCCAGAATGTAAACACGGTGTCCGCCATCTTTGATAACAGTTACACTGAACGGCTTTTGCTCTGCAGAGTAAACTGAGAACAACCAATGACGAATGTAGTTTTTAAACTGACTAGTGCAGTGCCCGCAGGAAGTATGTATTCTTATAGTGGAAGCTGAAGGAGATTTTTCAGTTATGGTTATGCATGATATGGAACGGCTAACATAATACAAACACTGTGCAACCTCAATATCAAGTACGCCCTCTAATGAGATTCCACCGTGGCTGACAGTCACAAAATGGCTAGTTACGCTAATGCTAATCGTAGCCTCGCTAGCTTACCTTTTGGAAACCTACCTTCGTCAAGTTAGTAGCATGCTAATGCTAAATAAATGTGTGCTTGAATATTGGTGAATGGACACCGACTTCGTCTTTTCAGTATAACACCTTATTCTGCGTTGAACCGTGTGAAATGAGCCGCTGCCTACTAGTTGTTGACACTCTGACAATCCTGACAGTCAGAGTGTCAAATAGATAAAAATCAGCGAAAAGTGCAGCGTGATAAATCAGCAAAAATTAAAAGTACAAAAGTAAAATCAAGGATGCACACCACCGTGCCATTCTCAACCCATATCCAAAATTTTAGGACGATCTGACTAACGGTCGGTGAGATATGCCCGTCACAGACAGACAGACAGACACAAAGACACAACTTGCTTTATAGATAGATATGCAATGGAAAAGACCTGCATTTCAGTGAAAACTAGCCAGGTGGTGGCGAGCACCGGCCGCGGGTCATTCAAGACTTGATAAAACTGTGATTCTACTGTGAAGGACAGGGAATGCAATTACACATAAAATATGTAAATTTGGCTATACTAGACTTTTCCTCCCCCCAGGAATACATAAACATTATGAGCAAAATATGCTTACTGAATTAGCTGTGAACATTCTAATTTTGGTAATTATGCCACTCTGAGAACACAGGATAACACACCTGTATCGGTTGTGGCTTGCTTCCTAAACAATATTCTTGTTGTGCTCCAGGATGGCAGGGTGTCCGCTCGCTTGTTCCCTGGAATGAGAATGCCTGGTGTTTGGGTTGATACTTCAGAAGTGCACTGTGAAAGACCTCACTGTGTGAAATGAAAAAGAGAAAGAAAAAAATGCAATTAAAGCAAGGTCATAATTGCAATTGAAAATAACAATCAAGTATACAAGGGCAATGATTCTCACCAGTATGTGTGTGTGTCTGTGTGTGTGTTAGTGTGAATTATTGCATTAATTGCATTCATTTCTATACTGAATGAGCAATTCACATAAATTCAGTGGCTGAATGAATCAAGGATGCAAAGCTCTGTGAGGGGGGCTGAACTCCTTCTCTCCCTCATACAGTAGCTCCGAACAACGATCATCATGATTTTTAATCCATCACCCACCCGTCACGTCGATCTGCGTCAGCAGATTTTTTTCTTCTTTTCTTTCGATTCATAAACAACTTTGCAGCTGAAGATCAAAGTCTGTGGGATTGCAATCATTACACCACATAACTTGTAGACCTTCGACCCATACTGAAGTTTTCTTTCCATTCACCATCAAATTTCTCTTCAAATTGCGCTTTTTTTAATATATATATATATATATGCAAACTACCTGCTTTCATTTCCTTCTTTTAACTGCATATACCAATACAAAGCAATTTAGCACCAGCACCATATGGAGAGGAAAAAAATGTGAGTCATTTACCAGTCTGTAATGTATTTGCCAACTAATTCCTCACGGGGATTTGTTTGTTTACGTAACCAGTGCTCTCACCCCACTCAGTAAACAGGGGGCGTGGCCTATGACTGTGTTAGGAGTGGCCTAGCAGGGCAGCACATTATTTCACAGTTTGACTACATAGATGACCCAGTTTTAATATACAGTAATCTTTCCAGCAGTGAAACATTCCTTTAAATGTGTTGTTTTCTTGTCTCATATGGTCTGATGAAGTGTATATTTTACTGCTAACCCACTGATTTTGATAGATGAGCAACTGCCTCTGTAAGGTTATCCACAATAAGTCACATGTAGATTGCTGATCATCACCAAATGTTAACACCCAGTAGGCAATAACGGTGGTTCAGTGGTAGAGCGAGTCATCTTTCAACTTGGTGATAAAATGTTGTAATGATTAAAGCAAACACACCCGCCATGCAGTGTATAGTACCAACAGGTGCATGATTGGTCTGGCTGTGTGCTAAAATGCTAAGATGCCGGCATCAGTGCGTGCTTTAGCTGGGACTTTAACCTTCACATTCGCAGCCAGTGATGTTTGCAGTGCAGTCGCTCTCTCTGCTCCTTCCAGATGATCTCTGTTGTGACTGTCACTCTCTCGGCTCAGAGAGTGAAGACATGGATTTGCACACTGAGACCAGGGTGTGTTTGGTTTTTACATGGAGGATCAGCAGTGAGCACGGAGATGGATGTACAGCGGATTGAGGAGGACTCAGTCACTCACTGTGCGCAGGATCACAGGCAGGTGTGTGTGTGTGTGCAACCACCGACATCTGCTGCCACTACACTACACTGTAGATATACTGTAGACACCCACTACTGCATAATGTTTCGTGGCAACGCAGCTTGTTTGCCTGTGTTTGTTTGTCCACAGCTGCTGTGCAGTCTGCTGTTTTGTTTGTCCCTGCATAGTCTTCAGTTAATTCTTTAAGAGATGGTGGACAGTGATCACCAGCTGTATAGGCTTCAACAACAAATATTTATTGTTGTTTTAAGTGCAATTCTCAGCTGTCATCAATGTCAATCAATCTATTCCCTTTCTTTTAGGCCCCAATTGAGTAAAAAAAATAATAATATTGTGATAACACTGTGTCTACTACTGTAATGTATTTGCAGAGACATGTGCAACCATGCATATAAATGCAAATACATGTATAGTGGCCTGATTTATTTTATTGATTTTTTTTGTCAAATTCAATGTCCATATAAAAATTCATGACCCCTTCCCTTTCCTGTGTGTAACGGTGAGCCTGCTAGCTAGATAAATAGATACTGTATTCATCCCTTGGAGGAAATGGAGGTGTCGGGTAGCTTTTATCTGTAATGGCAATGTTTGTATATGATGCACAAATACATTAAATAAATGAATGAATATATAAAAGGTAAAAAAGAATCTATAAAACAAAATTAAAGGTATCATTGCCCCTGAGTATTATGGCACAGAGAGTGAGATCGGGGGGTTGAGGGGTGACAAACACAGTCCAAAATGGCCTTTATCATGTTTTTGGTTGTGTTTGTTTTTCTGTCTGTGAGCAACAACCCCAAATAATCAGATATGGGTGGGATTATCTGTTGATGCAGAGCGTGGCTCAAGAAATAAGATCTGGATTAAGATTCTGGATTTTCTTTTTTTTTATTGCTACTGTGGGGGCTTTGGCTGAGGTTTGCACTCCGAGTGAACTCTAGTTATTTTTTTTTTATATATAATAGTTATATTTGGGACACAACCTTTTTGGTCAGAATGTTTTTCTCTAAGGTGTTTAGGGTCGAGTATAATGACTTCAGTTTTGTCTGAGTTTCAACTTGTCCTCCAGCTGAAACGTAACGATGGGTCATTTTGCCCAACCCCTGAATACAACCCATAGCTTTTAGAAACTATGCACAAGTTTTAGTGAGGTTACAGTTAGGACAGGTTGATGGTTTGGATGATGATATGTATGATGTTATCTCAGGGCGATCTATAGGGGAGATACTAACTGTGCATCTGGTGCTTCTAAAAAAAAATCAGTAAGTAACTCTGATGTTATTGTATTCACAAAGAAGCACATTATATCGCTGCTCAGTGTTAAAGGAATGGACGGCTCAATAGAGCAGTTCCGTTTAAGAGTCCCCTTTCAACACGTCTGATTAGTAACACATTTGAATAATAAAACATTTCTGTTTTTCCCCCATTGAATCCCCACGTGATATTTAAAAAAAAAAAAATCTGACCTCCACATTTTGGGAAACACTACTGTAAAAACACAAATGAATATTTAATAGAGCACGGTGTTTAATGTGGCTCCATGTCAGTGGAATTTAACTGTTTTCATGAACTGCTGCACTAACATTTACAAATTCAATATTAAAGCATTATATTAGACACAGGGGGAAACTGACCTACTTGTGATAAGTATATGTTGCTAACAAGCTAAAGAAGGGACATTGTTTGTGCTGAAGTAGGGCAGGGCAATAAATAATATCATCCCAATATGATTAGCCCTTTCACACTGGCTCTGGCACAGTTCTGGTTCTCGGGCAAGATTTTGAATTAAATCAGTTCGGAACCTTTGTTTTTTGTTCCTGCTAGGAATTGTTTTACTTGGGAACTGTTACATCAGTGAACACGTCAATTTAAGCTGTAGACTAAAGGAAGAAGGAAGGACAACAATTGAAGATAATGTGAAGGAAATGAAGAACATAAATATAAAAAAAATAATAATTTAATGGTTATAGAGCTTTTCCAGTCTTGATGACACTCAAAGCTGCTTTACACTACAGTTTTGCCATTCACCCATTCATGCCAATTCACTCGCACGTTCATACAGTGATGTGCAGCACATTTCATTATCACACATCTTTCATACCGATTCACACACTGCCAGCACAAATGTGACATCGGCATGTAGATGAGAGGAGCCAGGAATTCAACCCACACCCTTCAAGTTGAGAGACGATTCGATCTATTTCTACTACAGTTCAGTGGAAGGGCGAGTGATTAAGGCTGTGTTTGTTTTTCTCCGTCAACGCCATTTTTTCTCCATCCTTGTAACGCTATATTACAAAGGTGATTGAAACTTGACAGGTACAGGGTATTTGTGTTCAAGTGAACGTTGGAACACACATCAAAAACACTGACAAAACTACCCAGATATAGCAGAGCTAGCTAGCTAGCAGCTATTTGCAGAGAGTTTCGTAGAGTAGCTTTACATGATGGGCATACTCTCTCAAAGCACCCCGCAAATAGCCGCTAGCTAGCTAGTTAGCTAGCTGCTTTCATAAATCGTCATTTATTTTATGACATTAGTGTTCAAAGCTCAACGGTCCTTTGGATGTATATCAAACCAACATAGTCCAACAAATTTCAACATTGTAACATGCTTATTTGCGAAAAAATATATTACAACAAAATTGTTCCTCTGCAGATGTGGCCGCCATCTTTGTTGAAAAAAAATCAACCCGCTCGCTGAATTCACAAAGCATCATGGGTACTTTCATCTTCAACTTCGTTTTCAGCCCGCATCAGAGCCTACTACATTTTGGGAGTTGATTATAAGGGCAAAATCGCACTCCCCCCTACACGAGAACGTTTTTAATTTAGGGTTAGGGCAAAAATGTAGGGTTAGTGGAGGTATTGGGACAGGTCCTAAGACTTATAAAAACATTTAAAATTATGGACCAAATGATTTTTTTCCAGCCCTACATTTAATGCTCACTTCACTACTCTACACTAATAGAGATTTCTGCAAGTATCCATGTTTCTATAAACACACACTTATGACCAAGATTGATGAGTCCCTCACACCGCTTAATTTCCCTTCACTTTATGACAATATGTACTTTACATGATTAAAAAAGCATTTTCTTTCCAAGGGTCAGACCTTCTACAGTCTCTCGGTGGAAATTAATTTAGAGCTGATAGTGAGCAGTCGCTTTCAGCTGCATGTACACAAGACAATTAGAGGAGAAGAAAGCTGGAGCTTAGGAGAGCAGAGATATCTGATTGTGAGAGAGAGGTTGAAGAAGCTCCTGTGTGGAGCTTATACGCTGCCTGGAATGAGACCCCAGCAGTGCAGTATTGTATCCTCTGTTAACTCAAGTGTGCATCAGCGAGGGAGTGGGCCAATAAAAGGTGCACTGGTTAAACACCTCCCTGTCATTTGTGTCTTCCCATCACTCGGAGAGTGGTTTTAGTCGTCTCCAGACAACGCTTCGCTTAAGTTTTTAACAAACTGATTCCAGCACTTGTTTGACCGTGAAGGCAATTCACGCTTGGTTGCTTCTCATTAAGGACTACTCAACTTCTGCAGCGACTGTATGTTTATACCAGGGTCTGCACTGGGATTTTTATTCTTATTATTAAACATCAGTCAGTTAGTGTTGTGGCTCAGTTTCCTCTTTGGGTATAATAATAAAACCCTGTGATTAAATTATCCTTTATCACATCAAATAAACCCTAATAATGTTGAGAATCGGTTTCAAAATGATTATATTGTGACACCCGTGTTGAGCTAACACACACATGTATTTTGTTTGGAATTCAATAGTTATTTTTATTTAAAAGTGTGTTTTCAGTTTCGTTTCCTTTTTCATTTAACGTTGCACAATTGAATTCACTAACATCTAACAGTTGGTATAACGACACTCAATAATTTTACAAGATGTTTGAACAAAATCAAATTATTGTACTAGTTCGACTAAAACAATACTTAAAACACCCACAAACCGTTTAGTCTGAGTGAAATTGTACTGAATTGAATTTCTCAAATTTGGACTTGAGAGTTGAATAACGGTGTAAAGATTAAAAAATTAAATATGTTGAAGTGAATCAGTGGCTAAAATAGTAAAAACAATACAGAAGATGGTGCTCAACAGGGTACCAGCTTGCTGCCAACTGAAATTGGTTTGCTCTGTGACTTGAAGCGGACACACTTCATTCAATAAATTGATTTTCTACGAATGCTTGAATAGTGGGACATGGACAGTCGTGTAATTAAATGGCAAAGTTGAGTTGGAACCATGTAGTTCTAAGATATGATTTGAAAACTAAATGCTGCATTAAAATATCAAAAAATGTTGGGACTAATGTCGTATATTCAGTTTAGTAGTGTACTTGCGTTAGCCAAAATGTTTCCAGCACTCTTTAAATCCATAGAAATCTGTATTATTTTTATGATTGTCATATTTGTCACCTTTAAAACAATATCCTCTGCTTTGCCATGTCTGTTAAAACTTCCAGGAGAAACTGCTAATAAAACATCAGACTGAGGAACGAAATATTCAGTACGGCTAGTTAGCCAGTAAAAAAAAAATATATATACATATGTATATATTTTATTGTGTATGTTATGAATGGATCACTGCTCCTCGGGATGCAAGATATCATCGGCTGACACTTGCTTTAAAATGTATTGTTATACAATATATCAGATATTGCCTTCTATCCTTGTGCTTTCTCCAACTCTTATTAGTTATTTAAATTAGGGCTGTCAATTGATTAACAAAAGAAATAACTAATTAATCTTGCATTTTGAAATTATATCATCTAGATTATTCGTGATTAAAAGTTTGCTTTTCTTCTAATGACTAAATTAAGGAGTAATCAAACGGTGTGCATTTCAGACACCATTGTTTAATTGTGTCTGTCTTTTTAAACACAGAACTACACAGAGAAGTATGGGATTTCAATGAGACTCAGGCCGAATAATTGCCAACAAGGTAATGTTAAAAATAGACATGGATGACTGCCATCCTGTATGCAACAGGAACACGTGTTAACACCACAGCAACAAAAAATCTACCTGAGAATGTCCTCAGAAACTCAAACATTCATATTTGTCATGACAGAGCGCAAGAGAGAACAAAAGCACAGTCAACCACACAGCGTTGTTGCAAATGGAAGTCACCGGGCAGCTGCCAGCAAATTAATGGCACTATCGGTGCCTGGAGTGGTTAGTTTGCCGCTTACTTTCCACTCGTTGACGATGCCAATGAATTCCTTTATTATTTTGACAGTCAAGGCAAAGGATCGCAAGTTGTCATATTGCATAAAACTTTTGTTTTATCTATGGTTCAGTCGCTCGGCTTCTTAAAATGAGAACTTCTGCCCTGCAATCCCTCACCTCTCTCCATCTTCATCTTCATACTCCAAAATGTATATGTAGTATATAAAATATTTAATCGCAATTTATCGCACATTTCTATCTATTCTATTCTATTCCCTTGATTTCTTTTTGTACCATTATTTTTCCTCATTTTAATACTCGAAATTACAATACAGCTTACTGCAATTTCAAGACACAATATTTATAATATAATGTTTGTTCAAGCCAAAATCTAATTTTAGGCTAAACCTGGTGTGTGTGTGTGTGTGTGAGGAGCTGTGCATGTGTTTGTGCTGTAGGAGGTAAGAGACATTCACGTAATGTGACGTCAGAGAGGTGCGTAGATGAAGCAGGAAGTAATGTGTTCCGCGATAAAAAAAATGACTCCGTTAAAATGGGTTCACGTTAACATGTTAATTAAAGCGTTTAACTGACACCACTAGTATATTTATATATGCTGTGTGATGCTGTGACTTGGCATTTCAACATCACATGACACCGATTGTGATACGCAGTGGCGTTTGTGGACCCGATCGACCTGTCACGGTACCATTCCACATTTGGTGGCTGTGGTGGGATATAGTGACCAGCAAGGATGCAACATGGCACTCAACAGCAGCCTGGCAGCAGTGGTGCAACAAGGCCAGCAGCCTCTCATGGTGAACTGGTTGATGGTGCTGAGGAGCAAGAACAACTCTCTGAAGATGGCAGTAGCTCAGGACTGGAGACTAGTATCAGCGGCAAGAGCGTGATGACCAGTGGGAGAGAGAAACCCAAAGACAGGACCAGTGCTTCAGGTCCCTACAGCACCAATTTAGTCAGTTTCAAGCCTTCGTGAGCTCAGAGCAGTTGGTGCAGCAGTCCCAGGAGAGGCCAGTATCACAGCCTTCCTACATGAACATCTCGACAGCTAACCTACCTAGCAAGTCTCACCATACCCTTCCACATCCTGTGACATGGGCTGACATGAGCATGCAAATTTAATTTAACTACATAAGAGAATAAATTACCTCTGCAGTTGGGTGCAGGGAATAATGATATGTATGGCATAATGGGTATCGGCAAAAAGTCCAACATCTAATAGCTGTAATGATACTAATAGCGGTTTGATGTACTTTACTGATGAAATACCAGGGAACACAAACCAGACAATAATATTCCCATAATGGCATGCTGCTTCTTGATGCTCTTTTATTGTAGTTTTTGAATGGGAGACCCCTAGTGACAGAAATGACATACTCTGTATTTAACTGTGCAGTGAAACTTACTGACTATCACAGTGGGAGTGGTTTAAATGAGTGCAGTATTTCCTTTTCGTCTTTTGTCTGATCTTTAGAGCAGAGAATCTGAACTCGTTTTCAAGTAGTTTTCAAGCATTTGCTTTTTGACCCCTTTTCCACACCAGCTCTTTGACACCAACATGATATTTACAACCATTAAATGCTATCTGAAAGCGGTGACATAAAATAATGAGACATGGTTATCAGCAGTATCAGGCCACACCGGACATTTTTAAAGAAAGAATCCCCTGTCTATAATGTGAGAGTGTGTGTTGTTGTTTAAAGCGGATGCTGCTGACAGTGAGAGTGGGCTTTTGGAATTATTTGTCCATATTTGCACATGCAGGAAATTGTGGAATCTCAAATGACAGTCAATCATGATAGGAATGATAAATGCTAATATCAGTTTGTCACTGAGAAAACAGTATCGCTGTGTGCCGATTTATTCC
The DNA here is from genome assembly GCF_963457635.1 of Microchirus variegatus. Classification (NCBI taxonomy): domain Eukaryota; kingdom Metazoa; phylum Chordata; class Actinopteri; order Pleuronectiformes; family Soleidae; genus Microchirus; species Microchirus variegatus. The sequence continues at coordinate 17,394,335 of NC_139803.1, forward strand.
TGCGACAGTAACTTACAGTATGACATTAAAGTATAAGACCTGAGGGTAGCACTGTCCTTTGGTAAATGCTGAGGAGGCACAATAGCATCACTTCCCCTCAGTTGCTGGTTGTTTACAGTAGGATGAGTAACAGAGTTTGGAATTTATAGGCAGTTGTGATATGAGCGAGCACAAAGACATAAAAATGTCACCGTTTGTCAAATGGCTTGTGACCTGGAAAAAAAAAAGGCAGTGTTCAGAAACAGTGTAAACTATGGAACACGCACGATCAAGACTGGTATCCCTCGTTTAAGCAAATAATCTAAGAGGTCCATGTCAGTCCAGAATTATCTTTTTTTTAAATACCAATTTCATTTAATAATTTTTTTTTTACAAAAAATACACCTTTAGTTTAAGCTGGCCTGATTGTCGTTTTGCAATTAAACACAGAGCTACTTTCTGTCCTTTATCAAGTGTTTCATTAAAATTGTCTTGTCACTTCAGATCTACTCAACATACCTTCATTTATTAAACCAGCCTCACATAACTCAACAGACACAGTTGTCCTCCTCTTTCATGTCATTAAGCATGCTGCATGATTGGCTCATTGATGCTGAAGAGATTGTCTCCTTTGGTACCAAACTTTGACATTGAATGACAACACATTTCAATATTCGATACCACAAAAGATCCAGGTCTACCTTTATTATTATTATACAGCGTTCAAAGACTCAGCAGTGTTTCTCCTCTTCACACATTTCACAGTTAGAAAATAGTGATAAAAATGGAAAAGACTCTCCAGACTTCGGTTTTTTGGCTCAATGCTGCTTATATAAATGACATTGTAGTTCTACAAACGTCATCACTGACTCAGAACTGTACTTTTTAAACGTATAACTTGATACAGTTGTTGTGTATCTGCTCCTCTTTCTTCTGTCTCTGCCTCATCTCTCTCGTCCCCCCCCCCCTTCATATCCCCCACCTCTCCTCTGTCCTCCTCCTCCTTTCACCCCAACCAGTCGAGGCAGATGGCCGCACATGTTTGAGTCTGATTCTGTCAGAGATTTTTTTGAATAGTTTGTTGGGTTTCTCTGCTCTCCGTGTACAGTGCCTTGAGATAATATATGTTATGATCTGGCGCTATACAAATAAAATTGAACTGAATGACACATGATAATGATATAACAAATGCTACATTAGAAGTTTGGCATTCACCTTTGAGTAACTGTACCTGCTCTGATGCTGTATTCACACAGGATGAAATTTTTGCGCCCATTGTTACGCATTTATCGCGCCGCAGGATCGCTTTGTACATTTTTGTGATGCGATCGGCTGAAGTCGCTGTATTTTGACCTAAAGATAAAAGTAATGTAAGTAATTTCCACCAGAAGAACGTTGTTCTGCCTTTGCTGGAAACTGAAGCTCTATTCTGTTCTATTCTTATAGGTATGGCATGTATAAAATTACTTTTGCTTTTATATTACAAAGTGACGGAAATTTAATTATTTTGTCCAATCACAAATACGAAGGAACTTGAGAGTTTGAATATTTACCTCCACTAACTAAATAAATTTGTTCACATCCCCAACTTCCGTGTCCTTTTGCACAATGTGCACTGGCCTTCAAATTGGTTGTTATTCCCAGCCACTGAACTCGTTATTTACAAGCCAGGACTCATTAAATTTACACTTCCACATAATTGAAGATAATGTGGAGTAGCCTAGTCGAGAATTACTCAGGAAATGCCAAGTTATCTCACAAACTGCAGGCAGAGACAGCAGGTATCCACGAGTTTCCACAGCCAAACCGATGTGCACTGCCATCTATTAACACCGAGCATTTTTAGTTGTTTTAATTGGCAGTTCAATTAAGTTAAAATTAAGTCTTTATTAAATAGCTGTACATATTACATACAAAGAAAAACAATTCAAAAGTGCAAACAAACATAGATTTTTTTTTTTTTTTTTTTAATAAATCTGAGAAAAACACATAAAGAAAAGAGGCTAAATAAATAAGCAAAAGTCTTTTCAGAGACACCAGTCAGTCATGTGTGACACATCCTCCCTTTTAACCTTCCACACGAGCGTAGAGATAATAATAATGCATCATCAAAAAAAAAAATGTAATCACCAAGAAAACTTCCATTTTGCTTACAGGCTGACATTGGTGTCGTCAATGTTCTGGCACATTTCTTAATTAGCTTGTTGTGATTTAAACTTGTTAATGAATCTGTGAGAATTAATTGGAGTCAGCTGTGCAAATCTTCAGTTTTAATAGCTGATTGTTCAGTTGGGGGTTTGCTTACTTTGTGACATGCAATCGCTGCTATTATGACATGGTGTACAAAATCAAGTGGACAGTTTATTTAATAAAGTTACTTCGGAAAAACAATCTGGGGAAATAATTGTTTCATGTTGGATCCTGAATGAAATACATAAACATGCATTTAACTGAGCCATATACTTTTCGCTGTATAATGAGCAAGTTTCTCGTTATAACTAAATAGTCTTCACGTTATAACGAGAGGAGGAAGCTGCGATTCGCCAGTGGAGATGCAAGAGGAATGTACAGGAGTGGCAAAGTTACTGTTGAAGCTGCACCTTCAAACTCATCCCTCCATGATGTAAACATCCCGCAACAATCAATCAATAAAGCCGACTTTGAGGTAGCAACCCATCTCATTGTAACGAGACAACTTTCTCGTTATAATGAGAAATGGCTCAGATATGTTCTCTTCCAAGTGGCAGTTCTGCACTTAATCGTAATAGAGCATAATATTCCAAGCAACATGAGCCAACTGACCATCACATAGAGCCAGCTGTGGCTATGATGGCCGACCTACAAGTGCTTTCACCATGTCAAATTCTGCGCTGTAACATTTTTAACAGGGCAATATTTTTGGCTTTCAGTACCAATTGGTTTCTTTCCTCGTTTTCCCTCTGGTAAAAAAAAAAAAAGGGCGATGAAACAACAAGACATGCAACAATACACAAGCAAGGACCACATAAAACAACACAAAAGGGCAGCAAAAAGAAAATAAAAATAATTAATGAACCGCATTCAAATTTAACACCCATAAAGGTTAAAATAAATAGAATAGGCGACATCAGCTGAATGATAAAAGTTGATTTTAATTTTTAAAATAAAATAAGCCACTGACTCACTCTGTCATTTTCCCAGAGGCAATGAGACCCAGAGTCTTTGGGCTGTTATTTCAAACACCCTGTCATTCAAAGTCTTCAGTTGAGAGAGTTTGGAAGTGATAGAAAGTCCCTAATCGAGGTTCATAAAATAAAATAAAAAAATGTCGCAAAAGTATAAAGGATCTAAGAAATGCTACTGGGCAGCCTATAAAGGGCCTGTAACTTCAATTACCAGGAGATCCTGAAACCAAATTTAAATGTACTGTGTAGCGATGTAAATAAGCTAAATTTATATTGATTTTTTTTTTTTTTTTTTTTTTAACTGCTTTACTCTGGTTGAGAGCCTGGAACTTTAATTATCTTGAGTCAGTTTTACAGTTGAGGCTGAAGAAAACAAGAGTAAGAGGAGAATGTTAGGAATACCAAGATAGACCCCTGATGTACCCCATACGTATTTGTACCAACTGGTAATTAAACAAATGTAATATTTAAAAAAAAACAAAAAACATTAATTGTTTTATGTATGTATTATTTTGTTCATCTAATTTGCTTTGGAAACACTGGATTTAAAAACAAAAAAGAGCAGAACCAGATATGTCCACCCCAGTTCCTCAGTCCATCTCATAAAATGCCATGATTGACAATAGCACCCCTTAAATATAGTATAGTGCAACAACTGTGAGCATCATGCATCATTAAAAACTCATTTGTGGATTCTGCAATCCACAGCAGCAGGGAACTGCAAAAACCACAGGTAATTTTGAGGATAAGCTGATCATTTTCAAGAACCATATGATGGCAAGGCACCTAGGCTTTTTTCAGAAATAGTCTAGGACACAGCCCAGGGATCAGGAGCTGTCAAAAATTGAGAGCAACCATGGCCCAGTTGCTTGACAAACATCAGTCAAAAGCCTTTTTTTGCAGCTTTATTCAGTGGACAAAAGGAGACCTTTATTGGAGATGCTATATTAGGAATTGTGGTGCAAGAAAGTAGGATACAGTAGCTTGGGTGTCAAGTTCTGGGAAATCAACAGCAATTAAATTTGTTCAAGACATTATGGTGTCTTGACCCTGATCTCAATACTGTGTGAATAAAGTTACACATTGCACAGAACACTAACCATAACATTCAACAGGGACATCTACTAGGTCAAGATTTACAATCTACCTTCCACAGTACTTATGCATACTGCCCTTAAGCGAACTCCCCCTGCATTGTTTCCCTGAATTCTTTTTTGCATGTGAACAGCCTACACTAAACTAATATAATATTGTCGGGGCACAATCTAAAAATTGCCTGAGGCAAAAGGACAAGGCTGTTATTCATATGAATAACAAATCCCACTCATCGTCTATTGACACTGCAAAATTTCAATCAAACAAACATTATCTTTTTAAAAGATTTTTTGCTATTCCTACACCTCCATGCTCACTGCCTGCTGGGCTCAGAGTTAACATAGCATTATTGCATGGATGTTATCTGTAGCATGCATCTTTAGCAAAATTTGGCTAAATTACCTCTGGTTGCTGTTTTGTTCAGTTATTGTGTTTAATTTATAACTCGGGTCGATTCACGCCAGTTTACCTCACAGTTGATAGCTGGCTAACTTTAGCTACAGTCATTTTAGAAACATATGTGCTATTTGTATTTTTTCATGTGTTAAACTATTTTTCACTATTAGTGTTCAACAAAACAGCTTATGGCTTTGTTTCAAAGTTCCTGCAGAATTCTATATATTTTCCATTCCAAAAACAAACACCAGATGGCTCTATTGAGCTGTGTCTCTCTTTGTTGGTCTGTATTTCAGCAAGGGATGGGTCTATAGGAATGATTGACAATTGGCTTCCTTACAGCCAATAGAAGGACTGTGTCCTCGAAATTTTGATTTGATTGATAGCTTTGTTAGCCAATGAGAAGCAACAGAACGCAACACAACTGGCTACTGCCTTGCTTTGTATAGAGTAATGCTTCCTCTAGGGGCGCTACGTCAGCCAGAGCCGGAATGTTTTGAGTGTAACACAGGAAGTCAGGCTGACGAGAGAGTGCTTTGTTTTCACAGAAAAATCTATTTTTCACGGATAAATATCAAAAGTAAGAGCTTTTCTTTTTTTTTTACAGTTGCTGTTTGGTGAACAGATTTCTATTGTCTATTCTTAGGCTTTTATCTCCTTAATGCTTTGTCGTAAACTGCTTTGACGTATACTGTCAGAAACATCGGAGTGTTTTGGACAAAGTGTCGGAGCATTTGATCCAGAAATGTGACTAGTGGGTTGACGCAGCGGTTCCATACGAAGTTTGATATGTAATACATGATTTAATTGTTATTTGAGCCGTGTTTGTCACATTTAACATAATTATTTTTGAAGAATCTCCCAGGGTCCCCCAACTGGGGTATGTAATGTCTATCTTTATGCTAACCTTTGACTAATTTGCAGACTGTATTTAAAGGGACACTGTGTAGTATTTATGGGTTTATATAACCCAAAATCCACTTTTGTATACATATTATGTGCTCCTGCATTGTCTAGTCGCTGTATAATATTCTTTGTTTCATTTTCGTAGTGTTTCAAAAAGTCCTGTAAAATAACATGGTCGCGGGCCGCTACTGCATTGCCATGACGCCATGTTTCTACAGGAGCCTGTATAGACAAACACGAGAGAACAAATCACTTGTAGTGGAAGTCCCGCCTCCACTCTCTCTGCTACGTATGCTACGGCCGCGTTAGCTCGCCCTCTCCCTCGTCTCACGAACCTCATCTGCTGACACGGAGAAAGACGACGAGGACTGGCTGAGGATACCATAGCGCTCAGGGAAGGGAGGGGGTGAGCAGAGGAGCAGTTCTGTGTTGTAAATTTCAGCCTCTCCTCTAGATGGCACTATAAACTACTTACTTCACCTTTAAATTTCGGTTTTTGTGTTTCATTAATAATTCGGATTGAATTTAGCAGCTGCAGTTTGTTCATAAACTGCCTGGGATTTTGTGTTTCATCAACAAAGCAGAGCTCGGTTATGTCTATCCTAATGCGAGCTTGTCTCTCAAATGTTTGCCTTACTTAAGTGTCGGTTCATGTCTATGTTTATGCTAACTTGCAGACTGCATTTAAACTTAAATGTTTGTGTTTTATTGATTCACATTCATATTCATGTTAATTTAGCAGTTACGTGGGTCAGTTTAAATCAGAAGTGAAATCTCATGTAACAGTCTGATCAACAATATCCTTAAATTGAGTCATCTGTGTGTCCTCATTCAGTCTCTTAAGGAATGACTAATGTAAGTTCACCTATAGACGAGCTTGCTTACCACTTCTATTTAGAGTAAACCTTAAATAATGGCCAGACCTGGCATAATTATTGGGCTTGTGACTTTACTCTGTAGTTTTTTTGAGATAGCAGTTGCAGTACATCAAAAACACTGCAAAATGTTTCATCCTATTTTGCAGTTTGTTTCCTTTTTGGATTGTCTCTGGGACATGTTTGGCTGAAATCACATTTCAATGACGGTTTATATTTTAGAGCAGAATGGAACTCACAAAATCATTGGCAGTCTGAAGATGGTAAAGCCTTAGGTCATTGTGAAGCAACTGGAAAGTTGCATACAGCAGCTTATTCAGTGCCCTACAGATTCACTGCAGGACTTTATCTTTCAGTATTTTGAAGAGAGTGCCTTTTTGCACTGCAAAAGCACAAAATCTCCTATGAGGTGGCAAATCATGTAGGACAGAATAACTCATCAAAGGTTCCTATAATTTTATGTATTTTTTTCATGAACACAGTCACACGTGTCCCTGTGCTAAATCGTGGAAATGTTGAGTAGACTCAATTTGTTAAATTGCATGTGTTGTGCTGGGCCTTACAGTTGTCATAGTTCAATTCCCAGAGCTTTTCATTGCTTCTGTGTATTTTAGACTGCAGCTCTTGTCTTTGGGAATAGAGAAGAGCGACAGAATAAAGTCACTAACCTTGAACATCAGCTCGTTCTGCGAAACGGTTGGTCGGGTGTGCTGGCTCGACACACTTATCTCATCCACACAAATTAATCAAAATTGTGGCAACGAATGATTCAAAATGCAGGGATGAACTGTAGTGCAACAGCAATGAGTCCGTATAGTAAAATCTGCCCTCAAGAAAATACTGTGTGCATGTTTGCGTTCTCGCATTTTCATGTTCAGGCTTTGTGAACAGATGCCGTTTCACTTGACAGGTCAAAGGAAGAGTTGAAAGTTCAAATGATATAAAATGTGTGGGCTGTAGAAATCAACCAACATGCAACTCCAAGTATCATTCTGCACGGTTTGGCATCATAATTGCCTCAAAAAAAAAACCCAGCCTACATACTGTATGCACCAATTCTGCTGTTGATTGTGTTGGTCAGTTTAAAGTTTTATGTGGACCTGAGAATAATATAGTTTCTGCTGAGGATAAGGACAATCTAGCACTAGATTTGGATACTAAGCAGTGGCACTGAACAGGTGACAACGTGTAGATGTTCAAAAAAGATTGCATTTGCATTTTTAATGTAACCCTCTTTATTTTTCTAACCACAAACACAGAGTCGGACTCCAACTGGTGTTGCCATAGTAACTGACAGAAGCCACTGGAGCGTAGAACTATCCTGAATGAATTGTTACATGGGCTGGAAAAATCCATTCATTTCCCTAAGTGAAGCATAAAACAAATATGGATTTGTGTGTTTGTTTAGTTTTAGTGTTCTTTTGTTTTTTTCTGAAGCATAGACATAGGTGTTAAATATGAAATGTGTGAAGTAAGTGACGCATTGAGACGTTATTACCAGAAGATGGCAGCAGAACTTAGTTTCAGTGGCTATGACTGTGTGTGATGGTAGGATATTGTCCCCATTGTTTATCTATTTATATATATTATATTATTTTATCAGAAGACATACACATTGTTGATGATAAACAAAGCACCTGATAGATTGATATATTTTTTTCATTTGACTCCCATGTTTCTATCGCAGACATGGACACTCAGAAAGCAGCAGCTTCCACAGTTTGTCTCAGCAACTTCACGACTTATTCCTGCTATTACCATGTACACAATGAAAGCACAAATTAAGTAAATTCAAATTTATGTGTCTAATTGTCTAATTTCCCCTAAACCATCCAAACATATTCAACCTAAACATCTGAATCTTGTCATTGAATCAATAATATAGGAAGATCAAGATGTGTAAGACTGCAAGAGCAATAGTTTTGTGATGAGGAGTGATGCTCATCACAAGTATCAGAGTTGTGTCTCTGACCACTTGATGGCAGTGTAGCTGAAGACATCTGCTTGAGCCTGAATGATACAAGCAAACTGGCTTTGCTCTGGAAAAAAAAAAGACCATTTACCATTTTATATCAAGACTATCAGTGAGTGGACAATATTTATGTGACATGTATAAAAGTGGACACATACAATGTATGTCGAGATGATGCCATTTACATCAGACATTGGTCCAATTGCATCTCAGTATCCCTCACTGAATCCAAAACTAATAATTTAGAGGAGGAAAAAAATTGGTGAACGCACTTTACATACACACCATCTCTTTAAAAGCACAATAACAAATCTGTATTTATTTTTTTTAACCACTGTCTGTGTCACTGATTGAACAGCCCAACCTTATTTTACGGCAAATAAAAGTGTCAAACAAAAACAAATTGCTTTTAAAAAAAAAATAAAATAAATGTCGAAACGTTAAATGATGTATGTGCCATTCCACTCAATTTGTGCAGTTCCTTCGGCGCAAGTGTCTTTCCTATCCAGTGGAGCACGAAGGAGTCCAGCAGACAGCACTGTTTGAAATGGTAAACAGCATGTTGTGAAACAGCCGCCGTCAGGGTGATGAAGACTAGAGGAAGCCTGCTGGCTTTTACTTTTTAATGTTACACAGCATTGTGTGTACTGCGCTGAGATGAATATTTCTCTGTGAATGTCGTAGCATGCGGCGAGATGACCCCACCACTGTGGAAAAATGACCAGCATCCTGCTAGTCTCAGTGCACTGCTTTGACGGGTATAATTAAATGAATCTATGCCCTGAAGATGTCAGGCCATTCTAGGGTCAAATGAATGTCCAGTCTAGTGCAGCACAAGTATAATATAATGTAATTATGTACCTAGCCTTTGACATCTCTAACTGGACAATCCATAGCCATTTTAGGGTCATTTACATTTCCCTGCTGAGGACAGGATTTTGGTCCCTCATCAGTTTTTTTTGTTGAATAAGTATATATATTCATAATAACATATCATTGTTTATATTTGAACAGTTATTTAAGTGGTAGTGGTTATTTATTTTGTCTGACTGCACGAGAAATGGAGGACTGCTGTTATTCAAAACATGGCTGTCATTCAGCGACCCGAGGAAAAACAGCAACTATAAAAGCTCACCGTGTAAAAATATACACCTGCTTAAGTTTATCAGGCCAAAACATTGTATCTTCATCAGGTAAAACCGGATCTTATTTTCTCCACTCAAGCTTTTTCTTTTCTTCTACTCTAAACGATCCAATCGTGTACAAAAAACTCCTATTTAAAGGTCCCATATTATGCAAAAACAACTTTTTTATCATTTAAATCCTTATATTTGGGACACTGGAGGTCCTATCAGTCGGCAAAGTGTGAAAAAAGATGACTCATGTTTTTGTGGTCCTCCTCAGACTAAGTACAGGAGATAAAACACGTGATGTTGACTTCTGCACTCACTAGGACGTCACAATGCGCTAAATTCCTGGAATTGTTGTCTCGCGGAGCTCAACTTTGTCTTTAAAAGGAGGATTTATCTGTCCAGCGGATACATGTTATATGACGGCAATGTGCCTGCTAGAGCCTGCAAATTATCACTTTTCCAAATGCTAACTGCTGTTACCTGCAGTAGCCTCTGTGGCTGATGTAATTATCTGTCCCTGTATCCACTGGACAGATAAATCCTCTGAGGCTGGAAGTTTGTGTAGGACTCTGTGCTGCACTGTGGAGCCAAGAATATAACTTTTCACGGACTTCGCGGCTTCCAGTTTTCGGATGCCGTTGCCCTCGCCAGCACTCTCACGTGTTTTATGGACAAAGCGGAGCTCTGCGAGACAACAGTTCCAGGAATTTAGCGTCTTGTGACGTCCCAGTGAGTGCGGAAGTCAACATTGCATGTTTTATCTCCTGTACTTAGACTGAGGAGGACCACAAAAACATGAGTGAGTCATCTATGTTTCACACTTTGGTGAGTGGTAGGGCCTCCAGTGTCCCAAATATTAAGTATCAAAATGACTAAAAAGTTGATTTCACATAATATGTCCCCTTTAACAGCCATGGGCGGTGCGGTATTGCATTTGACAGAATGACGTTTAATCGATCGGTTCCATAACGAGCTTCACCAGTAGGGAGCGGATGCCGGTTTTTCAAAGAAATGACCCATGCAGGACTCTGCCTTATACAAACACACTTCAAAAAAATCCCTGAACTATCCCTTTAATGCCTCCTCTTAGCCTTGATGAAATTATCTGCAGATGAACTTTTTGCAAGTTCTGCGTGTCAGATTAAGTTAGGCTTCATGGCTGTCATTTAGCGAAGGGAACACGGTGAAGTTGAACAAGGTGTGTCAGCGAGATACAGCAACAGTCAAAAGCCCGGGGCACAGTGTATATTAAGGTTAATTTGAAGTGATTAGATTAAGCAGTGGGACTGTTGTGCTGCTGTGGGGAGACGGAGCACTGTGGCGTGCCCTGCCATGATGGGAGTGTTGAGCGGGTTATCGCGTGTTCCTGAGTGAGCCTGGAAGGGTGCTGCTACTTCACGCTTAGGCATAGCGGGTCGACATGAGTTTAACTCTTTGGTAACATGTATCCAGCCGCTTGTCGCACTCGATGGAACAGTCAAATTGTCAGTGTCTCTGCAACATGGTAAATGCTCTTTTTTATTAACAGAATCCTCCTGAGAGGTGCACTATGAATGGTGAGCTTTAAGTTTATTATATTCTCTTGGATTTTTTTTTCTTCTATGTAGTGGTCTAACTCACGTAAGCTCAAGTCATTTCCCCTGTTATACCCCCTCTTACGCGACAAAGCACAGATCTAAATCCTTTAAATCCAAGAATTGCCTGCATTGCACATGTTTGGAAAAAAAAAGGTCTTGTCTTGTCTCTTTGTTGTCACATGACCATGAATTCAGGAAACACTCATCACTTCCATCTAACTGTGATGGAAAGGAACACATGGGATAAGTGCTTTAAAAATTGACATTATATATACATATATATGTAGAGAGAGAGCTCCGGACGTCACATGACTCAGTTTGCTCACAGCGCCATGTTCGCTGGTAAAGCTCCTGAAAAATTAATGGCAGCAGTGCCGGTTTCAAGCTTTAATAGTTCACTGCACACCATAAATCCACAGAGATCTAGCAATATATTGCAGAACCTGAACGACTGAATATGTCTGATTCTTACAATTCCCCTGGGTGCTTTTACAAGTATGGAAACAACCGGAGTGGACATTGTTCCCTAGCCCAGGTTTGCAGCATTACAACCTCTTAAACTTTCTGATGAACTTGGTTGAAAATGAGCCACTTGGAGGAGGAAGCAACAATAGGTCTTTCTGCAATATTGATCGATGCAGTGTTGAGTTGGTTCAATTGTGCATTGTCTTGAAGTTCTATCTGGATACGAACATTCCCATATCATATTGTGCTGCTACCCCCTGAAGCACCACAATATGGCCAAAAATCACATTATAGCCATTTTTATGGGTTAGATATTGCACTTGTAATATAATTCATATGGTGACTCATTTATTTATTTATTTATTGTAAATCAAAATCATTAATTTGACATTTTTTGGAATCTGTTGAAAAATGAAACCTATTTTCTAGGGATACCTATATTGGACTTTTTGCCGATATCCAATACACCGATATAGTATCTCGGGAGTGCCAATAACTGATGCTGATATATAGACATTTTCCTTCATTTAGGTAATTTTGGCTCTTCTGGTGTGAAATGAAGAGCAGATATGGATTTTCTTGATTGTGTAAAATAAATAAACATAGAAAAATAATAGTTAGTGACGGAGACAAAATAGATGTCGAGAAGGTAGCAGCCTATTCAGCCGACTCTTTTGGTCAATATTCAGGGATCTTGCTAAGTTTGCCGATATCTGATAATACTTTTTAAAGCCAATATCTGCGGATACCAAAATTGTGCCGATAATGTTGTGCATTTTTTTCATGTGAAAAGCAAGAGTTTTGGGCTCTTGCATTTGTGTAGCACTGTATAGATTCATGACAATGCCGTTATCTTCATTATATAATTGCTGCATGTACTGGCTATTTTTGATTAATTTTGCGGCTCTAGTTTCTGCACATCGGAAGATTCACTTCATTTTTATAACTGTTTTTGTACCTGAACCCTCTGGAGGACCCTCTGTACTCTGTTTCCACTTTTAAGAACACAGTTTTCAAAAGCCCAACCTGCGCTACCACAAAAATCCAAGATTTGAAAGTGTCTCTTAACCTCAAAAGATCACAAATAGTTCTTCAAAGTCCTCGATGGTTGTTTTTTTTCAGAGACACTGTCTTTGGCTGACCAAAGGTATGTCCCAAGAGTGTCACCATAGTCACCATAGACTGCATTTGGGCACAGCAGCAGCAGCAGCTTTGAGCTCACGTGGTGCACACGTACAGTACATTTCCCCTTCATCATGTTCAGAACAACTTTAAAGTTTAATATTTGCTTTTAGCACTGAAAACAAAGTGGAGTATTTTCATCACAAACTGAGATTATGGGTTGGTGGTGCCACCGGATGATCCCCTCTGGGGATCATGAAAATCCCCATTCCATGGCAATAGATTTAATGGCTGCCAAGACATTTCCCTCAATTTCTGGATCAAAATAGTGGAACAGCCGGTTGATTGACTCCGTCACTAAATCCAAGTAAGCAAAACACCCAGGTGAGGCATTACACTCCTTGGCATTAACTGAAAAACTCTTCACATTTCGAATTATCTCAGAGTTGTTTATTTGCTTCCTGGAAATGGAGGCAAAAATGAATCAAGCAGTATGTTCATTAGGGATGCAACAGTGAATATATGATAAATTATAATTTATCATATATATATATATATATATATATATATATATATATATATATAAGACAAAAATATTTATTTAAATTTAAATATTGAAATTTAAATATTTATAAAATAATAATAAACATATCAATCATGCAAATAATGATTATGTCTCAGCCCTGGGGTAATTATTGTTCCTCATAAAATGCCTTATACACAGAAGAAAACCATCTGCATTTGTCCACAAAGAGCAACTGTCATCGCAACAAAATAAACATAAAGAAATGAAGACTATGAAAAATGGCACAGTGGAATCTGTCAATATTGAAACAGCTGGCTGGGTTGTCTGAGAGCACCACAGAAATGAAGATGAAAGGAGACAGAAATCTACCAGGTTTAGTTGGAGGAGACACTGTGGGAAAAAAAAAATGATGAGCAGCTTGGTTAAGCTGACAGGTTTTAATCTGCCTGCGCTGTTGTTTAGATATGCAGATTCACTGCTTTTTAGGACGTGACAAAATGCTGCAAACCTGGCTAATTAGAAGAATGTAAACAGCTGGTATTCGATGAAAGAGTGACAATTAGGACACGGCCATATGCCTGAAATTGACTCTGCTCTAAAGCAACACTTTTCTTGGACATGCTGCAGAAAATGCACCATGTTGAAAGTGGATGTCTGAGGACTTTTAAGTCTTTTTAAGTGACCTCAGCATTGCTCTTAAACTTGTTTAGCCTGATTCTGTTGAGAATTGAGAGTCTGACAAATGCTTCTTGTTCAGTAAATGACAGAGCTCCACTAACGGACTGCTATTGCCAGACAGCATTGAGTACGAGTCTGGAGAGGGCGTAGTCACCTCTCACTTTCAAGTGGCGTGACCAACAGATGCAGATCAAAATGCCTCTGGATGCAGTTCAGTAGACCTACAACCAATTAGACCAATGATCTGGACGACGTATGCAGAGCGACAGAAAACGTATCAACAAACATTTGTGCTTGTTGTTGTTGCGATGACTCTCTACACTCTTAGAAATAAGGGTTCCAAAAGGGTCCATCTACAAGGGCTGAGGTTCTGTTCCAGTAAGAACCATTTTGATCCAGAGAACCCTTTAAAACCCCTTTCCTGAATAAAGGGTTTTAAAAGAGTTTTTGTTGGAACCCTCCAAAAGGGTTCCAGGAGAAACATTTATAAAAAAGGTTCTACCTGGAGCCAAAAAGGGTTCTCCTATGAGGACAAGCCGAAGAACCTCATATGGTTCTACTTAGCACTTTGACTTCCATAGAGTGGTCCTATCGCACATATATTTGAGTAATGGAGGTCTACTTGCATACATTAACTTGTTTTTATGGTCAAAAACCTCCTAGTTGCTGCAAAACAGCCGATAGAAATCTCTCCTCACTGAAGCTCTCCTCAGCTGTGCTGTTTTTGGACCGAAATCTCACCCCCAAAAGAGAGAACTGTGTTGTGATTGGCCAGCCATCGAGAGCTTTCTCAACTGTCTTGTGATTGACAGGGTACCTAGAAGTGACAAAATCAGCACGTCAGCTCTCAGAAGCGCAGCTCCCCCCTCTGGAACGATGGATGCACTTCTACTCATTATCAAAACATTGTTTTAACAATGTTTAAAAATGGCTTTGTCACGACTCCCCCAATGCAGTCCCTTTTACGACTTTGACCCGGAGTCTGACCCAGAGTCAGAAGACACTGTCACGCGTGAAACACCTCCACAACGGACGTTCTTCTTCTTCTGTGGTTCAATGTACGCAACCGGATGTGCCCGGACTAGTGCCTGGAGCAGGAGGATCTGCTGTTCAGGAGAAGTGATCCTTACGTAACGATTCCAGGCTTTTTCAGACTTCTTGCAGAGCCCGAGAATACACTGAAACCCAAAGGTTCTCAGCAGTGGCTGAACTGTTTGTTTCTAAACCTTAGGGCTTCATAAACACGGTAATGGTGCAGATACACACCAAAAAACAGGGTTAATTGGAACTTTCGGTCCATGGGAGCTGGAAGTCACTTAGAATGGAAGCAACAGAGACTTTTTTTAATACCATGTTAACTTTTAAACCAGTTACCAAACCATGTCTACTTCAAAATGCACGCTGCTTGGTTTTTGCTGTAGAGACATGGCAGCATAAGATGGCAGGCATAAAGCAAGTTCAGGCTTATTGTAAGTTATTAAAAACATTCTTATTCTTGTACATTCAATTTCTGCATTTAAACCTAAATATTACATACTGGACCTTTGAGCTTAAAAGAAAAATAGCTGCGTGGTGTACCTTGCACCAGAATGCTTTTGGCTACTAAAACTGACAAGCCGGAGCATGTTATTGATTACATCCACAAAAAGATCCTGGACCCTAAAGGACGTAAGGTTTCCTCACATCTTCAGTGTAACATCATTCCCTGTCACTATGATGTGATACTTCCACACTCTGTACCAAGCTGTGTGTTTGTCACTGCCAACTTTACTCAGCATCCAAATACATATCGTATAATAGAAAATTAAATCTTTTGGAGACCTGGCCGGATATGGATGGTACACTTGCATTAATGTTAACATTGTGTAAAATGTTCTTCACCTGGGAATGTTCGTGTCGACATCTCCGTTCCAATTAAGGCCTGCTTTATGATATATGAAGTGCTCAGCCTAAGCTGCAGAGGATGCATTTCAACTGAATTTATTTCCATTCTTATGTGTGAAAAAAATGACTGAACCTCGAATGAATTTAGTTTTTTGGGGAATGGGGGGGAGCCGTAGCCAAATTGAGATCCCCTTCATCTGTAAGCTGCTTTAAGCCTCACTAGTATTGGCTGCTGTGTATAGATTTGGCAGCGTACACCCCCATTTCTCTGCTAACTATTTACCTTTGAGGCAGCCATGTGCGCTGATCTTTTCAAGCAGACCCCCAAGCTCCCTTCCCCCATCATTGAGTTGCACATTAAAACCAGAGCGGTTATATGCACAAAGATTTTATTGATTGTTTGTTCAGTAAGTATGTTCTTTAAATGCAGACTCTACCTGGTGGTCGACTGCAGTGTGTTTTATTTCAACTCCATTGAGCTGTCTGCTCATAGAGGAATAATTGCCGGTTCTTTTCTTTAGAATATTTCAGCAGTGGGAGGGAGATTATAGTGGCTGAGTGTTTCTTGTGCCTGGAGACAGCACCATATTTTATGTATGTGGAAAGCACATTCCTGAATGATCTAAGAAAAGGCTGATTTTCTGCCTAGATGTACAGTGAGGATCACCTCTCCAGGGAGTGAATGCAGATGTGCTGAATATATTCCTTTGTATATTTGCAGTCTTGAGAGTGCTATCTATTGTTACTGTGTGTCGGTTTTTCTCCAGTCTGTCTGACACACGCAAAACAGCCGCTCTGAATGAACAAGTGTCAAGATGCTGCTGGAGACAATGACAGCCGCTGTCATTTTTACTTTTCTACATTGTTTGGAATAGAATAGATGATTTTATGGAAGTGTTGAAATGCACTCATGTCTTTAGTCTTCTAAAATAACATTTGTACAACACATTATCAACACAGTCTTGACAAGTGTGCAGCTGAGAATGCTAGTGATGGAAAAAAACAGTTCTTGAATCATCAGAATGTGTTCATTAAAAAGATTTGTTCAAAAGATTCGTTCACAGAATCGTTCAGTACTTCCTGCATGACCATAGTGCAGGCTCCATCTGACTCAGTCACTGAACTGAAATACAGCTGAATGGGTCGTGATTCAGCTCAGTACTAGTACAGTGCCCCTAGGAAGTATGTATTCCTATAGTGGGAGCTGAAGACGATTTTTCAGTTATGGTAATGCATGATAAGGAATGTAAAGGCTAGCTGACGGTCACAAAACAGCTAGCTGTCTATGTGTGGCTGACAGTCACAACAGCTAGCTACGCTATTGCTAATCGAAAATTAAAATGATTGTGTTGTGCCTAATGAGGTTGTACAGTGTTTGTATCATGTTAGCCCTATGCTAATGCTAATAGTAGCCTCCCTAGCTTACCTTTGGAAACAGGTTGGCCAAGTTAGCTGCAAAGTAGTAGCATGCAAATGCAAAATAAGCATGTGCTTGCGTATTGTTGAACTGACACTTTGTCGTTTCAGTATAATACCATGTTCTGCGGTGAACCGTGTGAAAATGTCTCACCCACCATGAGGACAGCCTCGTCATTCCCACCACCCTGCTCCAGACAGCACAGCTGCTGCTGATGAGCCGCTGACTGACTGGTGTAGCGTGATAAATCAGTGAAAGTGCAGTGTGATAAATCAGCGAACATTAAAATTCCTCCAAAAAAAATGAAAATCAAGGATGCACACCATCGGGCCATGCTCAACCCATATCCAAAATCTTAGAGCGGGCAGCGAGATATGCGAGATATGCGAGATATGACAGAAAGACAGACAGACATAGACTTGCTTTATAGATAGATGTACCAGACTTCTCTGTCATATCATGAGATTTTAGAAATGTCCTTGTTAAATGTTTAATTTAACAAGATGAACCATGTATTTGGAAACTAATCTACAGTTTGGTATTGTTCTTGGATATGCTGAATCAGCCACTGAATCAGTGAGGGCGCACTTTCAGTGTACTATTTCACTGATTCATGCACAGTATGTTCAACAAATTACCTGTATATGTCATATTCCAGTACACAAACTGTTTCCTCGCAGTGAGGGGATCTGAGAGGTCTCAGTCCGATGCTTATTGTTATATTGTAGGTTTCAACATGCATAAGCAGAAACTATGAAAGGTGGCGAGATCCTTGGAAAAAAAAAAAAACAAGACCCAGACCTTTACTCCCACTAATAACATGGCTGCCAGCAGGGACAAAAGGAAGAAACAGATTAACAAGAGGCTCACCTAATAACACCCATGTAGCTTGAATGTACAATAGCTATTTGTCACCTTTTCTTGCTGTTACATGGGCTTTTCTGGCTGGTAACCGATGTCTGAACCAAAGTCCACAGAGAAAATTATTGATTTTACGTCAAGACACCTAGGAGATGTTAATTCACTGCTGCCTTCATCAGGAAGTTAAATTGTGTTATTTTGTGACTTTGGTGTTAGAAATCATTTGTTTGCCCAAGTGACACACATTTACTTAACAAGGCAGCCGTGGACCAGCAGCTAAGCTAAAAAAGTGGATTTTGTGTCTGTCAGTCCCTTTCACACACACCTTTTTTAAATTTTAAATCTCAAACTATAGTTGTGCAGCACCTCTTCTGATATTCTCTCACAAATGCTCCACTTTGGCCATCTTCAGAAATGGATGAGTTGGCGTGTCTTACATTTTTATGATCTGTCAACCACTTGCACTGTAGGAAATGTTAAATTGGACATGTTATAAGCATGTTTAGTAGGTATAAGTGTTGTCCCCCCAAAAGATGTACAGTCAAATGAAGCACCGTCAGTATTGAATGATTTTAATTCCGCTACTGAAATTGTGGCAATATATTGCTATATTCAACTTTTGTTGACTTAATTTTATTTATTTTTAGCTTGGTTATTTGTGACATGTGGCAGATAAATGGTTATGGTAAATGCTTTGTATTTATAATGTGCTTATCTAGTCTTGATGATCACTCAAAGCTTTTGCCCGTTCACACCCATTTACTCCCACTTTCGTGAATCAAATCCACAACCTTAAAGTTTGAAAGACGGCTTGCTCTACCACTCGCTACCTTCGCCCCGAACTGCTTGACCAAGTTGTCAGAACATCTTCTGCTCAAATACAGTAGATTACGTGAATTTTCTTGTTGATGCAAAACAATTTTTTGTGATGAGTTCTGAGGAAGGAAACAAGAAAATCTGTTTTTCTGGCCTTTATGAATCAAGGAAATTACAAAAATTATGGTACCCGTTTATTAACTGTTAGCAGCAATTTCAGCCAACAAGAGACCTTGATAACTGACTATGTCAGTTTGGCCTTCTCCACGCTATACATTTCAGATTTGTTCATAGCTAATCAGTACAATTGAGATCGGTAATCAATCACCATTCTTGGCTGCTGTTAGCTGGGAGTTTTGGGTTATTATTCTATTGGAGGCCTCATGAACTGTGACGTAGGCCCCATCCCATTTACCCCGCTTAAAGTGTCCTTAACCGTAAAAACCCCTCGTTGAGGGAAGTGGCTTCCCTATCAAATTGGGACACCACTATATGCAAATTAACGTAGTGAACTTAACTTAAGTGCTAACCTCACATGTTGACAATTCTACCGGTGGAGCATGCTACTATTTTCATTCAGGAAAAATGCCGGCGGATCCAGATGTTGTGTTGCCTGTGTTTGTTTTTCTCCGTCAACACCGTTTTTTCTCCGGCCTCGTAAACGCTATATCACAAATTTGATTGAAATTTGACAAGTCCAGGGTATTCGTGTTCAAGGGAACGCCGGTACACACATCCAAAACACTGACAAAACTTCCCAGATGTAGCAGAGCGAGCTAACTAGCTAATGGCTATTTGCAGAGTGCTTCGAGAGAGTTTGCCTGACATGTAGCTCTTCATGACTAGCTAGCTTTCATAAATTAGTGTTCAAAGCTCAACAGTCCTTTGGCTGTATATCAAACCAACATATTCCAACACATTTTGACACTGTAACATGCTTATTTGTGAAAATATATCACAACAAAATTGTTCCTCTGCAGATGTGGCCGCCATCTTTGTTTAAAAAAAAAAAAACAGCCGGCTCGCTCAATTTGCAAAGCATCATGGGTAATGTCATCTTCCACTTCATTTTAAGTCTGCAGCCTGTCTGAGCTTTCTGACACTGTTTTATGCCAGTGCGCCCCTATAGATAACTAAACCAGGTTTCACAATGCTCTTTTCTTTGAGAGCTTTATATTTTTCCGTCAATTAACATTTTGAGCCGTGACAATGTTAAAATGGCCCAGTTTTATCTCATCAGTCTAAAGAATATTCACCGAGAAGCTTTGCGGGTCGTCAAAATGCATTTTTAGCTAATTTGAGTCTTAATTATAAGTTAAGTTATAAGTTTTTTGTGTATTGCAAAATACATGATTCAATGTAAATCACTATTATTATTATTATAATTATATTTTAATAAATAAATTGAAGGTTACTAATGTACAGAGACAAGGATACCGACCAAAATAAACTAAATATGCATACAGTATTTACAAAAACCTGTGAATAATTACATGAAAAAGAAATACATAAATTAAATGAAGTTGCTTCACTGCACTGAAACCTCTTCATGCACCAGTGACCACAGATGGGTAAAATATTTGATATTGAAATGGTAAAAGCACAAAACTGGTGTATTTCCAGATTTATTTTACTGTCAACAAACTCCCACAAAAAGGCTAAACCAACAATGTGCTCATCTGTCTCTCTGTTCTCTCAACACTCCAAAATTCCCCATCTGTGGCTCTCAGCTCCAATGCCATTTGTTCTTTATTCTGATTAGAGTCAAACTAAGAATACGCATACAAGTGAGAAAATGAGCAGATGTTCATTTGAAAATTCACAAATTCAACCATGGAACTGTCATAAATATACTCCTGTCAAAATATTATCACCAGATGAATTAACAACAGCAAGTTTAGTGTTAATTTAAAATCACTGTTTGTGGTGCTGATGTTTGTATTGTCTCTTATGAAATGAATATGACATGTCATCAGTGATTTAAGGAACTTAATTAACTGAAATCGTATACTAAAGGTCCTGAAAGTTTTATTTTTGTTTTTTCCTTAATTTAACTTTCCATTTGTGGGACACAATCTCAACATGATTTTCCGAAACAATCTTTTTTGTTAATCTCAAGAGGGGGCCACACAGTTGGTGTAGTGGTTAGCACTCTTGCCTTTGCAGCAAGGTTTGCAACCCGGTTGGAACAAGGGCCGTTCTGCATGCATGTGTGCGGGGGTACATGGATGGATTTTCAAGGATAAATGCATGTATGTGGCGTTGTAGCACTGCCTCACAAAAATAGAGAAGCATTATAGCATGCATGCTGTGTGCAAAAATATAAAAAAATTCTGGAATAAAGCTTTATTTCAACAGTTAAACAATACAATGTGTACAACCACAGAAACAGAGACAGGATGAACCATGGCATGGTGATTAAGGATAGAAAATCAATTGTATCATGAAAACAAACAGACCAAACCATCCCCAAACACGATAAGAAGAAGATGACAAGGATGACAAAGTTGCCATCACAAGAGAGAGGTGGGGCCATAACATACTTGTCATCATCATTATTGGTTGTCTTCATGAAAACACAAGACTGGCATTTTGAGATTTTTTCACTCTGGGACCCGTTTTCAAAAATATAATTTCGTAAACTATGCATCTGTATGGATCTGTATGGATATAAACAACATGATTCAGCAGATTCACCAAATATCAACAGTGAGCACACCCAAACCTATAATAACTCTTAAAAAACAATCAGATAATAGCATCCGCAGTGGATATAAAGTTCATATCGTTTCTTTCAGAAACATGCTGGCAACCCATGCTCTGAGGGGGAGGATGCTACACTGTCAGTATTTTTTGATTTGGATGTCATTACCTGCTTCAAATGCTAATTGCCCAATGCCAAGAGCTAAGAACTGAGTGAGGGAGAGGAGGAGGGAGGGAGAGTGGGGAGCAGTGCAGGGGGCGTGGTGAGAGTAAAATCTGTCTACCAGTTGCAGCTGTCTAACAAGGTGCTCCGTTAGCCTCTTAAAATAATACTAGGGATGGGGCCAATCCAATCCAGTATCGGTATCGGGTCCCGATACAGACAATTTTCGATCCAACTGTGGAGATTTCCGATCCAATTCGTCTGTGCTTTAATGTTGTCTGCTGAAATGTCTCCACAAGTGATTCCCTGGCTGCTCTGATAGCTGGCTGCAAAAAGTGGAATGGATTTCCAGAACGGAGACGGACGAATGATACACTCCGTTCAGAAAATCCATTCCACACTTTACAGCCAGTTAGCAGGCAAGTCAACCAGGAAAATCAGCTGAAAATCAGGAGTCCAAGCCTCACGTTTATTACCGTTTATTACCAGATACCAAAGTTTTCACCTGAACAAAAAAATTAATTGAGGGGTTTAGTTGCACTTTAAAGGTATTTAAAAATAAGACCATATAAAGCCAGAATCATTTGTACCAAGTGTGTATCGTACCGTGTGTTCGTTGACTTCAACACAACAATACAATATTAGTCCGACAATGGCGGCAACAGAAATAATCCTCATCTGCCTGTTCAAATTATCATCACCTCTCATAAACACACCCTACATCATTCACTATACAAATCAGCATTCTTATATAAAGGGGAAAAAAGCACACAGGAGCGCTCACTTATTAGAAGAATCCACTCAGCCAGTATTTAATCAGTTACGGGGACGTCATATGACATTAACAGTGTTTGACAGTGTTTTCTATCACTGAGGTCGCCCATACATGCTTCCTGGAGCATCACTACCCATGTAGCTACGTCTTCTATGATAGTCAACAAATGAAGTTATAGCATTAAATGAGTTAGGAGCAAAAGATTTATACCACAGCTTCAGTTTATGCAGCCATGCTTCTCTCTGCACTGTTACTGTCTGGTGTTCACTGTTTCAGCCAGACAGCCTCCCAAATGGCTTCCCCCCCTAATCACTCATCAATCAATCTGAGTTTATTAGCCAATTTAGCTCCAAATAATGAGTTTTTCCTTGGACACTGATCTCTTAAATGAAGATCTACCAAGAACTGTCTATGGCTTTCTGACTCTCTACTACCCTCAAGCTGGATCACAGGTCTCTTGATTGAGTTCTAGTACACGTTTAGTCACATAGGGATACATCCATGGTAGGTAGGGAAGGAGGTTAGACAAAGCAATGGAAAAAAACAACATATTTTTGCATTATTATTATTATTATTTTTTTTTTGCTCCCATTGAAAACAGCTAACACACGTAAACAGGCATAGTTTCTTTTTTATTCAGTTAGCCATTTCTCAGGTGACTAGAATGGGTTATTCCTTCTCTTGTGAATTTGATTTATTTAGCAATCTAAATTATGCATATGTGCATTTTATCCACTGAAATTGAAATGGAATTAGTCTGATGATGAAGTTGACTGAATGATATGAAAACAATGGCTGAGGGAGAGTGATAAAGATGCAATGTATTTTGAATTATGATTGGAAGTTAACTGTTGTCATGGTCTATAGTTTGAGTATTTAACACCGTTGTAAAGGTTAATATGTCATGTTTGAGAACTTGTAAGCACAGAATGATTTGAAAGTAATTACACAATGGTGGGTTCTTCTTGAATGTTCTTGAATTGTCATTATTATAAGAATAAGCATATAATAACCAGAAAATAATGCTACACTAAAAACTCTACTTAAAAGGATTCTTAGTTGTGATATGTATCTGCCTTTGAAACACCTCCATTGGCAGTAAAAAATACTTTATATTATAAACAGTGATTTTAAATTGTGTGTTGCGGCTCAAGGTGACATCAGATTTATTGAAAAAAGTTCCATTTCACTTACAGGGTCACTGAAATTGAAGGCTTTACAGAATGAATGCGAAGGTGACATCTTCCTCCCTGTCAAATGTCCTTATCCCTTCTTTTGACCTTGCACATTTAAAATCCGAAACAAAATGTCAACAGTTTTAAATGACCTTCCACCGTAAGGTCACTGTATGGTCACCTTATACAGGCATTGTCTCCCTAGATGAAATGATGGTCCACAGTTCTGTTGAAGCCCCATAATTCTATTTGTAAGATTAACAGTAAGAATTGGAAGAAATGCCAGATTTGAGAATTTTCATAACTTTGTGATGTAAGCAACTGTTTGTTAAATTTAAATGAATGTCAAATGAGTTCACAAAAGGCTGAGGAAGTTAATCAGCTCCCTGTGTGTGCATGAGTTTTCTCAGGGTTCTTCAGTTAATTCAGCAGAAGTTAATTAATAAAAAATAGTTTTCCAAGGAAAGATACGTACACAATGATGCTTACGTTTTTTTTTTTAGTTGTTATGCTCTGTGTTTGATGTGTGTAGACACTGGGAAGAGTAGCTGTGACCTTAGTGGCAGATGTGAGATTAAATTCATTTTGAACCTGGTTGTGCAGCAGTTTGATGGCATAAATGTTTCTTGCCTCCACCCGCCTTTGCGCTGCCACTGTATACATACAAATACTTCCTCTGATAGTATTGCTTGACAGAGTCCATTTTGAGATGAAGGACGCATGCAGCATACAAAATAACTGTATATTTGTATGATCTTCAAACCAGAAGGGCAGGGTGTTCAACCTCTGACCCTTCTTGTCTAAAACGCTGATGTGTCCCTGGGCAAAATATGTACAGAGATAGGAAATATCTGCCGTGGTAACCTTACAGGAACAGCTGAAGACAGAAAAAAATATTCACTTAATGAAGGACTAATTTTTGTTGCTTTTTTAGGACCTTTTCTGGTAAATGTGTTGGTTGGCTGTATTTGCTTATTTCCTTGAAATATATGAGTAAACTTGTGCCCCACTATCTTTTTTTTAGTCTTGCCTCTGAACAAAAGTATACAATTTACACAAAGTGTTTTCACTTCAGATTCAGTGAAGCCCCTGGAGGGTCACTGTGAACTGCCCTTAGCTCTTTTCTGCTAGCGCGAAGGAGCACCAATGATGCCAAGGTCCTCGTGGATCACTAAACCCCTCTCACACTGTCACACAGAGACAGGACCATAAACCCTCTGTCACTTGTATCCACAATCTCATTCTCTCGGTCACTGCCCAGAAACCTCCTGACCGTAGGTCAGAAACCAGACAGGAGTCTGACCGAGTAAAAAAAAGACAAGAGCTTCAACTGATGCGCGAAATGTGTGGTCAAGTTCACTGTCCCTCATATTCCTACCTCCTGACACATCTGAACTCTTCTCCCCTCCTCATTTTTTGAGCCCGACTGTACCTCAATCCACAAGAAAAGCGTTTTATCAGAAATGCAAATATGTGCAACAGACATGCTCCAAAAAAGATCTGAACATTGAGGAGTGCACAGTGCATTTCTAGGGGAAACCTGCGCTGTATTAGAGTTCTGGCATGTATTGTTCTTGAGTTATTATGTTCTCAAGACTGCGCCTATACACGGACAGATGTCACAGTGACAAATTAAGTCATGAGACACAACATGTCGCAGTCATTTCTGCCTTTATTACACGGCAGTGGCACGCGGTGATCGTCAAGCAGAGCTGAACAACTCCCCTCTTTAAACACCAGCACCACCTCTATCACACCCTGTTTACTACACAACTGCAAGAAGAAATACGGACAGAACTAAAACACACTTTTTTTATGACTCAACCAGCAGCAGCAAACCTGTCTTAAATTCATTGCCTGTCAGTCTTCATGATTTTGCTGTGGCTTGAAGTCTCTTCCTGAATCTCATTGCTTTTCCATCTTCACATTTCAGCACTTCTCCCTGGTTGACTAACTAAGAGTAACCATATCAAATGTGCATTATAGAAGATACATATAAAATAAATCCCTTCTATGGTAATCACAACATTCTGCCACACATGATATCAGAACACAAATATTTCCAATATAAATATATGTTCACTTTATTAGGTACACTTGTTTAACTGCTTTCCAGTTCAAATATTTAATCTGCCAATCACACGACGGCACCTCATTTCTTTTAGACGTATGAACATGCTCAAGACGACCAGCTGGATTTCAAAATGAGCACCAGAATAATATAGAAAGGTGGTTAAATTGACTTTGAACCTAGCACGGTCGGTCCAGGCATTTCCGAAACTGTTGATCATCTCTAGTGTTAATAGCAAATGGTCTTTACGTTGGTACAGTGCAGAACAGGTTTCGACTGAGCCAGACTGGTTTGAGCTAGAAAGTCAACAGTAACTCAGGTTGCCACTCATTACAACCAGGGTATGCAGAAGAGCATCTCTGAACACACAACCCACAGAACCTTGAAGCAGATGCAGCTTCAGCAGCAGAAAGTCCCAGTTGTTTCCACTCTTAACCCTATTTTAGGTGTCCTTTGTACCCAATAAGGTGGTCCCTGTGTGAAAACTGAGTTCTAATGTTGTGAGCAGAGGGTGACATCACATTTCTTCTCAGTGTCTTGTTGTACAGACTCTGTTGCATGAATATGTTGCATTTAAATGTGGTTGTGAGCCCCATTTGGACACCCCTGTCCTATTGAAAGCCCTGTCTTAAGGGACAGGAAATGACATCAGCTACAGCGGCTACTGGAAGCTAACAGCAGTAAGCATTTGGAAAAGTGATCATTTGCAGGCTCTAGCAGGCACATTGCCGTCATATATAACATGTATCCACTGGACAGATAAATCCTCTGAGGCTGGAAGTTTGTGTAGGACTCTGTGCTGCACTGTGGAACCAACAATAGAACTTTTTGTGGACTTCGCGGTCTTCTTGTTTTCGGATACCGTTGCCCTCGCCAGCACTCTTGCGTGTTTATGGACAAAGTGGAGCTCCACGAGACAACAATTCCAGGAATTTAGCGCATTGTGGCATCCCAATAAGTGCAGAGGTCAATATCGCATTTCATCTCCTGACTTAGACTGCGGAGGACCGCAAAAACATAAGGATTTAAATTATTAAAAAGTTGATTTTGCATAATATGTCCCCTTTAAGGTAATGATAGACACAACTACCGACTTACCTGTACACCAAATTATATAAAGTAATTCACAGCGTTCTAGATAAAGGCAAGTCTCCAGATTTATCTCCAAAGAGAGCTTTTTGTGGGAAGAAATTATTCAGATAAGGTCTGGCTTTTCTATGATGAGAGCTCGAAGAGCCACAAAATGGCTAGCTCAGCACTCGAAGTCTGTAGAATATGCTAGTATAGGCATGAGAGATTCTTGGCATTAGCTGCCACATTTGCTTTTGTTTTGACATGTGTGCTCAACTGCGACGTTAAGTGGTGTTAATTGGTATCAGATATGGGACCTTTAACTGACAATGGCACAGTCCACTGATAATGCAGAATCCTGTTTTTGCCTTCCTCATTATTTTCTACCTTTCCTGGTTCATGTTCTGGTCTGTAATCAGGAAGTAGGGGGAGGATGTTTTTCTCCAGGGACAAACTCGACCCATTCAGCAACTCGCTCTGGTCAAGATATACTTTACATTCATTTACTGACAAAGAGGCAAAAGTGTCAACACTATCTCTTAGGAATGATGTTCCTGCACAAGTAAGCTGCAACAAAAACACGTACTTATGGGAAATGTAATCACTGACTGGATTATCTTTGGCGGCAATGTATATATTTAATAATGGCAGTGGGGGATGGTGTTGATAATGGGTATACACACAGTGCTAGACTGTTAACAGCAGAGACCAGGGTTTGCATCTGCAGTTCTGATTTTTATTAGGTTTAGGCAAAAATAGTGTTGTGTTCATATATATACATGTATATGTATGTATATATATATATTATATATATTTTATATATATATATATGTATTATGAGAAAATTGGATAAAGTAGTTCTACACTTTTGTAAATTTAGTAGAGCAGTTTATAATTGTAATTATATTATAAATTATGTGGATCTATAAAAATATTATAGAAAGTAGTTGTTTTAATTGCTATATATAACAACTAAGATTTCATAGGTTGCATAGCGTTACCAAGGTGATCTCACTGAAAACATGTCTAAAGACCTGCTCTAGATACATCCAATACCCTTGAGTATAAAAACAATTAATTGAAATTGTGTTTTTTTTCCATTCCAGCTCCTAATTTTCTTCACTCAGGTTCACAATTCCCATGCATACCAGCTTATTTAATTGTGAAAAAGGCTTTGATGTCCAATTGTTTCCCCTTATTCATTAAAGTGAAACACAGTTAACATTTTCAAATAAACAATACTTGGGACCTATGGCCTGTTTCACCTCCATCAGCAAATCATATTAAAGGCATGTATTGGCTTCATGTTTTAAAACGACATAATGTTAAGAGCAGAAAGTTAAAAGGCCACACTTTAGTTTCTTTACAGAAGAAGCAGAACCACTTCAGAATCATCTAATATGATTAAGAGGGGAATGCCCTGTGACTCTCTCACCCATGACTGCTGTTTGAGACCCAGAGAGAGAGGCCATTTCTATGGAAATGCAATATTTACAGGCATGGCCATTCCATTATCTGCCATTTTGAAATCCTTGCGTTTCTCCCTAATGTTGCTCTCAGCCCTTTCTTCCACGCTTTTTTCCCTGTGTGTTCCTTCAGAGGAAAAACAAATGGTGTTGATATCCCTGTGCCTGAGTAAACACAAACCTCTTTATTTCTACTCCTCACCTGTATCACAGGACCAGTACCTCTCAACCCCCTACAAACAAAGTACCTCTTCCAAAAGCTGAATGGAGCCTTCACCTTGAAAGCATCCAAATGGAGTCATTGGGATAGAGCTCTTCTCTCTCCACTCTAGCAAGGTGTGTCAGGAGTTCAGCAGTGTGTTTTGTGGAGCATGAAGATAATTTGGGAGAAGCACTGTGTTCAGAATGAAGTGATGGCAATGCACTGACAACACCGCTCCTCTCCAAAGACAGAACTCTTGAGAAAACGCATCCTGTGATGTCTGGGTGTGCGATTTTAAAGTGTTCTCTGAAAATGTCTTCAAAGGTATCTCGAGAGGTTTGAAACTGTTTGAGATTTAACACAAAAACAACAGAAGCTAAAGATAAAATACAACTACCAACACATGGTGTATATATATATGTGTGTGTGTGTGTAGATATAGTATATATAGTTTTTTTTTCTCTTTTAGCACAGATGGCTCTGCCATTTTTAGACTTGTCTAGTTTAGTCTAAATCATTGGTCTACCTGGTGTCACGACTGATATAATGTCCATCATGTGTTTGCAATGTACCACACTAAGGCCTTATTGTCAAATTCAATTAATTTATCAACAATAAGAATATAACAATATCCAGTCAATGTGTAAGAAGAGCAGGTCATAGAGCAGTCATGTAGCTCTGTGTTGTTCTGAACGTCCAGCAATCTGTTGTTAAGGTCACTAAGTTCTGTAGTGTGGTTCCAGTATGTTAATTAGATGTTGAAATCCAGGGTTTTCCGTCACGATACGGTCACGTCTGCTGCTACAAACACGTCTATAGCACTAATTATCGCTTAAGAACATGGTGAATTTTGAGGAAGTTTTCCTCCAAATGAGGTCAGAAGAGTTGTCTGTGTTAGCAAAGTTGTTTTTGCGGTTACGTCTATGCGTAATGTGGCGATTTCCTGTGCTTCGATACACGCTAATACATTTCGATACGTTTCCATGATGACTGATCGGAAAAAGACTCGCATTACGTCATGTTTATGTGCCGCGAAAACAAAGTTTACCAGTTAGCTCTGTTAGCTGCATTAGCTCCTTTTAGCGCCGTTAGCGCGCCTACAGTCGAACTGGAGCGGTCTGTTTATTAAACGAAAAGAGCAGCGCTACAAATAACCAGCGTACCTGTGTACTGCATATGTGTTCCTCTGTTTTAAAGTTTAGCTTTACGTTACTTTACAGACTCATTTTAACAATCAGGAGTCACGTAAACATGACGTCACGCACGTCTTTTTCCGGTCAGTCTTCATGGAAACGTGTCGTGTGTTACCGCCGTTAAACGCCATTGACACGTTAACGTTTGACAGCACTAGTATATATATATGTATATATGTGCGTGTGTGTGTATATATGAGTGTGTTGAGCCCAGAGTATTGTCTGCACAACCTCAAAAAGATGAAGGGTACCGTTTGAGGCTGTTAAGCAATGACCTCTGCCCTCAAACAGGTGGTGCCCTCATACCTGTAAATGCTAGCCCTCATAGCCTCTTCAAAGTCACTACTTGTTAATAGACACACTCCAGGCTGTTCAATGAAAACTCAATTGTGCATCTCCAACATGAAGATAGCAGATTAACAGAAATGACTGCAGGCTTGTTAGTGTTTGTGTGTGTGTGTGCCGTGATGCCGCCATGTTTCCCTTCTCAGTCTTAAAAACATTTCTAAATAGGTAATTTTGTTTCCTGATATCTTTGCATGTACAACGTTGCATATCCTACCTTTAAAGGACCACAGTGATACCATGTGGGTGCAACAGTTTACCATAAATGTTATGGTAATTGTTATGATATTTGCAAGTACACATGGGGTGTTATATTGGGACTGTTCGAGGAGGGCATTCACCACAAGCTCACAGCTACTGACTGTCTCATGCTGCATTTGTAAGCAAGGACAGATAACACGCCTTTCTGGCAGCCTTTAAACCACACCCACCTATTATCCAAATTCCTTGTGGAATGCTGCCAATCTGGACAACAAGGAAGATGAGCGATTGCAGCTACAAAAGGCCCAAGATAATTCTGCTGATATATCAAAATATATTCACTTTACCATTAAATTGTTATTGATGTTAATTTACTTTATTTCGCTACCAATTTGAAAAGTTTGAGAGCCAGAAAGACAGACAGATAATAAGCTGTGGTCAGGAACAGTGGCAAGGAAGACTCACTAAAGTCCAGACACTGGTGGTGATCATTGTTCGTGACATGATGAGACTGATAAAGGATGAAGGATGATGGATCAAATGAGACTATGGGGGCTTGGTGGTGATGGAGAGGTGGGTGGGCGCTGTGCATGACAACAGAACAAGTAAATTTAGGGCAACAATAAGATAACATGCAGCATTTAAAAAGACAGAAGGGTTATGGGGTTGTGGAGGGTTAGGCCATGGAGTCTGTGATGAGTTCAATTAAAAGAGTTTATTAGACGCATATACACAGCCTGACGCTATCTACACAAATTCCAGTTTCCTCCCACAATTCAAAAGCATGCAGAGGTTAAGTGGACTCTAAATTGGCGTTGTTTACTTACATTGTTTTATAAGTTGTACAAGTTAAAAGCCATGCTAGGAACTACTTTTAACTGCCAACCTCAGTGCAATACGGCAAGGTATAATTGTAACTATGTACGGTGTAATTTTATGTACAGATGCTGATTATTTTTGCCAAAACAGCCCTGTTCAGAACGCTCTGTTTAGTAGTATCTCTTTAGGTCCACCTTAAAGGTCCACCTTAAAAAAAGGAAAAGGAAACTTAAGGGACAGGAAATGACATCAGCCACAGAGGCTACTGGGAGCTAACAGCAGTTAGCATTTGGAAAAGTGATCATTTGCAGGCTATAGCAGGCACATTGCCGTCATATATAACATGTATCCACTGGACAGATAAATCCTCTGAGGCTGGAAGTTTGTGTAGGACTCTGTGCTGCACTGTGGAGCCAAGAATAGAACTTTTCGCGGACTTTCGGTTTTCGGATACCATTGCCCTCGCCAGCACTTTTACAGACAAAGCGGGGAATTTAGCGCATTGTGGCATCCCAATGAGTGCGGAAGTCAACATCGTGTGTTTCATCTCCTGTACTAAGACTGGGGAGGACCACAAAAACATGAGTGAGTCACTTTTTTTTCACACTTTTTCACAATTGATAGGGCCTCCAGAGTCCCAAACATAAGATTTGATTTTGCATAATATGTCCCCTTTAAGTCAGCGTGTCAACACCCTGCACTCTCGTATTGTGAACTTCTGCAATAGAGCTTTGTTATGTGGCTTACTTTATTGGAAACAGCATTGCAGTAGAAGGGCCTCGTTCATCAAATTAATATGTGACCAAAAAAACTGTCTGTAAGGTAATTTCTGCGAGATTGGCATTTATCCATTTATAAATATGGAAGTGCAGAGACAATGAGTACATTGTACTTCAAATCTTAACTTATGTGCACAATTTTGAATCAACATGGAATTGCAAATGAGTGCTGTGCTGTATGATGGCTTAAAATCACTGCGAGTCTGGCTTTGATTGATCTTGAATATCGTTTAAATAAAGAATTAAACCCAATTACTCTTTACTGGATATTAAAACACAAGCAAACATGTTTAAAAATCATCTAGGCTACTATATGTTTTTAACATTAGGAAACAAAATAATTCGAGGGCCTCCTCAGTTAGCATTCATTTGATGCTGCATTATAAGGCCACAACACCTTTTTTGTCCCAAAAATAAGGTATCGTTATTATATGTTGTACACAGTATTTGTATTATTCAAATCTCTGCTTGAGTTTGATCTGTTGACTGAGGCGGCGATTTCACTCCAAAACAATATTTTTCCCCATGCACTCCCTTGATTCCATTTTTAAAGGCTGCCAAATGAAACTCACCAGTTAAACTGTGATGCCAGATGTCTGTTTCAAATTCCAGATCAGGGAATCTGCCAGATTGTGTATCTCCATGTCATAAAATAAGGGCATGATAATAAAATGATAATTGTTTTCATCTGCCACACTTATCAGTATGTCTGATCTTTTATTCTTTTCTTTTTTTGGTTAGATACAAACCTCTGAATCTTTTTTATTATTATTATTATTATTTCTGCAAAATGATTTTGGTACCAACATCTGTGCTGCTCTCTACAGTTAAATGATAAATGAGGCCCAATGTTCTTGAGGGAAAATGAAAAGGTCAGAATCCTTCAAAAATGTTCAATTATGTGGTTGGTTCTGTTATACTAACATACATTATTGGCTGACAAGGTGAAACAAGCTAAACACACATAGTTTTACACAAAGTTTAAACCAGTATGTGAATCACTGCTTTTTAAATTGCTCCATTTGTACAAACTACTACAAGAAAACAGTAGGTTTTAGTTTGAAGGCTTTACTTTAGCTTTACTGGACTGAGGTAGTGTTTCACTGGACTGAGCCCCCTAAGCTGTTGTTCAGAGGTTTGTCACCTGTGTGCGGGTTGGGGCTTTGTCGTCAGGACACATGTCCACTCTGTCTACTCTCACTAAGGCTGTGCATGCCTGGTGTTGAACACGCTGTCACATGCGCCATCTGTTACCTCCAACACTCCTGGCTTGCACAAACACCGTTATGAGTAGCTAATGGTGCGGACAAAACTCGTGACCTTGACACTGCTTCCTATGTGTGATCAACACAGAGCAGAGAGAGGGGGGGAGAGAGATTGATGAGAGACCAAAGGCCTTTTGATTTTGGCTTGTGTGAGAAATACTGCAGAATCCCACGTTGCCTGGAAACATGTCTGCCTCTGTGTGCATGTGATGCGAGCTGGAGTCTTCCTCTGCCTCTCTTATCTTATTCAGCATCAAAGATTAACGTCAAATCACCTCACTCAGTAAATGCATTTTTTTTTTACATTCGACATGAAATGCTGCTGTGCAATTTCTTATCGTACATTTTCATTTTCTCTGCTCTATTTTTATGCAATTTTCACTCCCACAACCACAGACAATTTACCCTCCCTTGCATGTTTAATCCATAATCAGAGAGTGTGTGTTAAACTGTATGGTGTTTATTCAGATGATTATTATTTCTTACTTTTACAAATATTGATGAATTTGATGATGAGATTTTTGTCGGGAGTGACCAGGATGGAGGGGATTAGAAATGAGCATATATTGCAGGGACGGCTCAGGTTGAACAGTTTGGAGATAACATAAGAGAGTGAAGGTTGAGATGGTTTGGTCATGTGCAGCAGGAGGGATAGTGATTATATCGGACAAAGGATGTTGAAGATGGAGCTGTCGGGCAGGAGGAAAAGAGGAAGACCACAAAGACTGTTGTGAAGGAGGAGGACATGAGGACAGTTGGCGTAACAGAGGAGGACATCAGGGAGAGGACAAGATGATCCACTGTGGCGCCCCCTGAAGGGAGAAGCTGCAAGAAGAACAACAGCTTTCCTTGATACATCGTAGAAGTGTTTTGCATATAATTTACAGAGGACATATTATGCAAAATAAACTTTTTAATCATTTAAATCCTTATGTTTGGGACTCTGGAGGTCCGTTTTTGTGGTCCTCCTTAGTCTAAGTACTAAGTTCTAAGAGATGAAACACGCAATGTTGACTTCCGCGCTCATTGGGATGTCACAATGTACTAAATTCCTGGAATTGTCTCGTGGAGCTCCGCTTTGTGGAGAGTGCTGGCGAGGGCAACAGAATCTGAAAACCCGGATGTCCACAAAGTCCGCGAAAAGTTCTATTCTTGGCTCCACAGTGCAGCACAGAGTTCTATACAAATTTCCAGCCTCAGAGGATTTATCTGTCCAGTGGATACATGTTATATATGACAGCAATGTGCCTGCTAGAGTCTGCAAATGATCACTTTTCCAAATGCTAACTGCTGTTAGCTCCCAGTAGCCTCTGTGGCTCATTTCCTGTCCCTTAAGTTTTGTTTTACTTTTTTTAAGGTGGACCTAAAGAGATACTACTAAACCAAGCGTTCTCAACATGGCTGTTTTGGCAGGGTGATTGAACTGCTGTGGTGCTTCATCCTTATGGTATTTTGATCAAAGCATGTCACAGACATGTTCATTAGGACACCAGGGAACTAGGTTAACTTGGAGAAATAGAGTATAATATGACCCCTTTAAGTGCAGCAAGAAAACCTTCAAGTTAGCTTTTATGACAGGACAGTTTATAAACTGCTAACTCCCTTGCACCAAAGTCAATAGAGGAAATGATCATTTTTAGCACACCTGATTGGGTTACATAAACTAACCGATAAGTGCAGTAGGAGCTCAACAGCACTCCTCTATGCTGTGATGTAAAATCGCAGAAAAAGCAGTGAGTATATTCTTAAGTTACAAAAGCAGATTTTACAAGGTGAACCTTTTGTTAAGTGACTAAAATCAGTTTTGTGTCCCTGCCAGCAGACATGTTTTCAGTGAGAGTGTGTGCGTGAGGAATCGGCCTCACATACTTAAAAAAAAAAAAAGAAGAAAGAAGAACCTTTCCTTTATTGTATAAATGTAATCTTAATATGCTGCATCAGACTCAACAAACCTACACTATAACACTGACTACATTATAATTTCCTTCAATGTCTATCACCCCAAATGCTCTGTGGGAATAGGAGATTAATGTATGCCTTTTGCTGTTACTTCTGTTCATAAATAGTGGCATTTTTGTTTATCAAGTCATTTGGTAATTAGCAGAAAGCTTGTCCTCAACGTTGCTTTCTCGCATCATTAAGTTCACCTTGATGGATTTCGAAAAGGTTATAAATTTGTGTTGGAAAAGCCTGTTTAATTTCTCTTCTCCTGTAATAGGTTATGGTCACATCAGCATAAAATCTTCACAAAAGTTTTCTTAAAAGCTCATTGTAGAGAGGAACGAGGTATCCATGTGACCATGATCTGAGCTGCTGCCAATAGAACAATCCCACAGGAAGACTCCAGTGAAAACATTATTCTCTGATGGATCCATTCACTTCACACTCAAACACTCTCATTCCACGAGACTCCGTTTAACCATCGTGTACAATTATTATTCGATCTACTGTGTTGAACACATGGTGCCAAAATGGTTTAATTCCCCCAGTGGATCAATATAGAAACCGCCTCATTTTCCGCTCACTGTGAGGCTCTGCATTTATAATGCTATTGACAATATTTAGCAGTATTGACGAAAAGGTGGAAAAAAAGCGCCTCGGGCGGTGGGCATTGATGAAGTGCCATTTCTTCACAGCTGTGCACCTTTGTGATCGCTTTTTCAACCATGAACACAAAAATGAAATGTCAGCCAGTGAAACTGGACGGCTTTGTTTAAGTGTTTTTACTGAGCGGCCATTGTGTTTTTTGGCTGGATGGTGCATCTATAGAACAAAAAAAAACAAATTAGGGTACATATTAACACAGATATGATCCATCAACTCTGTGAGTGCAGATCTGCAGAGCAGAGGAGGTAGGCTTGTCTGTTGGACCAACAAATTGGCTCCATGCAGTGGAAAATAAATTGTCCTCGTAGCAGATTGTCCTAATTGAATGGATGTGTAGATGTGAACCTGGGACTGACTGTCCCCAATGTAGTGTCCTGATGCCGCACATTCATGCAAATGTCAAGAAAATATGAGAAGAAGCAGAACACTTCTGTACAAGAAAGGGATATATTTCTGCGGTTCTCAAATTAAGAGCACGGACCCTGGAGAGATCCATTGCACGCCGTCTATTTTGTTTATTTGGTTCATTTATTATATATCAATGATTGTATGTTTCTCTCATCTGGTTTTGTGTCTGCACTGCAGTACACCTATATATTTTAAATTGAAAATAAATT
Source organism: Microchirus variegatus (assembly GCF_963457635.1). Classification (NCBI taxonomy): domain Eukaryota; kingdom Metazoa; phylum Chordata; class Actinopteri; order Pleuronectiformes; family Soleidae; genus Microchirus; species Microchirus variegatus. The sequence goes on from NC_139803.1 coordinate 17,430,653, forward strand.
ACAGGCTAAGTATTAAAGGCGCCATATGTAAGAATGTGGCCAAAAACGGTTACTACACTCAAATTCAAAATACTGCGGCGAGGCATACGAGTTGTGCTAGCGTTAGCTGTGCTGTTGCTGTTGTTGGTGAGTTCAGCATGTTATATGAATATTATTCCTGAGTCTCTGTGACATATTTTTAAGCCGAGTTGCTTTAGATTTATTACTTAATGTACCTTTAAATACATGAAACAGGTCATCAGTGACATAGCAGTATTTATTAAATTTTTGAAAACTTGTATTTTTTTGGGAGTTTACAGGATTTTGTAGTTATCCTCCCTGTATAAGTGTTTTGATAACCTTACCTTCTGTTTTATTTTGTAGTCTTGCTAGCATCCTGTTTAGGTCAGTTTTACTTCCTGTATTTTTCCTGATGTGATTCACCTGTGTCTTATGACTTCAACCTGTGTGTTGTTATCCTTTGGGGAAGTACGTACTTGTGGTCCTCCTTAGAGAACCCATTAAAACCCCTTTCCTGAATAAAGGGTTTTAAAAGGGTTTTTGGTGGAACCCTCCAAAAGGGTTCCAGGTGGAACATTTTATAAAGGTTCCACCTGAAGCCAAAAAGGGTTCTCCTATGAGGACAAGCTGAAGAACCTTATATGGTTCTACTTAGCACTTTTATTTCTAAGAGTGTAAGATGAGGGATATTCAGCTGTAACATGAAACATCGGCAATAAATGCTGATCATTTATACACACTATAGCTTTAAATAACAACTGCCCTGATAGACCATGAAAAACTGGCCTAATGAACCTGCCCAATGTGATCTACCTCTAATCTGAGACAGCGTTATTTATTCTAAATAATTTAGTGGGTCTATTAACTCCTAGATTTGCCAGTGTAACTTTTTTGAATGCTTATGAGGAAGTGCCCTTTGTTTCACTTGAGCTCTCCTGTATGTGCACATCCATGTTATCAATCATCACACACGCAAATGAGCTTAAAGTCAAAGAAATTAAACAAAATGGCAGCATCGGTGTCTTCGTGCATCCAGAGAATGCCCAGACTTTGACCAGATGTGTGTTGGAGTTTCTCCCAGAGGCAGAGGAGAACGGAGGAGGGGCTGGGTTGTGCTTGTGCTTGTGTTGTGCTAAACTGTGCCGGGCTGTGCTGTGCTGCAACCGCGCGGCTTCTCTCACCTCTGACTGAATCCTTTTCACCATCACCATCATCATCATCATCCTCACTTGTCCCGCGTCAGGATGGATGGACCCGTCTGGAGCCGCTAAAAAAAAAGTGAGAGGAGGACGCGGTGTGGGACCGGGGAGATGGAGGAGCAGTGTGTCGGTGTAACCGGAGCGTCTGTGGGCGTCGGTGTCTGTGATGTTTTGCCGCTGGTGACTGCAGAAATTTCCTAACGTGTCTGCGAGTCGACGGAGCGCTGCTGAGTGGTGCGCTCTCGGAGAGGAGCGAGAACGGACATGGGAACGACTGAGAGAATGAACAGTGCTGTTCGGTTCTTTTAGTTGGAAGAACTTGACGCAGTTGACGGAGACAAGAGTCTCACAAGTATATATATAAAAAAAACAGTATTGAGCGCTTTGTTTTGTCGCTTGAGGAGGAATTCATGCGCCGATAGCTCTCCGGGGCCAATATGCCAGAATGGGTCCTCTACAATATTTATTTCTCTGTGGACTTCTGTACACCCAAACATACGGTAAGTTAACGAGTCTTTATCGAAATGTTCTAACTGAAATGATGTATTTTTGTGTTTTATCAATTCGAAGCGTAACTTGTGTGTGACCTAAAGCGTTCTGGTGTCACAGCTGAAGCTCGTCAACATGATTACAGTGGATTTTTGTTGACCCTGCACTTGATTCGGTGTGTAACATACCAATATACACACACCGTTTACTGGTTAATTTAGTCTTGATATAGAAAGGCAGTGCGCCAAGTCAAACACTTAATGGCACAGGAGGATGGGAGTTGTTCTTTTATTCATAAGGGCTGTACTAATTGAGTGAATTTGTTACTTAGGAAAAAAAAAAAACTATGTATGACAGCTTTTAAATTGCCAACATTTCCAAGTGTACAGGGGGTTTTGCAAAAAAGTGTTTTCAGCTGTGCTAACATAATTGCACAAGGGTTTTCTAATCATCCAATATCTGTTATGTTTTCTCAGGAAATTGAGCCTTAAATGACTTGCATTCTCTTCCTGTAACAGTTTGATTTAGTTCATTTGTATGGGTTAGGTTCGATGTGGCCTCTACCCCCAGATTGGTCTTGCATGATGGGGAACTTATAGCTGAAATATAGCATTAGAAGATATGGCCTAAAATGTTTTCATAGTAAATTATAGTTATATCATCATTATGGTAACTGACAGATGATTATGGATTGAGTTTTACCCTGAATGGAAGTTGAATAAACTAGAAAATGACAAATGTGTTAAAAACAATCATTCCACACATTAAAGGGAATATTTATGACGTGTTATTCCTGTTTGTGCAGTCCATAAACATATCGATTATACTGTATATTGAACCTTTCCTGTATTGCCACTGAAGAAAGTAATATAGATACTGAATTATTGCACAGCCCTCTAAACTGAAATGTCTTATGTGCCATAGAGAATATGCTTACTCATATATTCTGGAAGTGCACCCTTGACTTGTATCTGTCTAGACGTTAAGATCTAATGTACATCCAACCGGAGAGACATTATCATGAATTGTTATCCGATGCTTTGTCTCCTGAAGCTCAAACAAACATAAATCTGTGTCAGTGGAGTAAACGTCATGCAGGTGTGATCAGCTCATGAGGTGGGTGTGGGTATATAGGTGGTTTCAGGACACTGGAATTAGTTAGTGCAGCCTGTTTACATGTCACAGCAGCACACACAGACACATGCGCACACACGCTTACTGTCTAGCAGAACAATGGCTCAGGTTGTGTGTTGTTGATTGGCTTATAAGCGATATTTTCAGAGGCTATAGATTGTGTGAGGCCTCTGTGTTTGTTCACTTCATTACAGGACTGGTGGCTTTTGGTGTCCGTCAGATTCAGCAGATGCTGTTAAACTGTGTTTATCAGAGAGACAGAGGCACGAATATTCCAAAAGAGTTTTTGATTGACTGTGTTTTTGACAACAGTAGTTAAAGGAATAGTACCGTCATTTTTAATTGTGCTTGAATGAGTTGCCACATCATCACAATGCACGGTGTACCACTGTGCCAGTAACCAGGCTGAGATATGGACGCTCACAAACAAAACTTGTCAACATGCCAACCTAAGTCTATGATACCTTAAGAATATGCTTGCCGTTTTATCTCAACAACTCCTGTGTGCTAATGGTTCCCTGTGTGGGGTATGCACAATACAGCCAGCATTAACTATGTGTCAGTACCTCAAACAACAACTTTCTCTTGAATGTGTGACCTATGAGAGGATAAGCATTTAAAGTCTTTGCAAATCATTGAAAATTCTCCCATCTCTACTCCGCGTCTTTTTCAAGTCTTACTGTCACATTTCCAGGGCTCAGACTGACTCTGTGGACATGATAAAAATTAACCTGCAAGACTTGTATATGAATCTCAAAAATGGATGATAGACGAGCACCTTTTGCTGTTATTATATAAACAAGAATACAACAGAAGCAAAGATGAATGGATAAATACATAAACAAATATTCATAAAAAGGTATGCAGTGAGATGGAAACCAGCAAAACACTGATCCAATGAGAAAGAAAATGATAAAAAGCTCCAATGTATAACACGGAAGAGTGTGGTGATGGAACTGAGTTGATCAACTCTGACTGGCTCATGGAAGCTCCATGCCACTGCATTACTCTGCGCCGCCATCTTTCTTCCTTCATTCCAGAATGATGTCGTAATCCTAAACAGAGTTCCTTAAAACTCGAGTAGAGTGTGAGCTCATCTGTTTTCTCTACATAAAACTCCTAACAAGTTCCAGGTTATTTTATTTTCCTGCCAGTTCCTGCGAGTTTCTGATTCAGCACCATGGATAGTTCCATGTTGAATAACACATTTTCAACAAAACTGATGAAGGTAGAGCAATAAAAAAAACTTTTAGAATTAGCTCTTCCATAAACAGATGTGTGTAAAAAGAATAAAAATTAATACAGTTAATAATTAGAAAAAAGGGCTTTTATATACACTACCATTCAAATGTTTGTGGGAAAAACACTTTCTTTCAATGACTATAACATTAAATTAATCGGAAATACACAGAATTGTCGTTTACCACATTGTTAACGTGGTAAACGACAATTCTAGCTGGAATATCGACATAGCTGTATAGAGGCCCATTTCCAGGAACCATCTCTCCAGTGTTCTAATGGTACATTGCCTTTGCTAATCGCGTTAGAAGGCTATTGGATGATTAGAAAACCCTTGAAAACGCTTGTGCAATTATGTTAGCACGGCTGAAAACAGTTTTGCTGGTTCTTTTTAGAAGTTTGAAGGGCAACATTATTATTTTGAATAATAATAGTAATCTTGTCAATGTCTTGCCTATAATTTATATTCATTTTGCAACTCTTTTGATGAATAAAAGTGTGAGTTTTAATGGACAACACACACAAAATTATATAGGAGACCCCAAACTTTTGAACGGTAGTGAACAGTAGCTTAGCAAATTATTGATGTTCAAACAGTCTCTGACTAACAGTTTAAGACAACTCACTAGCTTATTCTAGAGAAGAAAGGCTTAGTTATGGCACAGAGTGGTGGATTGGGGTTAGTTTTCTTGACATTCAAGAAATTGGACAGGGCGTTTTTTCTCTTAAGGGTCCAGTCACAATATTATTGAATGTATAAACTGTGCAGGACAACGCTTTGTGACTTTTCAAATGGTCAGTATTTAAGAGCCGTACATAATTCATTGTATCTCAAATGTATTTGGTATTCAGGGTCATGGGTTGCTGGAGTATTTTCTCAGCGGTAACCAGGCATAGCTCCTGGTGGGGCGGCCAGTCCATCACAGGGTTAACAGAGTGACAAAACTCTGCAGGGACCTTGTTCTGGCCTTTAGCAGCAGTACGAAGCACTAGGTCAATGTGGCATTCTCGACTTAAATCACTTATCATTTAAATTCTGTTGTTTGACAGTGTGAAACTCTCCATTAGCGCAGCAGGGCCTCTCTAATGTGGCAACCAATTATAAAGAGTCTTTTTTTTTATTTTTTTATATGAAACTGTGTTTGTTTGTCCAATTTTTGTGGAGTCACACACAATTCTATTTGCACTAGTAGCTCGTGTGTAGTGTTTTAAAAGCATGTTAAAACATAATGCATCACCATGGCGTGTCGTGTTGGCACCAGCTAATGGAATTCAGTTGTTTTTTTTGTCAACAAACCTCTTAACATTACAGACTTGTCACATCAATTCCACTCACATGTGCGGCTTCAATGCGGTCAGCCAATCATCATTTGTCACCATCAAAGGAGAAAATACAAGAGATGTGTAACATCAATTTTTATTTATTAATATCCCATGTCTTAATGACAGACCAAAATCACTCCTTGCATCTGTCTGTGTACACGGCAGAGAAGGAAGGACCTTTTAACATGATATTATCATGTTCACACACCAGGAAATGGATGAGAGTGAAGCAGTCGTGTCTGTAAACAAACGCAGTGACACTGCATTTGGGTCAGTCCTCTGTGACATTTAAAGACGGAATTTCTGACACAGCTTTGAAGTGATCGAAGGTGTTATAAAGTATAAACCGAATGGAATCGGCAGAGTAAAGTTGGCTGCAGTTACACAGATGATGACATTGTCACCAGGAGACACATTGTCCTGACATTTGTCACAATCTAAATATTGTCCATGTTGCGATTGTGACAAAGCCTGTAAGGATGAAAGGGAATTTGGCACAAAGTGTAACAGATGCTGTTCTACAGCCACTGAAACAACAAATTTAATGATGTCAGTGTTTGATGGAATGTGTTAATGAAAAAGCTAATGAGATGTAATGACTTCTCAGCTTCTGTCTGTGCGAGTAAATATACTAGGAGCTTTAGGGAGGTATCACGGCTGTCAGTTGGAACCTGACACTAATCAAATTTCCAATCAGGAGCTGTAATGGGATTTACCAAGACTTTATACATTTGATTCTACCAGGAAAACAGTCACATATCTGCATGAATTTACTGTTACCTGTAAAGCAGGAATATATGATGTTAATGTAGAAATGTTCTTTCCGGTCAAAATATGCCTCAACAGAAATGCTGAACATGTCTTGTTTTATTTTAATTAGCAGTGACATAATATGTTCCCTTTCTTTTATTAGGTATGGGAAATTTCTTGTTATTGTTATTTCTGAAAGCCGTTGGCTACAAATGAAAACATATGTAACTAATGTTCTGGGGAAAAATGCCTCACGTTACTGTAAGTTAAACAAACTATTCAAATGTTTTAAGTGAACATTGTAAGTGAAACAAAACAAAACAAAGACTCATAAAGCCATACTATGTAATATGACAAATGACAATGTTGCATTCAAACCATTGTCAAATGAGTTCACACACAATGCTGATTTAGATCAGCTCTCTGTGTGTCTCGCAATAGTGGTGTTTAGATCTCATGTTGCCTAGCAACATTCCCACGATGCACACAGGAAGTGAAACGTTTCAGAGGTGAATTCCACTGCTCGAAAAACCCGGTCATTTAGGCATATGATGGCGTATAAATGCCTGCTCTACTGTATCATACACACAGATACTCCCTCAGCCTTTTTCCGCCTTGTTCACAAAGACCAGAGGTACAATAATAACATCGGCGACAGCAAAAAGATCACCCACTGGAACTTTAAATCAGATCAAAAATCCCCCTTTCACAAATATCCCGAATATGGAGATTTCATTGTGATTGATTTAGAGCAATAAATGATGCTTTGGTGTTATTTCACTGGTCTGTTGCAGTGCATACTAAGGAGCTTATTCCAGACACCCTGCTGCTGGTTAAGTTAAAATACTCTACATTATTAATGTGTGAGTAAATATTATGACTGCTACTTTAACAGGATTTTCTCTAATGTTGTTTCCCCAGGGTCTCGTCTTCGTCAGGAAGACTTCCCTCCTCGCATTGTGGAGCATCCTTCTGACCTTATTGTGTCCAAAGGGGAACCAGCCACTCTCAACTGTAAGGCAGAGGGTCGTCCATCCCCCACGGTGGAATGGTACAAAGATGGGGAACGTGTCGAGACGGACCGTGACAACCCCCGCTCCCACCGTATGCTGCTGCCCAGCGGGTCCCTCTTCTTCCTGCGCATCGTCCACGGGCGACGGAGCAAACCGGACGACGGCAGCTACGTGTGTGTGGCCAGAAACTATCTGGGGGAGGCCGTAAGCAGGAACGCTTCTCTTGAAGTAGCACGTAAGTCTTGATTTTTTTCCACCATATTTCTCTAGGCACAAACGGTTTTAATCTACTATGTGGAATCTTACTTTGGAAGATGTAAGTGTAAGTAAGTGAAGTTTGCAATCCTCTGTGGGTGCAATATGCAATACTTAAGTGCCATTAGTTGACAGCATGCAGACCAAAACAAAAGCTATTGTCAGTGAGCTACACTGGCAAGTATAGTTGGTCCCCAATGGAATCACAGCATGTATACATTATATTAAGTAATGTACAAGTCCAGGAGGACAATGGCTTGCTTACAGTGGTTTTTGAGTCTCTCTGTGGCTTGTTGAGCTCTCCATAATCGAAATACCAGACAATTTTAAACCTGGTCTTATCCCTTTTTCATGACAGCTGATTGAAATGGTTAGTTCATCAGCGCCCGAGGACCAGGACTGAGAAACACTGCCGTACAGGACATCCTGAACTTGCGGAAAACTTGCATTTATGATAAATATGACAATCCCATTTTAATACAGCATGTTCATATTCAGGGTCTATCTATAATGCAGAGGCTAAAACAGAGGTTTGATCTCAACACATTAATGAAAGCATCGATTGCTGTGATTCACGTGATCAATAATAAAAAATTTGACGAAAAACCAAACATGCAAGTGAGAAACTAGCTTGCACTCGGCTAAATGGACAGTTACGAACTGTCACCAACTTTGCATGCTTCAGGACGATGGACTGAGAGAGAAGCCGTTCAAATGAAAGACATTATATGAAGAAAATGAAGATTTATTTATGCGACAAGAGGTCGTCGCTCTTACAGCAGAACACTGGAGTTCAGTGTATAATGACGGTACACTCTGCTGTGAAAGAAGGGAAGCTGCAGTTGTTTGTCTTTACTGAGGAGCGGCGCTACATACTTTTAATGGCCTTGATGTCTTTTTTTGGGCCAGGCTTTTGTTTTTCTACATATAGTTTATACAAGTGCAGCAGGGAATTTAAACTTAAAGATATTTTGCATGATGGACCTTTAATATCTATCTATAAAGCAAGTTGTGTCTGTCTGTCTGTGACAGGCATATCTCGGTGACCGTTAGTCAGATCGCCCTAAGACTTTGAATATGGGTGGAGCATGGCCCAATGGTGTGCATTCTTGATTTTAAAATTTTTCACTGATTTATCACGCTACACCAGGCAGGCAGCGGCTCATCAGCAGAAGAGGCTGTCCTCACGGTGGGTGAGACGTTGAGAACATGGTGCATCCATTCAATACGCGAGCACATATTTATTTCGCATTAGCATGCTACTACTTTGCCGCTAACTTGGCGAACATGTTTCCAAAGATAAGCTAGCGAGGCTACGATTAGCATTAGCGAAGGGCTGACATAATACAAGCAATGTGCAACCTCATTAGGCACAACGTAAACAATTTTTAATTTTCGATCAACGTTAGCGTAGCTAGCTGTTGTGAATGTCAGCCACGGCAGATATGTTTCTTATCATGCATTACCATAACTGAAAAAACTTCTTAAGCTCCCACTATAGGAATACTGTACATACTTCCTATGAGCACTGCACTCGTCAAATTTTAAAAGGGCTAATTCATGTTTGAATAGACATACAGTAGTATTATGCGGTGGTTGTGTTCGGGATCCATGAAATTGTCATCTGTCATAACATGAGAAACTACAAGTGTGAGTGTGTGGCATGCGTGTGAATATGTTTTCAGACTGCTAGTGAGACCTGTTTGTATGACCTGTTTGAGTAATATATGGGCAGAGCTGTGAATTGCTCCAGGGAGGAAGAGAAAGAAAAAGGGGGCAGGATTTTAACCCACCAAACTCCCCTTTACACTGTTTGGATTTGGAAAGCTGCAGCCTGGTCCCAGCCAGAGAGAGAGCGAGAGAGAGAAGAGAGATACTTACATGCTCTGGGCTATTCACATTTCCATTATGTGCTAAACTGAGCTGATTTCTTGCCATGAACAAGACGCACACACGCTTGGACACACACACATACACACAGAGATATACATGCGTACATGCATGCACACACAAACACCCACGCTGCCTCCCTCCTGCTCTCTGGTTCTCACTCTCACACAGATGCAGAACAAACAGCAACAAACAGGGAATTCCAGGCCAGGAGTTTATTGTAGCATGATTTAAAATTTACTAAATATTTACCTGAAGAAAAAAAACGAGTCGAGGAAATATTGAACCTGACATGGCTTGACATGATGTACTCTGCCAATACAAATGATTTTTTTTTCTTTTTTTATGGCGCCGCTGTAACTTGCGCTGCCTGCTTTCCTTTAAAAAATAATGGGAAAATAAACTGAGATAAGAGCCTTGAACGTAATAGCGTCTCAGTCAAGACATTGTCTGAGATCTTTGTCTTTTTTTGTGTGTGTACACCACATCCTCTCTTTCTCTTATTGCCTTTTCCACATTAGACGCTTAAAGTATGTTTCTCAAATCAATATTGGGAAATTGTCCTGGAAAATACTAATGCTTGAGGAGAGAGGCTGCCTTTAAAAACAAGAGTGTGTGTGTGTGTACAGGATGTGACATTTGTTTCATGTATAAAATTAGACATGGTGGTATTTAGTATTCAGCGGATTATTGTCTGGTGTTAGAGCCGCTCACGTCTCGCTCTCAATCACAGTCTACTATGCTATACATGACGCTTACATTGCACACCGTGTGTTTGAAGATGGAGAGTAATTCTCGCTGATAAACAAACTCAAAACTGTCGTGACAGTATCTGTCAAGAGACAAACGTTACAGCTGCTCCACTGAGTTCATTGACCGAATAGAGGCAGAGTGTAAGAGCACAACGACTGTGTCAGTGATTTTGAGGGGATTTCATGCTCGTCCTTAAAACACAATAAAGCTCATTTGTATTTTTGCAGCTCTGACTGCCATTCTGAATCCGTTTTTTCCCCCTCAGTTAATTGTCAGTCATTGTCAGTGCAGGAGCTGCAATTACTGTATGGAATCTGTTTTTTTTCTAGTCTATTGTTGGAGGAGACGTAGGCTACTTATGTATTAGCAACACTTGTGTTAGTAATAACAATCAGCAAACTGTTGTTGCCTTTAGGAACCAGTGTTTGCACAATGGATTGTACTTTTGTACATTATTTCTTCAATTATTCTTTTGCTGCTGATACTATGGCATACGGAATTAGTCCAATACAACCTGCAATGCACAGTCTTTACATCTATCTATAAAGCAAGTTACATCTGTCTGTGTGTCTGTGACAGGCATATATCGCTGACAGTTAGTCAGATCGCCCTAAGACTGGACATGGGTTGAGCATGGCCCGATGGCATGGCATCCTTGATTTTTAAATTTTTTGGAGGAATTTTAATTTAATTTTCGCGGATTTATCATGCTGCACTTCATGGATGCCTGCCTGCTACACCAGGCAGGCATCGGCTCATCAGCAGCAGCTGCGCTGTCTGGACTGGGGAGGTGGAAGTGAAGAGGCTGTCCTCACTGTGGGTGAGATATTTTCACATGGTTCACCACAGAACGACGAGGTGTCCATTCACCAACACGCAAGCACATATTTATTTTGCATTAGCATGCTACTACTTTGTGGGTAACTTGGCAAACCTGTTTCCAAAGGTAAGCTAGCGAGGCTACGATTAGCATTAGTGTAGGGCTAACATAATACAAACGATGTGCAACCTCATTAGCGTGGCTGACAGTCACAACAGCTAGCTACGGTAATACTAATGGTGTTTGTAATGGTTGCACAGTGTTTGAATTATGTTAGCCTTTACGTTCCTTATCATGCATTACCATAATAACTGAAAAATCTTGGTTCAGCTACCACTATAGGAATACATACTTCCTACGGGCACTGCACTCCTGTTTTTTAAACAACTTAACTGTTAAAGATACATTTATGCTGAGGTTTTTTGTTTTTTTACCAGCTTTAACCAGCCAGGTAATCCAAGGTAGACATAAGAGATTGAGCTGCACGCTGAAAAGGGGGTAGTCTCTTCCTACATTCATGAGGCATGACCAATGGATGGACAGACCAACAACCAATCAGACTAATGATCAAGAAGACTTACTGTATGCAGAGGGACGGAAAACATGTCAACAAACTTGCTTGCGATGACTATATAGTAATGGTGTCTAACAACTTTTGTGCGACTTTTAAGTGACTTTTAATAAGCCCACCTCTAGCGAACCAGAAACATTTTTTTTTCACCTTTTGAAGGAGATTCTGAAGTTGCTCAAAATAGCGTCTTTGCCAGACGTATCTGCAGAGTGAAATTAAATTGCTTGCAGACTGAAACCAAAACCCAGAGAAAACCCACATGCACGTGGAGAAAACACACAAACTCAACACAGAAAGGACCCTGGTCAAACTAAGATTCAAACCAGTGACCTATACTTGCTGTGAGGCAACATTGCTAACCACTACTCTGCGGTGTAGCCCTTCTTTACAATATAACATTTGTTTTTATTGAAGCATTCACATTGTAACAAACCATACATGACTGGATTTCAATGTTACTCTTGTTCGCAAACTCAAAGAGACTCCAATAGTTTTTTTCCCCCCTTTTGCGCATACAGTGTCAATAGGTTGTTCACTGTAACCAAAGCAGCCTGTAGTTGTTTTTGTGTAATTCAGAATATTACGGCTACAGGGAATGCATATTGCCATGTCTCCTTCAGGGGCTGCAGTATCCTGCCAGTGCTGCTGCAGCCAAAGTTGTCATGCGTAGCCGCGGGTGGGAGCAGAGCCGAATAGATGAAAGTGCTGCGGGGGGACGCTCTGACAGTGAGCCTTGCTCAAAAATGCTTTGTGTCCTTAGGAGTCCGCACACATCCTCAAATTTGCTAATGGGCTGTAGCGTTGTATGTCGACCAGTGGTTCAGAAAATATAGCTAACGAGAGGAGGGTGCCGCTCCCTCGGGTACATTTGCGCTGTACAAGCTCAATTTTGGTGGTTCGCCGTGCATTTTATGAGCTGCTGTCTGACTGATATTTGAGGAGGCATTATTCATCCCATGTGAGGCAAAACACTTCAGCTGTTTCAGATGGTAGCAAAGCTTTAAAATATGTAAATTATGCAGATATGTCAGGCATTTTGTGTACAGCTGTACAGGAAATGAAGTCATATGCCTCATAAAATTTGTTTATCTTATATATCAAGCAAGAATTTAGTTCAAAGATATTTTTTTACTTTTTTTTTTTTTTTTTAATTCTGATAGTTGAAGAGTAAGATTTCATGAAAAGAAAAAGGAAAAAATCAATAGTCAGTCAATAAGGAGAACTTGATTGTATATTGTGCTGGTATTGGTCTTCTCATCTGACACAGGGTATGATTGTAATAAAACAGAATACACAAGTGGAATACTCCCAGATCAGTTTCCCGTAAATCTGAAGTTAATTACTGCAATCATTCCAACTATATTGAGTTCCTTTTGATGATTGAAGTGACAACTTTTTTCTTTTTTTTGTGTCTTTATCATCACTGACACATTAAGACAGTACAAACCCATCTTTGGTTCCATTTGCATGGCTGTTTCGTCATTTTTCTGAACCATGCAGAAGCCTGTGGATAATAGATTGATGATTGGACAAACCTAATCTATACAGTGTTCTTACATGTTTTTTTTTCCCTCTCGGAGAAAGCCAAAAAAGGAAAGTAACACATTTGATCCAACAGTGTCAGCGGGGAACAAATGTAGAGCATGTGCACCTTTTGTTGAAATCACATTTCCTGAACAGGCCTTTTTGCATGCATATTTGACACAAGCGATAGCATCTGCCATTTCACTGAGAAAGAAGTCCATGCCTGTTTTATTATTAGAGGTCCTTGTATTTTTGTGCTTAATAAACAAGTGTCATTACATTTTCTGCCACTGTTGTGTAGCACGCCACTCATTTCTCACAACCAAGTATGCTACTTTTGTTGTTGATATTATTGTTCTGCGTCTGTTTGGCCTCGGTGAACAGAAACGATCTCAGATTATTTGTATGCTGCGTCCTTCATCTGAAAACAGGCTCTGTGTAGTATTACTATCAGACCTGAGTCAGGGAGTGTTGGTATACAGCAGCAGAGCAGGGGCAGGTTTTTAAGCAGTAGAATTCACTTCATTCATGGCCCCTTTTTGTGCTTACAGTTGTGCTGGGCTCTAGGTTAACGCACAACGTGTTTCCATGACGACTGACAGGAATAGACGCGTGTGATGTTGCGTTTATGTGCCGCGACACCGGAGTCCAGGCACCGTTAGCTGCATTAGCTCGTTTAGCGCCATTAACGCGCCTACAGTCGAACTGGAGCGGTCTGTTTATTAAACGAAAAGAGCAGCGCTACAAATAACACGCGTACCTGTGTTCTGTGTATGTGTGCCTCTGTTTTTAAAGTTTAGCGTTACTTTATATACTCATTTTAACAATCCGGAGTCACATAAACATGACGTCACGCGTGTCTTTTCCGGTCAGTCGTCATGGAAACGTGCCATGCGTTAACGTGTGTGTTAACGTTGATGCCCATCACTAGATTACAGTCAAATGCAAAGCTGTTTGCAGCCATTTCACTTTACTGTTGCAGTGTTGCTGTTACCTCAATCTGTCCTGGTATAAAAAAAATGACTTCCTGTGTGCAGTATGTGGATATTTATGGGCAGCAAGACATCTAAACACTGCTATATTGAAAAATACAGTGACTGTTGTGACTTATGCGAGGCTAATATGCTGAGTGAACATTGTGTGAACTTGAATCTAATGGGCATCATTTGAAAGTTACACACTACAGCTTTAATAATCAATAATCACCTGCTGTCAGAATGTGGGTACGATCCAAACTGGCCCTGCCACTGAGCCAGCCTTTAACATCTTCAGCGTGTTCAGTCAGATGCAGCAGACTTCGACAAACAAAACCGAGGGAACCTCCAGGCCACCAGTGGACTGGCACTAATCAGAATGAGTGGCTGTTGATGGAATTAGAACAGATCTCTCAAACTATTAAGTGGGGACAGAAAGACATGAACGGTGACTTGTTGAAGGGAGGTGTGGGTGGATGTAAGGTTTATTTGTACCAAACTCCGGAGCAAGATGAATCCCCGCCACCCACCCCCTGTGTTTGACTGTGCTAAGTGAATTAGAGGTAGAGTCACTCAGCCAGACAATCATCAATTAAATCCTCCCAGTCGGAGGCAGCCAATGCGGAGTAAATCTAGTGTCAGGATTGTGTCGGTGTCCGTGCACTATAGTAATTATTTTAATGAGCAATCACACACACACTTGAGATTTATCACAACCTGTAGTAAAATTAGTAGAACTGGGTACTGCTGCAAGAATTTGCAGTATAAGCTACAAAAAAGTGCCATGTAAATACTAATAAAAAAATATATAAATTACAAGTGCTTGCCAGTGCAAGTAGGGAGTAATGTAGTATTAAGGCGAAGCATGACACCTCTAGGCACAGCTGTGCTTTGAACTAAAAGAACTGATTTATGGTACCCCAAAAAGTTTATAATGATGTAGCTTTCAAATGGGTTCATGGAGATAAGTATTGAAATAAATGTAACGTATTTTTGGCATTATTCATTAATAATCTCAGCATTACTTTCAACATAATGTAAATCAAATGATCTAAAGCACATCCTCTGGATTCTGTTTACAGCCTCACAACTAAATCTGTCATGTGATGGGGGTATTTTTTGCATACAGGTCCCTTCGATTTAATTGTTTACCTCCTATGCTGCAAAGAAACCGAAGAAAAAAGACATGGTAACAACTGCAGCAATAAAAATAAAAAAAACCTGTCAATATCAGCACAGCGATTCCGAGGTGGAGGATTTTACATTCTCACAAAGATAATGGCGTGGACTGTTTGGTGGAATTCCTTTTACAATTGCAAGCTTTTGGGCACACATCAGGAAAAACGCATGCAGTTGCTCATAGACGATTTCATTCAGTTTTATTAGTATAGCACCAAATCACAGCATACATTATCTCAAGGCAGTGTACATAACAAGGTAGAAACCTTAACAATGTTATAGAGAGAAGAGAAACCCAACACCATTGGAATATTTTCTCTGTTTGCTCTTGTTCATTTTCAGGCATCTCGTATCTCAAGTAAAAGCTCATAAAAAATGAATGAGCAATGGTGCATTTTTATGTTCTGCAGCGTTTAAAAATGTATCTACAGTCTCAGGGCACCACCGTGCTTTGTTGTTTTTAAGTCTGTCAATTTCTGTGATCATTGGCATTTGGATTGACTCGATCATATTGAGTTTTGCATATTAGTTAGTGCAGCTAGCACTTTATTCGCTGAGATAACAGATGACATAATAGGGAAGTGAGCAGAGTTTTCTTATTCATCGTGTTCATTTTTAGACTATAAGGTTGCAAATAGTGTTCTAGATTTGACCTCTTCCTTGGGGTATGTCACGTCCATCTCTCAATCTCTCTCTGTGCTGTCTTCAGTGATGGGAATTTCACTGAACCATTAAACACATTTGATTTTCCAGTCAACAATATTAGCTTAATTGGTGTAATTTGAGAGCCAAAGGCATGTTTTCTTCAGCCATGAAATATTGAATCACGTGGAAGCGCTCATTTGTCACCACGTTCATATTTGTGCTTTGCAGTTACATCACGTGTCAAATGGATTGGAAAGATCCGAGGACATTTCGAAAAAACATTAGAATGCAGTCAGTTGTTGGTATTATTATTTAGCACCCAGTTAGTGTCGGTAGTAGGAGTCTGTAGATTTACTACTCCACTTAATGTCCAGTAAAGGTTCCTCTGGCAGCCAATCTCTAGTGTTTTGGGAAGTGGCAAGTTGCCATCATTCACTCCCACGCATAGACACAATTCCAAAGCTTGTGTGTTTTCTCAGGCAGATTGTTTTCTGTGAGTATAGGTGAACCACACTGCACCATCTGTTGCCAGTCTCATGTGTGCTTATCCCCCATTTGCCTTCCTCTGCTTTGCTTTCTTTAAGCCCATACTGGTACGGCATTTTGTGAACCCATCTGATCACAACTTAGCCTTTCACATTTGTTAAAGTGCTGGTGTGGGTTTTAAGTGTGGCTACATATATATATATATACACATATATATATATACACATATATATATATATATATATATATATATATATATATATATATATATATATATACATATATCTATATAGCCAACTTATAAACTAATAAGTTGAAGGATCTGCCATAATTTTTGTGTGAGACTTCCGGTTTGGCATTTCCCGTCAGTAGCTAGGTTTATGCAGCGACGACTTTAAAAGATTACATTAGTTGGTTGGTTCTGACTGAGTTGGTGTCCCAAGTAATAGTTGATATAGTTTTTTACATTTTTTTAATTATTTTTTTTTTAAATGAAATAAAATTAGGGTTTGATGCTTTAAATCGACTGTGAGTTAGTGATCTCACATTCTAGAGCTTTTGTGGTTTTTTCGGCTGATGTGCTTGAATCATGTGTGAATGACACAGCTTTGTGTATGAAGTATTGACTGTGATGCTAATGATTTAGCAACTAGCTGAGAGTTAGCACATTATCAGCTCATTCAGTAACAGACTGATCCATCCACACTACACCACAGAGCCACTTCAATGTATTTCATTTCATTTGATAGTAGAAATATGTATCTATCTTTGATCCTGCTCTCTTGAGTATATATAGTATATTGTGTTTTTCATTTTTATGACACAACAAAAACAGATGATGGAAATATGACTACACGAGTGTGCAAATGTGATGATTCTGTCTCTTGGCTCCCAGAAGGTGTAAATCTTTAAGGCTAAAATTCTCCCCTAAGCAGTTTGAGGAGTGCCTACATCAAATGACTTCTTCAAATATTATCTGATTTACATGTGTTAGACATTGTTGGAAAGCTTAAAAATCACAATTTCATCATGCATCATAGCCTAGCTGTTCCCAGTTTTGCCATGGCTGACCACAAATATGAGGCCACCTCATCATGTCCACCTCCGTAATATCCCACGGATGTAGAACTGAGCTGCCATTTTCATTTATTTTCAATAGTTTCCACGACATTGTTAAGAAAACAAACTTGCTTCATTCCCAGGTTCGTGAAGGAAATAAGTACCGGGGGTGCTGCACAAAATAAGTTTAAACCTGAGTTACTTCCATATTGAAAAATAAGGTCTAATGTGTAGTCAGTGACCTTGCAGTGAATTTCCCCAGCATGTGGCTGTCAACGGGAACTAAACTGAGACATAATGAAAAACAAGTCACTTATGGCTCTCCCAGTAAAATCTACACCTTTGCCCTCAGTCAGGCTTTTTTGGCTGGAAACGGAAGTTTATGTTACTCTGTAAACTGCTCACTCGCTACAACAAAGTCCATAAAGAATATCAGTGATTTTACATCGTGGGATACAGGAGTTGTTGAGCCACTGCTGTCGCCGTCAATAAGTTCAAATGTGTTATTTTGTGACTTTGGTATTTAAAAACACTTGTTCCAATTCCCGTAAGTGATATTAAACATATCAAAGAATGCAGTAGTAGGAGTAGCTCATGTGTCCCCATGGGCTAAAAATGTTGATCTTCTTTATGGAATTTTGTATTGAGACTGAGCAGTTTTGGCAGATCGGATAACAATCCACCCTAGGATGTATTTGCACCTGTAGACCTGCTATCCGATTGCAATCCAATCACAGAAAACGCATTTTAATGCCAGGTGTAAAGTGTAAAGCATTAAACTGGCTAACACATTATTGATATTGTAGACTCAGACTGGCTTAAATCTGTTTTCCTTATGTCTGTGAGGGCAGCTAGTGTTTTCAGTGAGAGTGAGCCTCTGTGTCTCCGACTGGCTGCTTTCACAACAGAGTCAATTCTAATAATGTACTGTATATTATGATAATCTCATGCAACCACACTTTAAAAATGAGAAACATTCCTGTAAGTTTTGATTTGAACTTTGAACTTCACCTGCAATCATCTGCAATCTTCATTCATAATCCGAGAATAACATTTAAACCCCTTTTCTGTTTCAGACAGTTTAGGCCCCAGAAACCCCTGAGCTCTGCAATTTATGACCACACTTACAGTATGTTAATTTTGTTTTCATGTAAGAAACACAGTTACACTGAAACCCAATGGAATGCTGGACAATATTTGATTTTAATGGCATATCTGACTGTAATATTGCCTATGAAACATCCACACAACCTTCAGCATAGCTTGTGCATTGTTGATTAAAGTAATTTCCTTAAGTTTAAGTTGCTCTGGTGCTTATAAAGCATACAGAGGTGGCCAAGGCGGACAATTAGAATCTTTTTATGCAGATTTTTGTTGGCTGAAGACTGGGTGATAAGGTGCTAGCATCTGGTGCTAACTGGACCATGCTCACTCCTTGGAGGTCTGTGCATTATTAGGTTCGGTAAGTTAGCTAAAGGCTAGCATCTGTTGTTAACTGGACCATGCAAACACCTTTAAGAGCTTTGGTGCGCTTTCTTACAGTTGGTTGGAGGAAACATATGCCTGCTCTAAAAAGCAGGAAGACTGTGATTTACTTGGTCAGAGTCTGTTGTTCGTTTCTAATTATTTTAAGAAACATCTGTATGCAATTTGCAAATTTTAGATACGTTTCAGGCTGCTAAATTACTACTTTTTAAAAATGTTCACGCAAAGAATTATGTATTTTAAAAAAAAAAATACTTTGTGATATGTTTTATGTCGTGGTCTATGTGGATTTTTGACTGAAATTTAAAATCTCACTTTAGTTCAAATCATGTATTGGCATAACTATTATAATAATCCACTTTAGCCCATCGGATGATCAATCGGTATACTAGCACAGCCTATTTCAAAAATGTCTCCAATAATTTCCCAATACAAAATATTGATGATGTTTCTTTCACAAAGTTATTTGTTTTTGTTTTTCTTCCCTCATATAACAATTTAAATCATCTTGTTTAAAGTTGCAGTGTGTAAGAATTGGTGACGCCTATTTGGTCAGAATGCACGTTGCAAGACAAAGACTTGCAGATTTAATGGCGTCATCAACACGTGTATCAGTAGATACTGATGTTTATGGCTGTATTCTCATTCATTGGTTTATGTAGTTGGGGTCATCCCGTACTAGGGTCATTCCTACTGTGTTTGCTCTGGAGTGCAAACATGCTTTTTCTGTATTTATATAGCACCTTTCTAGTCTTGATGACCACTCAAAGCTGTTTTACACTAGAGTTTTTCACCCATTCACACCAACTCATCTTACAAACACCACAGTTGATGAACACTTGGATGCCTTCACTGTCAGGGCCAGTCTTACAATTGTGACAGTTGTTGGCAAAACTCCGGTAAAGGTCAACTTGGATCATGACGCTTCCTTGAAACTCCTGTCATTGCTATGAATAAACCAAATATTCCCTTCAGCCTGAAGGTTTTTTTCCCACATATTGAAAGCAAAAAAAAAGGAAAAAATGTGGAATTCAATTATATTTTTATAGCACTGGTTCATAACATACATTATCTTAAGGCACTCCACATGGTAAATTCAAGAGCTTACAATTATTGTATTGGCACCTAGCACAATGAGAAAGCACTTGGCAACAGAGTGAAAAGACCCTGAAAAAGAATTAAATCTCTGACATAACCAGACTCGAACAAGTGTACGAACATCGCAGATATCACACAGCACTTGTCACACAATAATAATAATAAAACACGGTTTTACATTCAACAACGCTCTGTTTTTTACTGCTATCTTAAGTCTAAGAGAAAATAAGTGTGTCAAAGTGAATCCAGATGTAATTGTATCTAAAGCAGAAGAAATAATGCATGTTTCCCCTTTGACACAAGCACATCTGATCCAATCTAATCCACCAAAGCTACAGACTTTTCATCATCTTATTTTGTGTTTACGTGTTTGGGAAGTGGTTTGGCAGAGACCACACGGCACAATCCATTTTCAATTTAACGACAGATCACAAAATGATTCATTACGTGCCGTTACCTACCTTTCAAGGTAGTATATTGTGACGCCATACACAGTACATTATTGGCCTTAATTTAATGGAGTCATGTTTTTGCATTTGCGTTTGAAATATGGCCGTACAGTACATCTCCTTTTTAGATGAGCTGGCGCTGGCTTAAGCTACTGCATTAGCAGACCTTGAATGAGGCCTTCACATGCGTCCTGATACAGCTGTAACTTATGGCTGCTGTCACATGTGGAAGCTGCAGCTGGGTGTAACCTTGTGTTTTCACAAAGCAACATAAAGTGTTTTATGACCATCGTATAAAGCCAGATGTCAATATTAGGATGCACAGAGGAGATTATTATCAAAGTCACATTAGTAATATTTTAGCCAACAGGCAAGTCACGGTTTGTGGTGGTATTTTTGTGCGGTCATTTTTTAAAAGGGCAAAACAGTAGTAAGATGCCAGTAAGGCTGCTTTTTATGTTTTATTAGAGTGCCTGCTTAGCAATACGAACCAATGAAAACTACAAACCGCTCTTCCGTGTTTTTTCTTATTATTTTTTCTCTTCCGCCAAAAGTTTGCGGCGAAACTCGTCCCACTTTGAGAAAAACCCTATATCGAAATGTGCAGTTTGACCGGGAACGATGTGTAATGACTTTCCTAAATGTTTAGAGTAACCATGGCAACCCAAAAAAACTGAAGAACTGAACGATTGCAACCCAGCCCAAATTGGAGCCTCACAGTGTGGTTGAAAGGGGTCACAGGACGAGACTTTTCTCACATAAATCATCGTTTTGATACGTATTACTGTTTTCGCAGTTTAAGTTTAATACTTTTTTTTAGTGTGCATTGCTCCGTTATAGAGTGGCACACCAGAACTAGAATTGTCTAGTAAATTATTTTATGCACTCGCACACTGTGCCTTAGACACTGACCCTCACTCTGGCTGGCAACAGGGAACAAGGAGAAACGCTATTTAGGCCTTTCAACAAATGGATCACTCGATAAAATCGACAGTATGTAGGCTCAAGTCTCTGCTAAATTCAAATAAAAATGGTAAAGCTCCCAAACTCCCACATTAAGTTTGTGAAGACACAGGAGCTGCTGGTCTACTGCAGTCTCATTTGATTTGTTTGTGTCACAAGTCTAAATTGCAGAGATTTCCAAAAAAAATTAACAAAATGACACATAAACCTACTGACAGAGACAGCAGTGGACCAGTGAACTCCTGTGTGTGATGCTGTAGAATCACAGAGTACTTTACAAAGTGATTCCAACAAAGCTGTCTTACGGCAAACATACATCTTAAGATATCATAGACATCAGTAAGTGTTTGTGTACCATTTGTTAAAGTGTTTTAATTTTGGCAACATTTCTTAGTGATGTTGTTGCAGCTGAATATTCCTCACCCGACCTCAAGTGTTGGTAGCCTTCAGTTAGCACCAAGACTCAAAAGTTGGTCCAGTGTGGGCTACTGTACTCATACTGAGGTAATGAATAACAACAATTCATATAATCAGATGATTGTACTTTCATAATTATCTAACTGCGCACACACACACACTGGAGCTTTAAGTGGCTAAAATCCGTTTGTCCTTGTGTCCCTGGTGATGGTCTTGTTTTCAGAGGGACTGAGACCTCCATGTCTCAGGCTGGTTTCCACTGACTCTGTGTCAATGTATCATACCGCCTCACCCTTCACTATCACTTTAAGTCAAAGACGTTGTCCATATCCACTTTAATTGTCTCCTTCTTGTATTTGCAGTACATGCAGCATGTGTGTTTGTCTGCATTTGAGCTGAACTGGCTTCACGTGGATGTGTGTGCATCAGAGTGTGATTAAAGATGGACATTTTAATGCTTCTGAGTCTCTGAATAAAGTCTTGACTTGGTTTGTGGGTAAGAGGACATCTATATGCAGATTTGTGAAGCACAAGCATTTTCTTCACTTTTTTTTCTGGTGTATATAATGTGGACCTGGAAACTCGTCACCTGGTTAAATTATCTGCCTTTTCCTGGTGTGCTACCAATCATTTGAGTAAGCTTAACCACTCCCTTCAGTAGACTCTGGGCTCCAACAGGGCTCTGTAGCTGATTCATTATTCATTCAACCTGCACCCACATTTCGCCCAATCTAGGCCAAAGCGCTGTTATAACTGTGAAACATTACATCCCAGACTCCTGTTCACCCGTTCATTCACCTCCATCACATCACTTTGCCCAGGAATCATCAACAATCCCATCCACTGCATCTCCCGATCCACAAAAAAGTGCAGAGTGCCAGGGCCTGGGCAGCAATAAAATCACATCAGACTTCCCCAGTAGACACCTGAGTGAATAAAAGGGAGAGGAAATATCTCGAAGCTTGATTAATTCATGAAATCCACTCTTTCTTTTGTCCAACTCCCACTCTTCAAACTTTTTTTTTTTTACCTGGCTTAGGTTATTTCATGAATAATTGCTCTATAAAAGAGCAGAGTGAGCACCACGGTGGGTCACTGCCCTTCATGCCTGCACCCCAATGTGTGTCAACACGCTCTCTGCAGTTGTACATCGTGTAATTGGAACACGGCGGCAAAAACAGACTCCATCAAATGTGACATGTATTTGTTTTTGTAACACAAGTGAGTGAGGGTTACTTCTGTTGTTGTTGTTGTTGTGAGGGCAGGAGGTGAGACTGAGGGAATATTCAGTGTTGATGCAGCCCAACTCAGGGTTTTTCTGATTATCCGTCAGTTGCTAAACATCATGTTTGCCTTAATTATCAGAATCGTTTCTTTTACTTCTTTGCAACAATATATGCTTCAAAATATGCTATATTTGTGAAGGTCTATGTTACTGTGTGTTCAAATCTGAATATATTGACAAATTGGTTAAACAATAGCTGACTATTAAATTTCATCAAGGTTATTGCTGAAAGGCCGTTACTAAACAAATCTGTTTTAGGTTATTATTGTTATTATTATCATTGTGTTATTATATAGGTAATTGTCGAACTGTCCAGCTCTTCTTTTGACTCTTTCCTTCATTATTACTTTTTTAAATGTATTTATTTGGCAGTTGTTCTGTAGGCAGAGTACAAGGTGTGAAACGGCACCGGTGTTTTTTTTCCCCTTGCAAATCATATGATTTCCATTATGCTGAAAGGTTATTATGGAATTATTGATCAATACCCCTCCCAAAGAAGATTGAATAAAAAAAAAGCAGCCCACTGTTCGTTTAGATATGTATTTGGTCAAATTTCAAAACCCATTTACCCATTTTTTAAGTTGTTATTTAAGATAAGGCGCTTCTTACTTTAAAAAAAATATGTGTGAAGGTGTGCTGGAGTCCGTCATTGCAGCTTAAACCCTCTGAATCTTAATTCAAGTGATACTCAAAGACCCTTTAAGGTTCACAATGAAGTATGGCATTATATGTAACTGCATTTGTTGAAGAATGTATTTTCTTCTTTTTTTCCCCTGAAGATTCTGTTGAGAAAGACTCTTTTGTTCACTAACTGGTTGTTCTCCGTCTCACAAGGCTCTGGCCTGTATGTGGGTCTGTGTGTGGTTACTGTACTGAACTGAGTTTAAATGTGGAGCAGACACAACAAACAAAGTGGATGCTGCACAAAATCATTTTGGTGAATGGAAAGTGCCACAGCACTTTACTGTTTCCTCTACAGCTCTTTACGCAGGCTGAGAGCCAGGGAGGGGAAACGTAGCTCTTGTAAACCCAGCACTAAAAATCAGGACAGCAAAAATATCGGCCCAGAAAAACATGACTATATGAAAAAGCAGTTCGTCTTAACTGAACCATTTGTTCGGCTGGCTGCTCACATTTTGTGGTTTTAAAATAGCTGTTTCTCCCCAAACTTTTGTTCATCTTTATCTACTCTGTTGAGTATTTAACTTTAACTATGAGCAGCCTTTGCAATTTGTCAACTACATAGTTTAAATCTGTGATTCTATTTGAAAACAGTTGATTGTAGGAGTGTCACTACTATTGAAAAAAAATTGTGACATTTTGAGAACCATGACAGGTGAATTAAAGGGGACATATAATGCAAAATCAACTTTTTAATAATTTAAATCCTTCTATTTGGGACTCTGGAGGTCCTACCAGTCGGCAAAGTGTGAAAAAAGATGACTCACTCATGTTTTTGTGGTCCTCCTCAGTCTAAGTACAGGAGATAAAACACGTGATGTTGACTTCCGCACTCATTGGGACGTCACAAGGCGCTAAATTCCTGGAACTGTTGTCTCGCGGAGCTCCGCTTTGTCCGTAAAACACACGAGGGTCCTGGCGAGGGCAACGGTATCCGAAAACCGGAAGTTCTATTCTTCGCTCCACAGTGCAGCACAGAGTCCTACACAAACTTCCAGCCTCAGAGGATTTATCTGTCCAGTGGATACATGTTATATATGATGGCAATGTGCCTGCTAGAGCCTGCAAATGATCACTTTTCCAAATGCTAACTGCTGTTAGCTCCCAGTAGCCTCTGTGGCTGACTGATCCTGTCCCTTAAGTTTCATTTTACTTTTTTAAGGTGGACTTAAAGAGATACTACTAAACAGAGCGTTCTGAACAGGGCTGTTTTGGCAGAGTGATTGAACTGCTGTGGTGCTTCATCCTTATGGTATTTTGACCAAAGCATCTCACAGACATGTTCATTAGGACACCAGGGAACTAGTTTAACTTAGAGAAATAGGGTATAATATGACCCCTTTAAAACAATAAGACTTGAAGGACAAATACACACAATATCAACTTGATAATAAACAAGCCTCTGCTGTGATGAGGTGTTATACAGAGTGTTTTTTTTGTTATTGTTAAAAGTATGGTGCCCTGTCTCTCTCATGGTCAGTGAGTTAGCTCGCTCTCATGCTCCAGTAGATAATGTGCACTAGTCCGTTGCTGCAGATGTTTGTCTGTGTGGGGACAGGGAGCCAAGGAGTGACCAACAAAGCCCAGCACAGCGACGACCTGACAGTGTGTTCCACGACAGATGTTTCCAGCCTTTTCCCTGCATTTGTCATTTGGTCCTTAATCTGGTCAGTGAAGGGCATTAGAGTATAGAGAAGGTAAAAGAGGGGGGTGTGGACCCCAGCTGTCACCTCAGAAGACAGACAGACAGACAGACAGACAGACACCATCCTCCCCCATTTCCTCCAAAAGCCCCCCAAATCCACTCCCTCATTCCTCCCACTCAGAACCATACCCATGTGTCACATACAGAACACCCAAACGGCACACACTCAGTAATTGGCTGAGATTTAGGGCACATGGTGTATTGTTGAACCTGTGGAGATTATGCGTAATGCTTGAGTCTGTGGAGATTATGCAGCAGAGAGATATTATGCCTCCATTTTCTCTGATTGCCTCGCTGTTTTGTTTCCCTGCCTGTGCTACAGTGAATAACCCACTCATTTGATTTTTTTTTTTTTTTTTTGCTCATCACCAACACTCCCTCTTTACTAATTCTCCTCAGTCGTTCTGCTCCATCTAGATCCTCTTCTCTTTCATTCCCTCCACTTCACCCCTCTTTCTGTCTCTCTTTTTCTCCCCTCCTTCCCTCTGCTTTTTCCTCCTCAGAGCCTCTGGCTGTCTCCCCACAAGTGATGTTCTCCTGGCCAGATGATGCATGCATATCTCTTGTGTCTTCTTGATGCTAACTCACGTCGACATTTGCACGGCATTGTGGGATTCTGCTCTCGGGCCTATTTCATGTAATGATGAAAATGATGATGGTGATGAGGATTCAGGGGGGAGAAGGGGGTGGTCTATTTTCTGCCCTTGTCTTGTCTTGACAGTATCAATCAGTGCAGGAGGATACGGTGAAAGATAATGGGTGTTCATGAGGGAGAAAAAAAAGTGCAACAATAATAATAATACAAAAAAAGTTCTTGTTTTGAGCTTTGGACGAGTTCATTTTCCCTGAAGTGCTCAGTCTGCAACACACGGAACCAACTCCCATCATTACAAGGGTGTGAGAGGAAAACAATATTTCATGGCTTAATTCTTCATCGATTCTTTGAAGGATTTTATCAATATGTGAATATTCTTGGCTGGTTTTCTGATATTCTGTTGTTTTGTGTTGTATTTAAGCCGCCACTAGTTAGCAGCAGGCCTTTGGCCTCACTTCCACTATAGACAAAGGAAACTGTATATTAATTATGCATATATCATAGGTTGTACATATGTATAATTTTAGTTATAGACTTTTTAAGGTGGGAAATAAATTGCAATATATCTGTCTTCAAGTAAGTATGTCCTTACGCAAACTTCCAGCCTCAGAGGATTTATCTGTCCTGTGGATACATGTTGTATATGATGGCAATGTGCCTGCTAGAGCCTGCAAATGATCACTTTTCCAAATGCTGACTGCTGTTAGCTCCCAGTAGCCTCTGTTTCTGATGTCATTTCCTGTACCTTAAGTTTTGTTTTACTTTTTTTTTTTTTTTTTTTTTTAAGGTGGACCTAAAGAGATACTACTAAACAGGGCGTTCTGAACAGGGCTGTTTTGGCAGGGTGATTGAACTGCTGTGGTGCTTTATCCTTATAATTTTTATATTGGTATTTTGACCAAAGCATGTCACAGACATGTTCATTAGAACACCAGGGAACTAGGTTAACTTGGAGAAATAGGGTATAATATGAGTCCTTTAAAACAATTGCAATGGAACTAGAATTGAAAAATTGGTACCAATACCCAGGAAAATATTAATAAATTAATACATTTTCACTACCACAGAGAGGAAATACCGTTTCTTTCTTTCTTTAATGTGTGTGTTTGTGTGTGCTCATCTGAGCACCATGTTCACCAGGAAGTGAAAATTACCCTCTAATAGTGTACCATTTGTTCCTCGCTAGCACGCTTATGAGGAGAAAATGCGTTTCTAAGCAGAAGGGTAGGTGAGAGGAAGATGAACACAAAAAGAGAAAGACAGAGGAGGGGTGGGGGGTTGGTCATGATTACTGGATTTTTACCCCTGAAGACAGCAGAAAAATGAGCGAGGGCCACAGCAGACTTGTGGCCCTCTAGCAGTGTTTCCTCTGTGTATGCAGTATGTGTGTGTGTGTGTGTGAGAGAGAGAGAGAGAGAGAGCTGAAATGAGATGCAGGTGGTCGTGGGCACATTTCAGGGATTTTTTTTGTTGTTTGTTTTTTTGCTCGTATGTGAAGCTGTGTCAGTGGATGTAGGGTGGGGAGATTTCTTCACAGTGTCTGCTACACCCTAATTAATCTGCTTAAACCTGCTGGGCTTGTTTCCTGCACTCTTACACATCAGAAAAACCAGGCAGCTCTGAATCCAACTAGGATTTTCTCCATGGATGCCTGTGGAGAAAAAAAAAAAATCCTCCTCTCAGTTGACAGCTTTCTGTCAGAGTGTGCAAAAATGCATATAAAGTAGAGGCAAGCACACATATCATAATTTTCCATGATGGATGTTGGGAGGGGAGGCAGCTGTCACTGGGTCGTAAAATCCCCTGAAACAATGGAGGTTGTTGGTTTATACTGCCTCCCCTGCATCTGCTTCCTATTGGAGAGCAGAACACTGAGATAGACAACAGATGAAGCAATTTATGGCCAACAGTGTTCTTTTAGCCTTGCCCCAGGATATGGCTGTGATCTGGATCTTGCACAAATACCAATGACAAAAGGGTGACAGTAATTTTTTTTTTCTCTCCCTCTTTAACTCACTGGTGCTGTTGAAGCTGTTGTAAACGCTCTGCTGGACAATCTCCATGAGTAAATCCAGCTTTAAATGAAAGTGGTTACAGAAAAGGTGCAAATTAGGGATTCAGATTTCCAACTTGAAGCAATCTCATCAATCCAAAATGGAATACAAATGTCGAGCTTGAGATATGTTTGTTAGTTCTGATGTAAATGTAATACAGCATGTGTCTGCTGCACATTTTTTATGTTGTCTGTTAAAATCCTCTTCACATCCAGGTAGTCATCAATAGTATATTTGATACATCCCACCCCCTCCTATCCGCTCCGTTATCAAAGCTCCGCCCTCATTACCCATGAACACACACTGGGTTCAAGGGTTCTTGGTAACACTAATGGTTCCAGTAAGAACCATTTTAATCCAGAGAACCCTTTAAAACCTCTTTCCTGAATATAGGGTTTTAAAATGGTTCTTGCTGGAACCATCCTTGTTTATTATCAACTTGTTTATTATCAACCATAGTACCACCATAGCACCTTTATGGTACAGAAGACTGATATGTGCTAATTGCTAAATGGCTTCCAGCCAGGTAAACATTTATATCAATCCTAATTTTTTTTGTGTTGAAACAGAACCTTTCCTGAGTGTCTGTCTTGAAGATTTCATGGTCTGTTGGTCACTGATACTGTTGCCAAATCGAATCCAATTTTTAGTAACAAGCAACCACACTGCCATTGGCAAACAACACGATTGTGCTATGATTGTCTTTATTTATTTATTGACAGCTATTAGGGGATGAAAAGGATTTCAACAAATTAAACCAAAAAAACAAATCACCTACTGTAATTACCTTGCCTGTAGCGCATGCTCTACTTTCTTCTCTGCAGCATTTACGTGGCTCTTCCTTGCCTTAATAGACTGCAGATTCCCACACAGAGTATCAAATCTGAGCTGGAGATAAGGTTTCAGGGGTTCGGTTGCACTTAAACTGATTACAGTGTTACAATTGGTGAATAAAGGACTCATCACTGAAGCAAAAATTAAATGTCCAATAGCAACCTGGTAGAATACAGTATCCACAGCACATGAACCAATATAGTGGAGTGCATGTGCTCCTGGGATTTGGTGGATTAAATTTAATTGCAATTCTATACAGTATATAAAAAAAAAAATATATATATATATATTATCAACCTGCAGAGCAATCACATTTTCACATGGTTTCCAATATGACTGTTATTGTTGTTTGACTTCCAGTTGATCCAGTTAATCAACATAATGGATATAAATATGTATTTATTTGATTTGTTCATTTTGGGTTTTTTAATCTATTATGTGTGTATATATATATATATATACGCATATATATATATATATATGCGTATATATACAGTTAGGCCCATAAATATTTGGACATCGGCACAGTTCTCTTTATTTTGGCTCTATGCACCACTACAATGGATTTGAAATTAAACGAACAAGATGTGCTTTAACTGCACACTTTCAGCTTTAATTTGAGGGGATTTACATCCAAATCAAGTGAACGGTGTAGGAATTACAACACTTTCTATATGTGCCTCCCACTTTTTAGGGGACCAAAAGTAATTGGACAAACTAAACAATGATAAATCAACCTTTCATTGTTTAATACTTGGTTACAAATCCTTTGCAGTCAATTCCAGCCTGAAGTCTGAAGGCATAGACATCACCAGACACTGGGTTTCATCCCTGGTGATGCTCTGTGAGGCCTCTACTGACACGGTCTTCAGTTCCTGCTTGTTCTTGGGGCATTTTCCCTTCAGTTTGGTCTCCAGAAAGTGAAATGCATGCTCAATCAGATTCAGGTCAGGTGATTGACTGATAACATTCCATATTTGCCTTAAAAAAACTCTTTGGTTGCTTTTGCAGTTTGCTTTGGGTCATTGTCCATCTGCATTGTGAAGCGCCGTCCAATGAGTTCTGAAGCATTTGGCTGAATATGAGCAGATAATATTGCTGGAAACACTTCAGAATTCATCCTGCTGCTTTTGTCAGCAGTTACATCATCAATAAATAAAGGGAACCAGTTCCATTGGCAGCCATACATGTCCACACCATGACACTAGCACCACCATGCTTCACTGATGAGGTGGTATGTTGTGGATCAGGAGCAGTTCCTTTCCTTCTCCACACTCTTCTCTTCCCATCACTGTGGTACAAGTTGATGTTGGTCTCATCTGTCCAGAGGATGTTTTCCAGAATTATAACAGCTTTTTTAGGTGTTGTTTGGCAAATTCTAATCTCGTCTTCCTGTTTTTGAGACTCACCAATGGTTTACATCTTGTGGTGAACCCTCTGTATTCACTCTGGTGAAGTCTTCTTTTGATTGTTGACTTTGAAACACATACACCTACCTCCTGGAGAGTGTTTTTGATCTGGACAACTGTTGTGAAGGGCTTTTTCTTCACCAGGGAAATAATTCTTCTGTCGTCCACCACAGTGGTTTTTTGGTCTTCTAGGTCCTTTGGTGTTGCTGAGCTCACTGGTGCGTTCTTTCTTTTTAAGAATGTTCCAAACAGTTGATTTGGCCACACCTAATGTTTTTGCAATTTCTCTGATGGGTTTGTTTTGATTTTTCAGCCTAATGATGGCTTCTTCACTGACAGTGACAGCTCCTTGGATCTCATATATAGAAAGTTAACAGCATCAGATTCCATATGCAAATGTCACTCCTGGAATCAACTCCAGAACTTGTACCTGTGTCATTGAAAATGAAATAATGAAGGAATAGCCCACAATTGTCCATGAAATAGCTTTTCAGTCAATTGTCCAATTACTTTTGGTCCCCTAAAAAGTGGGAGGCACACATAGAAAGTGTTGTAATTCCTACACCGTTCACTTGATTTGGATGTAAATACCCTTAAATTAAAGCTGAAAGTGTGCAGTTAAAGCACATCTTGTTCGTTTCATTTCAAATCCATTGTTTGGTGTATAGAGCCAAAATAAAGAGAAGTGTGCCGATGTCCAAATATTTATGGGCCTAACTGTATATATGTGTGTATATATGTATATATTTGTGTATATATATATGTGTGTGTATATATATATATGTGTGTATATATGTATATATGTGTGTATATATGTATATATGTGTGTATATATATATATATGTGTGTATATATATATATGACGAGATCACGTGCCACAAGATCTTGCGAAGATTAAACTTGTCGATAGTTCTCGTCGCGATAAAAACTGTCCCGCAAGATTTGTGACCTAAAGAAGGAGAAGGAAAAGAAGAATTTTTGTTTCAATTTGTGGAAGAAGAAGTTTATTAAAAGCTCATCCTTACATCATGCATGTAAAGAGTTATACATTTCAAAATCTCGTCTCGTCTCATTCTCGTGAACCCAATATCGTGTCTCGAGTGTATTGTCACACCCCTAATATATATATATGTATGTATAATATGTATGTATGTATATATACATATATACATATATATATATATATATATATATATATGTATATGTATATACACCCTGTGCACAGATAAGAGTTTAACCACTTGACAAACAATCTTTTACCAACCATATTTACATGCATTTCTTTCACGCCTATTACATAGAGGGAAACGTGAAAGTGTTTTTGGGCTTTTATCATAATTCATTTAATATTTTGAGATGTGCCAGTTTAGAGGAAAATGGATGAAACGATTAACAAAATGAGTGTTGTGTTTATGAACTTGAACCTGGAAAGGAAAACCATACAGCATTTACAGTATATTCCTGTGGATCATGACACATCCACATATCCTTAAATATTTAAAGCCTGTGATTATTGTCCCCAGAGGATTTGACATGACTCAGAAATGGTACAAGGTTGTGTGAGTGCTCTCTCACGACTCACATCAAGTCTTTCCTTGCGAAGACATCTACACACACACACAAACACACACACACATTTTTCTGCATCAAAATATAAGTATTTAATTTTATTTAATATTTGATGTATTCCTGTTTTCATCTTTTTACGCCGCATTTTTTCAAACTGACTCTCTCTATTTTTTTTCGTGTTGTTGGAATTCATGAATTGCTAATTTCGCACAGTCTCAATTTTAGAATGGCAAGAATATTTCCTTTCCCAAAATTAGTTTAACTCAAGGGTAGTTTGAAGAGTGGGTTATTAAGATAATTTATGTAATTTGGTCTGACCTGATTTTGCTAATAGTTTCCAAAGCTTAAGTCAATCCTGCAGCTACTGTAGAGTTAATCAACCTCACAGCATCAGGCACATTACCCTCATTCGTTGTGAAATTCAGTTTAAAAGGAAAGGTTGTTTTGGTTTTGCCACAGTAGCGCACACATGGAAATTTGGAGGAAACGGTCTGTTCTGACTATATTGTGTTTGAAATTTGATTGAATTAATCACCAAGAAATGTTCATGTTTTATGCAGTTTGATGCCCGTAAGTATCAGGTCTCAATAGCAGGTGTGTGGTTAGTGGAAGTATTTTCAGAGGTTCCTTGAATGCATTTCATAGCCACTCCTCTAACCTCAATATGCTCTGGGCCCTGCATTAATCTTACTTGATCTCATGCACTGCTGCCATCTATTCCATGGCAAGGAGATGAACATATTTTGAAAACAGAGCTTATAGGGGACTGATATAAACAGAGATCTTGTTGTTTCACCTTCACACAAGTTCAATTTACTATTACACATTTTAGTGAAGCAATATCCATTGCTACCATTATATATGTATTAAATGTTTTAATTGGCATAAAACAGGATAATTCAAAGTATAGCAACAAAACCAAAAAGTAATACCAAAATATAATTTTTGCAGTGAACCATCTTTCTAATGAAGCTTGTTATTCAGGAGCACAGCGGGCATGAATTTTTAAAACCACTGACAGAAGTATAAATAATGCGTCAGATGTGAAAAATGTATCATCACTGTGTTCTTTCAAAGTCTGATTTCAACTTAAATTATATAACTCGAGTATGCATTTAATACCTTTATTTGTGTTGGTAGGCCAAAACAACCTCGATAAATTCCACACTTTGGAAACAGCTGTTGAGCTCCAGCTTGTTATGAAGACTTCTGTAGTATTACATGGACCTGATCATCAGAATAAATGATGTGCCACTGATGCAAATATACTGTTTTTGTATAAACTTGAACACACACTTGTGTTGACAAAAGAACCAACAGCAAACACACATGCAATCAATTAAATTATGTTTTGAATTGGAGTTGGGACGAATGCTATCATTGATTGTGGCTAATTGTGTGTGTAAAAGTCTATCTGAAATGGCAGTGGATATTTGAAGGAGGAGGGTGAGCATGCTCGGCTGTGTCTCCTTCCTCTTCTAATGCAGTCTTCCTGCCAAACCGACAACATTTGATGACAGAGAGTCTAATTGCCTCTTTTGTGTCTCACTTACTCTCCCTGCCTTTGATTAACAAGCATAGACAGGTGCATACTATACGCTGATGTATGTGCGGTTTAGATTTACGTTCACACACACTCACACACATCAAGGTTTACACGTCAGCGCCGCAGTAGACGCTCTCAATTACTAAAGCACCATCCAGCAGCCCAACAGCTACACTTGCTATTCTGCAGCCATTAGAACACTCTGCTCTGGCTTCACTCAGACTATTAGCAGCCGTTAAGCAGACTGAAAAAAAACAAAAAAAAACAAAACTGTGCAAATGATGAGAATGCATCTGCAAGGTCTGAACTCTACAGCACCACGTTTAGCAACACTTAATTAATCTTAATGGATTCTGAAATAAGCCAGCCAAACAAATATCTTTGCCATAAATTACTTTTCTCTGTTCTGTACCACACGTTGCCACAAAGCACTCCCCAGGGACCCTTTAACTCTTGCACATTAATGTATACGCGTGTGGTATAAGCATATTTGTGCAGGCATAAACACTTCCAGCTCTAACTCACATCCTTTCCAGCTAGGAAGAGAGTGTTCACCGCAAAAGCTCAGCTTCTTAAATCAACCTCTTCCCTCCCTTTTTTTCCCCCTCGCTCATCATTTTCCCTTATTTGCTCTTTTTTTTTCTTTTTTTTTTTCCTCATCTTATACCATAATTCTCTGTCATCTCCTGAAGCAGGAAAATAGAGAGTCTCAGGCGTAGCACCATGAGTGCAAGCTGACTTATTTGAAGAGATGCCATTTAAAATTTAGTGCTGAAGTTGTATGAACAGTTGCAGGAAGTGATATTTGCTGGAGTGTATTTATTTGTTTATTTGTGTGTGTGTGTGTGTGTGGCGTCTGCCACATCATTCTTATCACCTCCTCACACACCTGCTTCCCTCCAAGACTGAGCCTCCCCTCCTCCTCATCATCAAAGCCAGATTCAGCCACAGTTGTTGCTTGCCTGTCCGCCGCCTGTCCCCACTCCCCCTCCTCCATCTCAACAGCCACCACTCCCCCCCCCCCCCCCCCCCATCTACTGTAGCACCTCGTTGTCCAAGGCAGTCAAACCATGCTGGTGTCGCATCATCCCTGAGAGGAAAATTCATGTGGCTCATAGAGGCAGATGCTCATACATACAGGTGCTGTAACTTTTGGAAGGACAATTAAGGATTAGGAAAGATGACAAAGTGCTGAAAGCGTTGGTGCTGGTGGTGGAAGGAAAGCGTATTTTTAACTGGAAACTGCAGGTGCAAATAAAAATGTTTTAGTGAACAATGTTGGTCAGTGTTGTGTGACCAAATAATAATGTGTAAATGAGAGAAAGGCACGACATGCTGGAGTTTAAATTTGACATGGCTGTATGATATGATAAGAAAACGTTGAACATTGGTGTTGAATATCACAGTGCATTATTTGTGGTGATTTTTGTTGTTGTTGATATTGTTCTCCCTCTGTTTGGTCTTCACCAACAGATATGATTTACTATAATTTGTTTGCTGTGTCCTTTATCTGAAAACAAATTGCTCTGTCAAGCAAAACTATCAGACCTGACTGAAGGAGCATCTGTGTAGGTACAGCAGCACAGCAGAGGTGGGCAGGGACAGTATTTCTGTAAACATAATGCATCAATCTTTTTTTTTAAAATTATTATTATTATTTTATTTTAAATGCGTGCAAAAAACAAACTAACGTGTGGAACAATCTACGTTTTTCACATTTAAAGCAGTCTTCGTTATGTCTTTTATGATATGTATATTTTGTATGTAGATGTTGGGGCAACAATACATTTTCTATATGTTGTGCAGCCCTAATCCATACCCAGTGATCGTAAATAACACGACAAAAGCACTCACATGCCAATTCAAGGTCAACTCTGTAAGTGGCCACCGTTTGATGTGCTTTCCAGACCTTCGTCTTTGTCCTTTGTTTTATCAAAAAAATAGAAGAAAAAGCAGTGGAGTCACTAATCACAAGCAAAATGACAAGGAGAAGCAAATGGCAAAAAAAGAACTGACAGTAGTGACTAAAG
The DNA here is from genome assembly GCF_963457635.1 of Microchirus variegatus. Taxonomy (NCBI): domain Eukaryota; kingdom Metazoa; phylum Chordata; class Actinopteri; order Pleuronectiformes; family Soleidae; genus Microchirus; species Microchirus variegatus. Next base: position 17,466,076 of record NC_139803.1, read on the forward strand.
TAATGACTATAATTGAGTGTGCCTTTAAATCTCCCCTAACAGCCAGCGCTAGAAAATGTGAATTTATCGTACAAGGTGACTTTGCTATTTGCATTAGTATCAGCTAGGACATTAATTAATGATTATTGTCATTGATTAATGTGTTCATTGACTTTGAATAATAGATTAATTGTTTGGTGTGAAAAATGACCATGTCTATTTCCTTAAGTCAAATTTGATGTCTTCATATTGTTTTTATTCAATATTCATCACTGAATTATCATTTAAGACATACTGAAGATATACTTTCACTTGACTTTTACATAAGTTATTGATTATTGTGATTTACAATAAAAATGAATGATTTCTATTGATTTTTTTTTGGCACTATATTAATACAAACCATTTACCATTTTGTTTGGTCAGTTGCTCTTGTGCCAAACCCTATAAAGGAGGGTGCTGGGATAGATAATGTTTTTTGAGGTGGTTGCAATGATCTGTATTTGTATATGATGACCACTCAAAGTTGCTTTACACTGCAGTTTTGCTATTCACTCACATCTTACTCATACACCACATCTATCTGCAGCACTTTTCCTGCCGCACACCTTTCTTACCAATTCTCGCACTGATGGCACGGCCATCAGGACCAACTTGGGTTTAAGCGTCTGTCTGTCCCTCAACCTTACAATGGAAGACGACTCGCTCTGCCACTGTCACCCTGACACATACCCACCACTGACTGTACATGCCAATGTGGTTAAGTCTTAGCTTGGATCATTTACAATCTCTTGCCTTAGCTGAGACTGGATACTGAAGGTAGTAAACTACTCACTCTCCTGTACCAAAGTCCATAGAGTTTTTTAAGCTCACAGGGACACAAGAGCTGCTGGTTTACAGCTGCTTTATTTGTTAAGTCTGTGTCACCTACAGGAGAAACTGGATAAATTATTTTAAACACTGAAGTCACAAAATACGTCCTGGATAAGGCAGCAGTGGATCAACATCTCCTGTTTGCTGCGATGTAAAAATGGTAGATTTTCTCTGTGGACTTTGGTGCAAGAAAGGGACCCAGAAAAAAGTTCAGTTGTTAGTCCTGCATTACTTCTTCAATTCAGGGGTTCACACTTCAAAAAACCTGAACTATCATGTTAAAGTTTAAGACTGAGTGTCCTTTTTAAGCTACCTTCTGGTCTACCTTTTGTATGTTGCTCTGTTTTGTGTTCACAGCTCTTAGGTCATAAGCCTGAAAGCAAATGAATCTGTATACTGTATCATGGCATGATACATAAATCACTTTTTTAGCACATCTCCTGACCTTCAATCAGCCAACCACTTAAACATCTTCCAATTTCCTTCCTACCTACATTCCTTTGCCTTGCCAGTCCACCATCTCTAACTCTTATGTTTCGTTTCCACATTCCTCTTACTACCCGTGGTTAAGGGTGCACACTTTAATTAACTTTGCTGAAAGAGGGAATGTCTTTGGATTTCTAATTAACATGTGCGGGGGATCATTGCAAACGTAAAATGAGAATTTCTATTTCTTTGTCTCCCTTGAGGCTGGGATTTTAGGAGCAATTTTGTAATGTCTCATCAAGCACTGAGTGCAGGGTTATCGTCTTTGGGTACTTCCCATTTTCAAGATTGGTATGATAATAATATGTCTGTTAAAGGATTAGATTTACTCAGTGTATTTGTCCAATTCCTCACCTGACGGGAGCAGCAATTTCTCCAGTCATTGATCATCCATCCATGTAATGTGAACGGTGCTCCTTACAGTCATAGAGCTTTTATGCCAGCATCCATATGTGTGGTATGTACCCCCTCCCTCACTGGCTGCTCTGTCCTCCCTGGAGAGCTGCAGCATTAATAACTGTAAGTGGATAATGCTCTGGCTGGAATTCCGATCAAGGTTTAATAAAAGCATTATTCGGTCGGCTACTGGCGGCAGGAGGCAGTGTGTGTGTGTGTGTGTGTGTAAATGTAAGTGAGCCTAATCATGCAATATAATTGTATTACCGCAGGTCTGCCCTTTTGTTTCTCTCATCTTTTTCCTGAAATGTTTTGCCTCACATTGACACAAATATGGAAGTTGAATGTGCGTTACGTGTCTTTATTGGTGGTGGGGGTCAAGCAGTGGTCAGCATCTCGCTTTTCATGTATTCACTCATGTTGTCGGACCTGATCAGCCACACTGCCTTTGCATGTGCGATTGACTGCCATGCACACAGCAAAATAGACAGTGGAAATGAGCTTGGAAAATGTGGGAATAGGCTATGCGCAATGGAACTTCCACCTAGCAACCGTGGCTGCTGGGCTGCTTCTGGTAGGTTGTGTTGTTGTTGTGATTTCCCGGAGACGCTAGTGGAGTGTTAAGTAGTAGAGTCAATTTTATGAGTAAAAATCAGCCGATTTTGGATTCAAGAGAGACGGTTATCATATCAAAAATCAGAACGTCAGCCCTACAGTGTTGTGTACCCCTTTGTACAATAGTACGATAAACTTTCATATGTTGCCGGTGGATGTGCCTAGCTGAATGCATGGTGAGGGTACATCGGGACGAGTTTATACGTCCTCGTCCGCAAATTAAACGTTTCTTCTTTTTTAAAAGTCCTGTATAGAAGTAGTTAGGCACAAGTCATAAGACTGAGCGCCGCATTTGCTGTTCGCTGTCTGGATCTCTGCTCCCACCCGCTCGCCCTCAGTGTTGGTACGTGTTGGGAATTATTCCAAGTATAAAGAGCAGGAACGGCACCTTTCTTAAACCTCATCAATTTCCCCGGTGTGACAACAAAATTGTCCTTTTTGAAATGCCGGCTGCAAACTTGTGTGAAGTCGTCCCGCCGTACCCTCACCATCCATTCAACGCGACACATCCACCGTAAACCTATGAAAGTTTATTGTACTATTGTACTGAGACGAATTTGCACAAAGGGGTACACAACAATGTAGGACTGACGTTCTGACTCTTTGATACGATCTCTCTTGTATCCGAAATTGGCTGATTTTTACTAATAAAATTGACTCTACTACTTAGCACTTCACTAGCATCTCCGGGAAATCACGACGACAACACGACCTACCGGAAGCAGCCCAGCGTACCAGCAGCCACGGTTGCTAGGCGGAAGTTCCATTGTGCATGAAGCCTATTTTGGCCTGATGTTCGGTAGCAACAGAGGCAAAGTTGGCCTCTGCTCATTACTAGCAGCATAGAGTCTCCAATAATAAACTGTGCCTGCAACGACTTTTCAGACATGTAAACCAAAAAGACCGATCACACTTCCTCAGACTTCTTTGTCTTCTCTCTTCTCTACCTGTTTCAGCTTCTCCAGTTAGGGGTCACTGCAGTGGAAAATCTGCCTCCATCTTGTCCTCTCCCTTGTCTCCTCTTCTGTTACACCACCTTTCCTCATGAACTTGATTATTTAATTGCATCCGTAGGTGACTTAGGGGGGGTTCATATGTAGCATCTTTTGCACACATAAATACATTATTTTCTATGGAGCCACATGTGTCAAATACATGCACCAATAAGAGTGACAAGGTTATGATGCACATCTGTTGCCGTACACCTGTTATAACCCGGGTGCTTCTGCTTTGCAGCGAAATAGAAATATCTCAACCTTTTTGAATGCAGTGAGGGCTTTCAGCCTGTCTTTTGATTCTCGGGTCAAACAAGTAGGTGTTTGGCCTTTATTGACTCAAATATACTCCGAACCTCTATCATCCAGACTAAGCCTTTGAAGGCGAGGATTGCACCGAGACATAGCAAGTTTTTCACACATACCTCACGCATCAAAGCTGCTGTAAGAGAAATGTGGTGCTGATAATTCATTGATTTTGTTTTTAGGATTGTTTAATGTGTTGATTTTATTCGGTCATCTTAGAAGCCCCCAGGTTTTGGTTGCTTAGTAACGACAGAAACATCAGAAGCACCGTGGTTAAAAAACCTCTGGCTTTTTCCACACTTATTTCTTGCATGTGAACCGACCCATTACTGTTCTTGACTTCTCTTGCACACTTGCCCCATGTTTGCAGCCTCAGTTGTACCATGTCTGTTGCACTGTCAAAAACTGTGTGCAATCAACCACTGCGCAGATCTACACAAAGACGTTCCAGTGAAGTATAAATGCAGCGTTAATTGGAGCATTGCATGGATTCTATACAGGCTTACATGTCTTCAGCAGCCATGTCGTTCTAATCTAAACAGACATCGTAAGGCATCGAAACACTGAACAACACTGAACATTACAGCGTGAACAGTGAAAGCCGAAATGTGCGGTGGCATCACACGGAAAGCCCTTTAGCATTATTAATGTTCCTGTGTGTTAAAGTTCCCAGCGGAAGCTAAAAGGACAATGCGGGAGTGGGAGCATTATTCATGTGGAGAAGTGACTTGTTTAGCTGAGAGTTGGAGCCATTAAACATACTATCTGCTCATTCCCATTAGCTCCAAATGCTCAGAGAGCAAAACCTAACTTTGACATCTAATCCTCTTACTCAGAGGAAAGGACTAATGCGCGTGGAGCCTATATGCTACATCCGACAATCACATACAGTTTTTTAATGTGCATGTGTGCTGACTGCTGCAGTATCGATGAGAGTCCCATATTGTTGCCGCCTCCCCGATCTCTTCTGGCTCTCCGTGTCTGCTCCTGTCTCCTCCCCCCCCACTGCCTCACATCCCTCCAACCAGATGGCCTCCCTCTAACAGAGCATTGACACCAGATGTGCAGTTCCAGTGTCGACTCAGAGACCAGCTGGGCTGTGAGTGCCAGTGGTTCTGTTAATGAAAATGGCTGCTGCTGCTGCTGCTGTGTGTGTGTGTGATGTTTACTGTGGTTCAGTGGCATATGACAGTCGGGGAGCTCTCCGCGGCTGACGTTTTTTTCAGAGAGCGAGCCGCTCGGCAAGTTGCACTGCAGCTCAACTCAGCCATGGAGCAGCACACCCACCAAGGTTGAAATGATACAGCTACCCATCCAGAATAAAAACTCCTCTCTTGAACACCATATCTCCCTCGACATCTTCCCGTCTACCATTGTTTTTTTTGTTTTTTTATATTTGAATTCTGCAGCACCGTCTCTCCCCGAACCTCCATCTTCCCTCATACATAATCATATATTCTTTCCTCTAACCTTTTTAGCAGCAAAAGGATCAGTGGCCTTATTACTAATTCATACATACTCATCAAACAAAGAAATAAGAGTACACACTGTCTGGGGAAGAACATGTCCAGCTGATTGCTTAAAATGAATTAATTTTGGTGAAATATTGCTCTCATTTTGATTGGTCAGAGATAGAAACGTGAACACAAGGTAAAAATATAATGAACGTCTCGCTCTGATAAAACCCCAAGCCCTGGCTAATGGAGTTGTTACTACACGTTGTGCTCCGTAATTTATGAATTTGCGCTGAAACAATTCATTATTACAGATTGTTCCGCCGATCAATTAAATGATAAGGAGACAAAGAAATCCGCTGTGCTTGGCAATAATTGTGACAGCCTCCATAGCGGAGGACAAATTAGCTAAGTGAAAATTTACAAGTGAAAAAAAAAAACTTAAATACTGTACATATAGTGTGGAGGGCTACACTTTTTTGTTCACCAAACGGCTGTCAAGGAGGATGTGATCCTGGAAAATCTCAAGCATGCTCTGAAATAACATTCTTGCATTCACTGGATAAATCATAGCCTCTTTGAATTTTCTGAAGTCCACTCACCTTTCAACTGCAATATTTTTTTTAACATTTGCTGTGGCAGAAATGGTGCAGCAGAGTGACACAGGAAAGGGGGAAGGCTCCCAGAGGACTCAGTCCATTAAGCCAAATGCGGAGCAGAGCTATGATTCCAGATATTGAAGATTTTTAAGCTCCACAGTAATCTATCTGGCTGTGTCACAGCATTTATATGAATAGTTCTCACCCATTGATACCTTTCCATCAATTTCTTTACATGTTCCATTATTTTCAGAAGGACTGGCACTTTTAATACCAAGACCCTATTACTAAGCAGTAGGTCAAAGGTTATTTTTTTCACCAGTATGTTATGACAAACATCTGTCCTTGGTTAGTACAAAACCCTATGGTTGAGCACTGATACCCACTGGTGCCCTTTTTGATATGTCACACATACATATAACACATTTAGGTTGTGAAAAATTAACCACTTACCACTGACTTTACCTGGCAATAAACCCAATTCTGACTACCTCAGTTTTGTTCTCTCCAGAGCCTATAGCTCATAGTCAGATGTGGAGCAGCTGTACTTTAGGTGTTTTTCCACTATATGGTTCTTGCACAACTATTTGTTTTTTATTGTTGTTTTTTTTGCTTTGTCATGAGGGATAGTACGGTACTCTTTTGTGTATCTGCTCTGACAAGGTTCCAAGTGAGCTGAGACAATACTAAAATGTAACCTCAACATGGCATTCTTTTTTTTTGGTTTTCAATACTTCAACAATCATGCTACATTCAGATATTCTGGTATGGGATTTTGTTTTTGTTTTTTCAGACACCTTTATTTATGGCTTTGTGTCTGAACAGAGTTTGAACGAATGAGTGTGGCTACTGCCATGAGTGACTTTTTTTTTTTTTTACACAGTCAAGTGCGCACCCATCGTATGACTGCACGCAGTGAACTGTGACAGACAAATGCACATATTGTTACACCCCATAATATGCACTTTGTACAGTATATTAACTCACAGCTCTTGATTTATGCACACAGCTAATGTATGTCTATTCAATTATTGGAGAAGACATACTAACAATGTAACGCATGTAAAACACTCAGCAGCTATACTTCTCTTTAAATGTTTAAAGGGGGACATATCATGCAAAATCAACTTTTTAATCATTTAAATCCTTATATTTGGAGCTCTGGAGGTCCTATTAGTTGGCAAAGTGTGAAAAATAGATGACTCACTCATGTTTTTGTGGTCCTCTTCAGTCTAAGTACAGGACATGAAACACGCGATGTTGAATTCCACGTTCCTTGGGACGTCACAACAGCAGCCTCAGAGGATTTATCTGTCCAGTGGATACATGATATATATGACGGCAATGTGCCTGCTAGAGCCTGCAAATGATCACTTTTCCAAATGCTAACTGCTGTTAGCTCCCAGTAGTCTCTGTGGTTGATGAAATTTCCTCTACCTGAAGTTTCATTTTACTTTTTTTTAAAGGTGGACCTAAAGAGATACTATTAAACAGAGCGTTCTGAACAGGGCTTTTTTGGCAGAGTGATTGAACTGCTTTGGTGCTTCATCCTTATGGTATTTTGACCAAAGCATGTCACAGACGTGTTCATTAGGACACCATGGAACTAGGTTAACTTGGAGAAGTAGGGTATAATATGTCCCCTTTAACCATTTTGACAATGAGAAACTCATTAAGCAGCTGTGGATGGAGAATGTAGTGCAATGGAACTATTGTGTATTTAGGTTTAGCAGGTGTTTGCCATTTTTTACCATCCTCATTTAACTTTTTTTCATGTTAACATTTGATAAAATGCACTAAACCCAAAAGGCAATCACATTATTGAAGGTTCACTACATACTCACATAAAGTAAACCATGGAAGCGTAAACGTGTCATGTGTTTATCGTTAGAAACACGTTAAAGTTTAGTTAGTTTTAGAGATACATGTGTTATGGGTTCCTTAGTAGGACTTTAATCAATGATAATGTGATCTCAAGAATAGGCCTGTAGTAGATTTTAGATCAGAACTCTGCTTTTTATTTTCTCAAATATCACTACCTGACTCAGAGTAAGAGGATGGAATGTGTCCCAGCAGATGGCAAATGCAAGGCAGGGTTCACTCTGAGCAGGTTGTGAGTCTTTCACCGGGACAACACATGAATATGGACTGACAAACACATTCACACCTAGAAGCAATTTAGAGTTTTGATCCCAGCAGTCCTGCATGAGTTCAGGCTGCATGAGGAAACCAGAAAGACCCAGAGGAGAAGTTCACTTAGAGACAAAAACATGCAAACTCAATTCATGCCCGGGACCTTTGGGGACTTGGTAACATTGTATATCACTTAGTGTTTGTTGTGAAAGGAATTGTCTTTAAATGTAGCCTTTAAACCAGAACTACTATTTGCACTGGCTCTAAACTAAAACTCTTACTGAAGGATGATTCCACTGATTCTTCTCATCCATCCAGGTTATCAAGAAAACTCCAGTCCAGTTGTAACTGATTCAGTGCCTTTTTGATAAAGATGGACTAATACGTCCAGATAATGTGATTGGGAGTCAAATATTTTTTTTTAAGTTCATGGATGGTAGGAATATTCAAAATGGCGGCCAACATCCTAACAAATAGCTACATGCTAAATTGGGAACTGTCAAATACTAAAGTTGAAAGGGTGTGTTTTGCCCCCAGTGTAGCGGAAGCTGGCAAACATTAAATACATGGATTATCCTCTAATGTGTATTTCCTGTGACGAGAGCAGTAGTGCAAATGAACAACATCGTCAAGCTGCAACCTTAGCATCGACTTAACTGTTAATGGAAATGTTGGGTGATGTAGAACAGGAACATGATGCACGCATTGATTTGATGTTGAACAGGAACAGCAGAGAAACATGCTGTAGCCCTCCCTTGGCCCTCAAAACAGAGTTGAGGGTGCTAGGGGTAAGAATGTTCCCCTCCTTTACCGTCATGTCATCCTCACTTGACGCTCGCGGACTGCTACATCAACAATCAAGGTGGCAAGTAGTAATGCTTGTTGTCTTTACCATTTTAACGTGTCATGTCAAGGGTTATCTGATATCTCATCTAAACAAATAGCTAACTATTTACGAAAGGAACACCGGTATATTAGCATCGGCTACGACTATCTAGTAATTCAAAATAAATGTGACAATTGAAGAAGACCGCAATAGTATCATTACACATGACTTTCGTAATTAAAATGCTGAAAATATATTTGTGCGAGTCCTTGGCTTGAGCCATCGCCTCCAAAAAGATTTAGCGGCCGAATTTTAAACTTAGCTGACAGGTGACGCGGGAATGCTGGGAAGGGAATGCTGGGAAATTCCTCAAAACCCTCCTTTTCAAGTGCCCCTTATAGGGCCCTATGAAATCCGTTTTATTTTTTTCCAAATTCCGTTTTATTTTTTTCCAAATTCCGTTTTTTCCGTTTTAATGTTTTAGAATTCCGTTTTTTCCGTTTTATTTTTTTTTATTCTGTTTTTTTATCCTTTTATACTTACTTTACCACCATAGAATGTGTGCTTTTTGTGTCAGTGAATAAAATGTCCACTGAAATGCAACTTTCTTCTTGAATCCACTGACTTCTCAATTGTTCAATTGTTTTGACTTAAGTTAAATCCTAATTAAGTAAATGCCAGTGAATCTTAAAACAAGCCAGGCAATGCTGGTCACATTAAAAAGTAAAATAATTAACATAAATAAAAATGTGGTAGTGCCCCCTCATCTGGTGCAGACGGATTTCTGCGCACCGCCCCTGCGCTGTACTGTTCTCCCTCTCCTGCGCCGTGCGCTTCTCAGTATCCGACTGGATCGTTTCTCTACACGCAATATTACCTACAACTCTGCAATTAAGGGAATAACAGATACATCAGATGAGCCGATGTCTTTAGTTAACTGTTCAAAGAGAGAGAATGTTCTCTGGTGTCAAGTGAAAGTCGCGGGGAGTTCATAAGTTTCACTTTTGCGCAGAGACTTTCCAGCATTTAATAGGCGATGTTCCACAGTTTACTCGCCATGTTTAGGCCGCCGAATTATCGGTGCATTCCTAAATATAACATCTTTATTGACAATAACAATATGACCGTAATAATGGCGTATTTGATGGTGTGACTTGGGTTTCAATCGGCACCTGGACAAGGGGACGCTCGCCGGTTACATGCGGGCGCATCACGCTTGTTCCGCGGTTTAGAAAAAAAAAGTGTATATAAAGTAAATAAACAAGCAACACGCACTGGGGGAAACCCTGGCCGGGTGAGTGTTTGTGAGGAGATGCACGGGTGGTGCCACGAATGAGCGTTCCCCGGAACATTTCTCCAGACAAACGTTCCTTCTCCTCACGATGACAGCATTTCAGTCACATTATGTCAATTTCCGCGATATTCCGCGTTTAACATTAGATTCCGTTTTTATTGGCCAATTCCGCGATTCCGTCCGCGATTCCGTTAACACGGAAATCATAGGGCCCTACCCTTAGGAAGCTTTATTTCAAGGGCTACGTAGCCCTACGTCTTGGCCCTAGCCCTTAACCCAAATGATAAATGAGACAGCACTATTCCTCACATGAACGCACAAAACACAAGGGGTACGGGGAAGGAGGAGGAGGAGGGGGTGGAATTGGGATTCAGCCTTAGAAGGCCAGACTTAAGAAAACTAAATTGAATCGCTGTCTACCTCGATGCTACTGTATATTTTGAATATTCCACCATTTCATTTTGAAGTAGTGATTGAGGAAACAAGAAATAAGTCACTGAGCAGCTGATGCCAGGGCCTTAATGGTTTGTATGATGTACTGGAATATGTAACGTAATGAAAAACTTGTGCTACGTGTACAACTCGTATCAATCAACGATCTTACAGCCTTATGTGATCACAAATAACAAATATTTCCAATATATATTCAGATCCAAATACAGCATATGTGGGGCACCATGATTTATTCCTGCGTGCATGAGTGTAGATATTATTGACCTCCGCCAATGAAGTATATGTTTTCGCCGGAGTCTGTTTGCTTGTTTGTCTGTCTGTTAGCAACATAACTCGAAAAATCACAAACGGATTTGGATGAAATTTTCAGGAAATGTCCGCAATGGGACCAGAAACAAGTGATTAAATTTTGATCCATGATCCGTAGACGCTGCGCGCCAGCAGAGTGTATTTTGTAGGCACTGAGATGCCTTGGCGAGGGGCTGTGCTCTCCGAGTGCTTTTTTTCGAGTTTTACCATGTGGCAGCGGTTTTGGTTATATTATTAAAGGGCTGTGTGCCATCGTGCAAAACCGATTTAGTAATAATCTCATAGATTTTTTTCATTTGGACTCTCTGCAACACATTTAATTTGCTACAACCATTCACGTCAAGACAGTGTTTAAATCAGGGGTCTCACATGACTCGAGCCAATAATAATATTCATAACAACAATCAAAGTGCTTGTTTTGGTATGGAATGACTTATAGTTCATCATAAAAAAATATATATATTGGTGCATCTTGAATCTATATATAACAAAAACAGATATTACTTGATGTACAACTGTACTATACCTTTAACCTGGAGTGTTTATGCCCATCACTGCTGTAAGAAAAAATAAATAAAATAGAACATTTGCATATGTTAATGTTCTCACTCATCCAAAAATGATGATTATTACTCCCATAAGCACAGTTTGAATAATAACATATTAGTCACCATATTTATTCAACATATCTGTTTCAGGCTATGTCCTGGTGGTGGTGATATGTAATGCTATATTCAGGTATACTCCACACACACTGTAATAATTTGCCGTGGGACTGGATGCACCAGTGGGTGTGTTGCTCCACGGTGTCTCATCAATTACATTCCCAGAGAGAAATCACCTGGCTGTTTTCTGTTTCCTTCCCGATGCTGGAGTTAATGGCGCTTTTCTCAAACGCCTGTGCCAGCCAGTAATTGGAGCAGCTTAACAATATTAAGTACAGAATTTGGGAGCACCACCTCGCTACAGCATTGTTTACTGTAAAAAGATAGATTTTAATCACTGACCTCTTCCCCATTTCTTCAATTATTCAACTTGTTTTTGTTTTGCCCTCTCAGCTTTTGTACCTCACATTACAAAGATACCAATAACTCAGAAGGATACTGTAATGAGAGAAAAAAAGCAATCCCATTCTTGTCTCATTCAGTGATTTGTTTACCTGGAAGATTAAAGGATGTGATAATTAGCTCAGAAGAGAAACATTTTTTTTGGCACAACTTTATGCTTTTTAAAAGTCAATAAAATCACTGTTCTGAATCATCGAGGCATTTTGGCTCCTGCATTTGCCCATAAGTCTCTCTGAGCTCAGTGTCGTGTTATTTAATATCAAGCCATTTCAGAATTGCAGAACAACATTTAATTTTCACTATAAGCTACGTGTTGTTTTTGTGTGTGTGTTATGAGTTTGAAGTTTCATTGTTTGAGCAAAGCACTTGTGGTGCCTCAGTAAGAAAGTTCTGGATCTGGATCCACAGTATGTGGAGTTTGCTTGGTTAACTTGTGTCTGTGTATTATATACTCCTGCTTCCTCCACACTACTCCACTTTCATTTAAAAAAAAAAAATAATAATAATAAAAAAAAAAAAAACAGGAAACACATCTGGAGCACAGTGTATGCATTTTAAAAAAAAATAATTTAATTGATCAATTTTTAGAAATCACGGTAACTGATTGCTAATAATGATTTTTTATATATATTTTTTTATTATTAACCCTTTAAGCTACTACTCAACCATTTGGTCGACCGCACTTTAAGTCACCATATCTCATAGGAAAATGCATCAAGCTGAACTCACTAACACCTAATGTGACGTGTTCTGAATGTTGCACTTTATGAATTATGCAAACATTGATTTTTGTTATTGTTATCATAAGTAAATAAAATAAAATAATAAAAAATGCAAAGAAATCATGCTTTTTTCTTGGTGTGTACCTTAAAGGGTTAAGTATAACCAGTGGTGGAGGAAGTACTGAATGTCAGTTCTTAAGTAAAAGTACAAGAGAAACATTTTACTTTAGTGAAAGTAGAACATGACAACCCAACTTAAGTAAAAGTAATATACTTTCATATTAAAATTCAAAGTACTTGCATAATGATTAATTCTTTTATTGTCTCTTAATGTTGGGACATTAACTATCACAGTACTAACTTAGCTAACATTAATGCTAGATAGCTATCATAACAACAAGTTTGCTTACCGCAACATGCTTCTTCAAATTTGAAGGAAAGTTCTTGAAGGCCAGCAGCTCGTTTTTTCTGGGAAGTCATAATTTGCATTGGAATCTGCACGAGTCATTTTTTGCTCCTTTAATTTCCAATAATTCTTGTAAATACGGCCACGGGCGGCTTATTAATTCAGGCTCTCACTCCATGTCTGCTAAGGCACCAAACAAAGACTGCGACAATGCGACCTTAAGGGCTCTAGAATCTTTGTTTAGCAGGATCATACCTGATTGGGTCAAACGAAACGTATTGTAGAAATAGTGTAGATAATTGCTGCAAAATGGAACAAAGTATGCACTATTTATTCTACTTAAGAAGAAGCATTAATATTCGGTCACTCCTATTTATATTTTATATCTGCCCTCAAGTGCAAGTATACATAGTATTTTCAATAACTGTAAGATATTACAAAATATTTAATACATTAAAAAAATACAATTAATAAATGACTGTGTTTATAAAAACAAGATCTTTTTAGAACATCGTCATGTGACATTGGTTGATGATTTCATCTCATCCAGAAGGTTCAGTCAGGATTGTCACTTTACTTGCGCCATGTACCGAAGAGAATTCGGTTTGGCATCCATGTCCATGCTCACATCTGTCAGTCATTTACTGCATGTTTTCCCTCTTCTGACCTTTTCCTCTTACTAATACGTGGCACAGCTGTTTCCTTGTCGTCTTCCTCTCTCCTCCTCAATTATCTGACCGCAGACAATTTGGTTTGGCATGCGGCCTCGTATGCAGATCAGACAGGGAAGTTAGTGCAGTGTGGCTCCAGTCTGTCAGCAGCGGCGAAGTGCAGCACTTCATACTGCAGTGTCAGCCTCTCACAGCAGTCATTTTTTTCCCCATGATTTAAAGGCTTATTATGCTGCCTGCAGGAGGGAAAAAACGAACCATCCCTGTGCTTTGTGCTGTATTTCATCAGAGGTCTGTGACGAGTGACGGCATGTCAGTTACAACTCTGATTGACAGGTTACTAAAGCGTCAACAAATGTAATTTGATTTTGATGAAATCAACAAGGGTAACCAGCGCCTGATCTAACTGTGCTGATACAGTACATGTCGTATTGTAAGATCTTTTGTTAAATGTATATATATATTTTTTTTTTTCGTAGAAGAGAGGGAAAAGTAGCTGATAAATCACAAAAGAAATGCTTATACAATAGCAAAAGCTCAGCTTTGTGTTTTGCTTTTGTCGTTCATGTCAAGTTTGATGTGGCACACTTGATCTGCTGATTTCAGATTAAAAGTCAATTTACTGACACAGTGACAGATGACAAATGTGACTCGTTAAATTGTGACACATAATTTAAAACATAGTTTTCTCTGCCAGGGAGGTTGTGTTTTTCGTCTTTGTGGGTTTATCTGTAAGTTTGTCCTACTGTAACTTCCTGTCTATAGTTATTGTTATTAATCAGATTGAGTATTTTATATTTTTTTGTTATGTAAGTGATCACACAAGTATGTTCCCATTCATTTTTGGTAAGAATCTAACCATTGATGATGTCACAAATATGATCAAAATTTCAAGAAATCCCCATCTCTTTTAATGGGCAGTGCCTTTGGAAATACAGTTTTTCTCACCCTCCCGCATTTTCTTTATTCCACCCATATCATTTATTTTCCTTTGGCTTCCTCCTCTCTAGGGGTCACCAGAGAGTGGATAATCTGATCTGATCACATTGTTTTACTCTGGCTGTTCGTACAAGCAGTCCACTGATGTGACACCCTGTGGCTGAGGTCAATTTAGAGGGTCGCATTAACAATGAGCAATAGTAAATGGGTGTCTTGCTCATAGGTATCCCAGTTCTTGACATGAATTGGCAAGGATTCAAACCAGCAACCCTTGGCTTATTCCCTTCCGCCTGACTATGGGCTGCCAAATAGAATTCTACAGTATAGGATAACAGAATAAGTAAGAAAATGGACACTTGAGTGTTTGCTGTGCAGACTGCAGCAGTGCTAGTCATTTTCAGTCTTGAAGCAACACAAAGATAGTGCTGTTTCAGGGCTGTACTCCAGGACCCACAGATTCACAGCTTATCATGTGTGAAAAGCAGCATCGTGCCAGTCTGCTTGCGTGAGCGTAGCCCAC
Organism: Microchirus variegatus; assembly: GCF_963457635.1. Taxonomy (NCBI): domain Eukaryota; kingdom Metazoa; phylum Chordata; class Actinopteri; order Pleuronectiformes; family Soleidae; genus Microchirus; species Microchirus variegatus. The sequence continues at coordinate 17,481,119 of NC_139803.1, forward strand.
TTGGCAGCCTGGTGGCAGTTTGCTCATCTGTCCCCAAGCCAGCGTGAGCACATCACCGATCTGGAGCAGGATTAAAGGACCTCATACTAACAGCTGTGCTGAGATTAGCCACGTCAGTATTTACAGTTATTTTGTCAACCACTGCAGCACATGCGCCGTTTGAATAATAAACTGCTATGTTTGAATTCCTTGTCTTTTCATCATCTTTTATTGCACCTTGGTTTTGCTCTAAAATGCATCACATGTCTGCAGGGAGAGATTGAGCGTGAGGTGCAGGGGATGGAGAGAAGATTGTTGTGAAGACTGATTGTTGATTTGGGACTAAAACTGACGTGCATGAAGATAATAATGCACAGTGAATAGGGCTAAACGACTTGGGGGAAATATCTACTCGTGAGTTTTCTGATGGATATTGTGATTTCAGTTTGATTTGAGGTATAAAGTCAAATCTGAGATGTGTTCAATAGAAGGTTTAAGAAGGTAGTAGTAGTAGTGCTTCAGAATGAATGCAAAAAGAAGAAAATGAGAATGAGACCAAAAAAAACATTTGAGAAAGCAATGTATTGCAAACAACCATTATATTGAAATAGGCTGTTCATCAGCTGATCAACAGTTTAAGACCACGGCCTTTAAAAGCCCAACTCTTCGCAAAAATGTGGATTCAGTGCCATTTTCTGTCAGGTATGACAAACAAACAAAAAAAGGAATTATCACTAAAGCTTTAAATGTGTAAAATAAATACATGATAGAATTGTGGGCAGCCCACGGCCAAGTGGAAGTGCACTTGACATGTAACCATTGGTTGCTGGTTCAAACCTCTTCTAGGTTAAGGGCTGTTTCCTTGAGCAATGAACCCAATCCCTTTACACCTGGCATTATAATGCGTTTTCTGTGATCAAGCCGAAAGAAAGAAAAACAAATCCAGTAATTAAAATTTCAATAATAAAACTATCCAAAATGGCTACCTTCCTTTTGGTCATGGGTCCCATATTTTTTCAGAGGAAAACTGACAGAAAAAAATGAAAAGAAACTTAAAACCCAAAGGTTTTGCTTATGTGGGTGTGTGTTTGAGATGTTTTGTGTGATTGTGTTTATGCCCCTGTATTTGTGTGTGTCAGTGTGAACCAGCAAGTGAATGCATGAATATGCATGTGCGTGCTTACACCAGGAAACTGTCAGTCTGTGGAGACTGATCACCTCATGATGGGCGGAGATTGGAGTGATTTTCCATACTCATCCCTCTATTGAAATGTCATATATTAAAAAAAATATATATCTTCTGATATATGGTGCATTTTAATATACTCTGATGCGTTATGATTACAGAGGAATGAGACAGAGGGGAAGGGGTAAGAGTCCCAGCCTCCTCCTACAGTAGCTATACATACACAGGATCTGTGCTCTTTGGTGTTGGGGTTACCACGGCTCGTGCATTGGATGTGATTAACACAGATTTGGGGTGAATAATCTTCTTAGCTGCTCAGTGTAGCGTCGGTGTTGGGGGCTGGGATTGAAATAAGATATCAGGGTGAATGAGTGTTTTTCCTGAACTCCGATGGGAGGGGATTTGTTAAATGTGAGAGTAAGACCTGATTAGTTCATCAGCATAGTGGATATCTAATTGTTACTCAATGATTGTTTTAAAACGTTTTTTCTTGTACCATTCAACACATAAAAAGGACTTTACATGTTAGAGCACAGATACAATGATTCAATACAATGTCTAAATAATCAATTATATACAAAAACACTTAAAGGGGACATATTATACCCTATTTAATATAGTTCCCTGGTGTCCTAATGAACATGTCTGTGACATGCTTTGGTCAAATTACCATAAGGATGAAGCACCACAGCAGTTCAATCACTCTGCCAAAACAGCCCTGTTCAGAACGCTCTGTTTACTAGTATCTCTTTAGGTCCACATTTACATCAGCCACGGAGGCAACTGGGAGCAGCAGTTCGCATTTGGAAAAGTGATCATTTGCAGGCTCTAGCAGGCACATTGCCGTCATGTACTGTATAACATGTATCCACTGGAGAGATAAATCCTCTGAGGCTGGAAGTTTGTGTAAGACTCTGTGCTGCACTGTGGAGCCAAGAATAGAACTTTTTGTGGACTTTGTGGACTTCCGGTTTTCGGGTATTTTTTGCCCTTGCTAGCACTCTCGCGTGTTTTATGGACAAAGCAGAGCTCTGCAAGACAACAATTCCTGGAATTTAGCGCATTGTGACGTCCCAATGAGTGCGGAAGTCAACATTGCGTGTATCATCTCCTGTACTTAGACTGAGGAGGACCACAAAAACATGAGTGAGTCATCTTTTCTCACACTTTGCCGACTGATAGGGCCTCCAGAGTCCCAAATATAAGGATTTAAATGATTAAAAAGTTGATTTTGCATAATATATCCCCTTTAATTGCTGTAGTATCAAATTACATACAGTAATCAGCAATGTTTTGAATAAAATCCATTACATTACAAACGCGGCTACCTTCTAAGCTGTGTAATATAACTGGATGAAATGCATGGATAAGGAAGCAGAAATACTGATCTCTTGTCTTAAAATCATATTTTGATGTCAAACCCAAATATTTTAAGAGAACAGTAAACAAAAAGGAATGGGCCTCACTCTTCCAGTAGTGGCAATTGTCAAAGTGAGGCAAATAAAATGTGTTTTCAATGCAATGGTATTATTCAGTAATACAAGTGCCAAACTTGTATCTGATGCATTAGTGACACTGGGTGCATGTGCAGTGTATTAAGACTCTGTCACTAATCTGCTGCGTCTCAGTCTCAGACACTTACAGTATGTTTTTCATGTCAGCGTCGTGTGTGTGTCTGCTGCAGAGCTGCTGATGAGTAGAATAACACATAGAAAACATTGGTAACATCTCTGTGAATCAAACATCACTGTGTACTTCACAGTCTGGTTTCCTGGCACCTAAGGAAACAGCAGCATTTGTCCGCTTTGTTTTGCCTAGCTATGCTGAGTTAACGCCTCTGTTATCAATGTAACCTATTATCATGAAACAATAACTATTATAACTCCCACTACACTAGTTGACTGCTCTATTGGGTTCCTGGGTTTTTCTCCGAACTTGGAAGAGCAGCTTTTTTCCGTTTGCTCCTGTGTTGCGTCTGTGCTCATGAAATAACCTTCAGAACACATTAAAGCTTAATGGCTTTGTCTCCCCGAGTGAGTTCAAAGCATTAATGAAAAACTGTCTGATTGAAAGAGTGTAATAGCTATTCCTGTGCTGGACTCAGTATTGCACATTTGTTGTCCCTTGTCAATAATGTAAATGTGTTTGTTTAATTTGTTCTGTTGTATAATTTCTGTAATTTTGTTATGGTGAGCTTTCTTGGCCAGGTCAGTAAAGGTCAAATAAATAAATACAATTTGTTTTAGCACAGCATTTGCCTGTGGAAATGGCAGTGATATTTGTATGTACATATTTATACATTTTAATATGCATACAGACAAAATGCCAGAACTCTTGAATATGAAGTTGTTTATCCGTTGGTCTTGGAAATATTTCATAATGAAAGAATAGATTCAGAGTTCTCTTACTTACTTTCTGAAACATGTCTGTAAAGTGTGGCATTTTTGTCTTGTTAGTGTCGTCTTTGCATAACAATAAGCATGCGGCTGGGGATATATTTTCAGTGCAGAGTTGACCTGGATGTGCATTTGCATGTTTCTGTATATTCATAATAAAAAAAAAAAGTGACAGATGTAGTTCAGCTTGGGCGAAACTCGTTGACAACATGGCTCAGGTACCTCTGCCAAAGGTGCAGTTCATACTTGACAGGATCACTATTCAAATTTCCGTGCCTCACTTCGGTGCCTAAATGTGTTCTAGGAGCTGCTGTTTCATTTGTATCACCTCGTTTGATTTGCAGCCCCACAGGAGATACAGGCGGTTCCGTGACCTGCTCTATGGACTGCAGCATTTCTACTTCAAATTTAAAATCAACATTTGTCTTAGAAATAATAAAGGTATTCTTCAATACCTTATCTAAACTGGGATCACTTTTGTTTTAGCATCGGTTTAGCACTGGTATCAGAAAATAAACAAAAAACAACTGGGTTGATTATTGTTCCCTAATGAACAGAAAAGGTTGCTCTGTCAAGCAATACTATCAGACCTGACTGAGGGAGTGTTTGTGTGTATGCAGCAGCAATGCAGGGACAAGAGGCATTTATTTATATGAACAGGTTCTTTGAACAGTACAGTTCACTTCAGAACCCTTTCTTGGGAAAGTCTTTGTATTTTTTTAGTCAAAGTCCAGCGTGTCATCTCACTTTACTAGCTCAATGTTGCTGTTGCCTCTGTCTTAGTATAAAACAAATCATTCCACTGTCATGCACTTTAATTATAAAGCTACACTCTTAGAAATAAGGTTCTTAAGCTTGTCCACATAGGAGAATCCTTTTTTGAGGGTTCCACCAAGAACCCTTTTAAACCCTTTATTCAGGAAAGGGGTTTTAAAGGGTTCTCTTGATCAAAATGGTTCTTACTGGAACCATTAGTGTTACCAAGAACCCTTGAAAAACCCTTTCCCGAAGAAAGGGTTTTTCAGAAGCAAATGGTTCCTTGTAGAAGAACCTCAGCCCTTGTAGAAGGACCCTTTTGGAACCCTTATTTCTAAGAGTGTACAGCATATAGAAATGATTGTTATAGCACGATTAAAAAAAAGTTGGATCGTCCACATGATATTTCACCCTGGATTTAAGTCAGCTGTTGAAAAGCTGAAAACAAATCAGAGCATATTGTTTTGCCAATGTGTTCAAGACTGTGTGCGCAAGAGGAACTTCATTTTGAACAAAATAGGAAAACATTGGCTAAAATATTCAGTGTAAATGAACCAGAGAGTATATACAGTTTACACACAGCCACATGAATCACTTTTTTAAGATTCCACATTTAATCAGTCTTGAGAGCAGTTCTTGTCTTATATCCTATATTTAATATAATACGGTTTATAGTTGGAGGGTGTTGCAGTGGTGAACTCTCTGTGTGGCCCTGTATGTGTCACCTCCAGGTTACATGAACCTTTTACACACCACTCATATTTGATCATTTCAGTTCATTTACTATTTGAGAGTTCAAGGGTCAAACCTGTGTAATCAAAGCAACAAAGCATTTTGCCTATTATCAATTAATGTGATGGCATGACATTACCATATTAATTAGTTTTCCTTTTGTACTGAATGCCAGCAGCAGCAGTAGTAGTGGTGGGGGAGCTGCTATGTCCTGCCTCATAGTGCTGAGCGTTTATTCAAATGCATTCACACGTATCTATATGCTATACAAACATGCACATATTGTGGCCCATCTGTATGTACCCGTGCAAAGAAGGATAAAACCAGGATGTGGCGGCAAACACATGCAGCGCAGCACCATCTTCCCTGGTGGTCGTCAGGGGTTGTGTTTAAGCATGCTGCTTAGAGTAGATGCAGACTATTGCACATATATGTCTATATGTACAATGTTTCCCAAACTTGTTATACTTGTTTAACATTTTAAAGATTGCAGTATCACAGTTATATAAGACACAACTAATAAAAAAGTATAGTTAAAAGTTACTGCCAAGTCAGAGTTATATAAGGCACAATGACCCAAAGTGTTCACCACTGCTAAATGACAGTCTAATAGTACATTTTTATAGAAAATTACTATTTGGGATAACAAGCTTTATAATAATTTACTCCATAATAATACAATGTATGTTAAAGTATCCAGGAAATAGTGATTTACTGTACGTATAGTGGCCACTGAATTATTGTAATTGTTATTATTTCACATTTTGAATAGACAAACCAGACAAAATGAATCACAGCAGTCACACATGTTATGCATAAATCCAAAGTAAAAGCCCAGAAGAAAGTCTCCAAACCAATTAAGCCACCCGCAATAAATAAATAAATAAAAATAAAAATCTCCCGCAAACCCATCTGTGGGTCCTGACCCAGTCTGCCGTGCTTTCTCTTAACATCAATCTCTTCCATTAGACTCCATAAGAATCAAAGTAATGGTGAAATATAATAACATCATCATAGAAGCTTTGGTGGTCGATAGATTTAATGGGAAATATATAGAACTGTTTGGGGCCCCTTCAACATTTGTGATGACGACGTCTTATGTCAGTTTGGAAAAAGACAGCCCTGTGTTGGGGAAACTCTCTTCTCTCCCTGGGTGACTGACGCTTTAGTGAAACAAGGCGTATCGAATGGATTCTGATCCTTGACTCATTTTCCGGCTTATGTTGTGTTCTGCAATATTGCTGTAAAGGGTCTATGATATCCAGGGTCTTATTCTACATTTTGCTCCTGTAAGATCTGGCGCAATCTTTACAGGCGTAAGCCGATGACGCCGACTGCAGAGAAGCAGGCAGGAGAAGATTTATGCAGTTTAGTCTGAGAGATGGTGGAATGTGTTCTTGTGAAGGAATGCATGGCGACAGCACTAATTAATTATAGATGTGGTCTGAGGGAATGCTGTTACAGTAACTACAGGCATGGCAAGCGAGAGATGAGGAAGGGGGGGGGGGGGGAAGAAACCCTCCTCCTTCTTCTACCATCCACAACTTCAATTTACATTACATGACAGAGGAATGGAGGTTAATTAAACATGACAATGGTGAGGGCGTTTTTATTGTTAACCCAGCATGGTGGTTGACTGTCTTCTAACTGAAAAGGCCAATGAATGCATAACAAATATTACTCTACCCCCAAAGTGTAAACTCACATTTGAAAACCTTGAGGGAAGAGTGGTTATGGGTAAAACATGGGTTTATATATGCTTTAGGGTTCCAAGTCATAGCCATGCACATGTTCAAGACCAAAACTATGAGGAAATGTTTTTTTAGGGGAATGATTCTTCATCTTTATGGCTCTTCAATGGATTCTTTTCCCGATTTTGCAGGCTGTAACTGTGATAATTCACATTATAATAGTGCATTTTCTGTATTTTAGTGCAAAATTATGATCGGTGAGGCTATCACAGGAAATGCTATTGAATTGTTGAAAGCCAGTTAAAGACAACATGTTAAAAAGATGTACATCCTTGCATTGATGTAGGATTTCCTACAGTGAATACCTCAGTTGTAATATTCCAGAAAGAAACTCCATTTTACCCACATCGTTAAGTTCTATTGTATGGTTTTATATTGTGAACTTGGTAAACTTAGAAGTAAATTTAGTGTTGGGCACTAGGTTAACACACAACGCGTTTCCATGATGATTGACAGGACAAAGACGAGCGCGACATCATGTTTACGTACTGCGACACCGGAGTCCAGGCACCGATTGCCAGTTAATTCCATTAGCTGCGTTAGCTCGTTTAGCCCCGTTAGTGTGCCGACAGTCGAACTGGAGCGGTCTGTTTATTAAAGGTGCATTATGTTATAAATCTAAAGCAACTGACCATAAAATCCTCCTAATATGTCACAGAGGCTCAGGAATAATGTTCATATAACAAACTGAACTCACCAACAACAGCAGTACAGCCAAAATATTTGCATTAAAAAAATCTTTTGCAGAATGCAAATCATGTTTTGAAATCATGTTTTGACATGTGGCGCCACCTACCGCCATCTACCAATCATTGCAGTCAGTAGAGTCTCAGCTGCCGAGCAACCACGGGTTGCCAGTTACATCAGAAAACGAAACCTACAAGACCTCGGTATTTTGAATTTGAATGTAGTAACCGTTTTGGCCACATTCTCACATATGGCACCTTTAAACAAAAAGAGCAGCACTACAAATAACCAGCGTACCTGTGTACTGCGTATGTGTGCCTCTGTTTAAAAGGCTAATTTTAACAATCCGGAGTCACGGAAACATGACGTCACGCGTGTCTTTTTCCGGTCAGTCGTCATGGAAACGCGTCATGCGCTAACGTGACAGCGGTTAGAAAATGTTGACGGCTGTTAACGGCGCCCAGCACTAAGTAAAATACAGTATTTGTGCAAGAACATACTGGTATATACTCTACTATACTCTACTTTACATTAACATACTGTGGAAAAAAATATTTAAGGCACAGTAATGGACTGTCAGCATATACGCAGTAATTTACTGTGAATGTACATTCAAATATATTCCAATGTAGCAAAATGCACTTCTGAGTTTATCGAAAATATGCTGCATCTCAAACTGTACACAACATTTTGGTGTGGCTGCTCACATTTCACTCTGTGTTAATATATAACTTTCACCCTGGTTCTAATTGGACTCAACACTAATGATGCCAAAAAAGCAGCGCAGGTGTTTCTATCTGGTCTGTTTACAAATGTGTAGACTGCTGACTCCAGCTCTGCTCACCTCCTGATCTCACACTGCCTCCCACATTAGATTTTAAAATTGCGATACAAAAAAAAAATGCTTTACTTGAAGGATTTTTTTTCACCCAAGCTACTCAAGCAGTGCTGGTAACACACATCATTTATTTAACATTATAGAGTTATAATGACGTTTTACCTCTCATTTCAAATCCAATACTGATTTTTTATATTTTGTCCTTTTTTATCAGGTTTAGCATCTGGATATCATTCCTTACATTTATTCCAACAATTGCATTTTTCTTCTGTGTGCTGAGTGATATGTCCAGTAGTGAATCGTTGTCAAATGACAATTCAAAACAAACAAAACAGCAATTCTATTTTTGACTGTTCTATTTTCTGTGGGAATGAAAACATAATCCCGTCATGTTGTAAAAAGCTGCCTTTTTCATCCCAGAAGGTACAAAAATAAACTGTTCACAAATAACACAAACTGGTGTTTTGTATGGTTTTTCAAAATAGAAACTTAAATAAATAAATAAATCGATTTCTGAAGTTTATGAATCCATTCAGAATTGTGGATGATTAGAATCGCGATTCTTATGTGAATCGATTTTTTCCCCCCACCCCTAATACATATATATACATATACTTATGTACAAATCAAATAATAATTGCAACATCTGTCATAAAAAAAAATATATTTTTGATATTTTCTCTCAAGCCCTATAGTGCTGAACTCGTGCTGTCAGAAAAGCAGAATTATAGAAGGGTAATGTTCATCTGTGCTGGGCTCAGCCTTGGGGGACATCGTGTAAACGCTCCTCATCTCCCCACTGAGCATCGTCCTGATTGATTGTTGATGACTTTTTTAGGGCAGGGACATGTAAGGTTATTTATTTATTCAAAATAAAACAAACATGCAAATAGCCCTCTCCACTCAAGATTCCTCCTCTTCCTGATTGTGTGTCTGTTTCTGCTTCTCAGACAGCGGTCGTCATCAACGTGTGCGATTATTAGGGACGAGGCAGCTGTTTTTGTTGTGCGCGTGTTTCGTGTGCATGTGACAGATATGGGACATCCTTGACCACCGCCGCGAAAGTGACACACTGCCGCGGGGTAACGCGTTCAAGAAAGGATCTTCAGCAAAACACAGAAAGCACAATTTAGCAGATGATGCTGCCACGGAAAATCTCTCACACTTGCTGTTGTGGGGCATTTTTTAACAGTGGATCATTATTTCTGTAAACCACCTGCAATATTATTGTACAATTGTTATTTTATCATGATTATTATTTTATTACAGTCTCTCTTAGCTTGAGATGTGTATCATTTGCATGCATTATTTAGTGTATCCAAGATAAGCTAGCAGCAGACAGTCTCAGTTAATAATGACATAGCTACAGTGAAAAAAAAAAATTGAGAGAAAGATTTTTTTTTCCTGGTAGCAACAATTTCTAACTTTGGACTCAGGGACAACATTGATGAGAAGAAAGTATGCATTTTAATATCCTCTGGAGAAGAAGACCACCTGATTGCTGGTTGAACCTGCTGTTTTTTGGTCTTCATGCGGCACATCACTCCCCCCGTTGCATCTGTGAATGCAAATGCAGCCATCTGTTTCATACAACAACTGGCAAAGGTGTGTGTTGTCAAGTTTCCCCTCCACTCATATACAATTCTGTTTCTTTACGCTTCTGCGGTGTTGCTGTATACGTACATATATATATTATATTCCCACAGTGGACCACCAGCAGCCAGCATTCACGAGCAGACAAGCAAATCTCGACGTGATAAACAAAATGCTGCATGAGCTAATTGGGTTATAATTTTGGCGGCCGTCACCATCTGTCTCTCACACCTTATTTATGTACCAGTTTGTGTTATGAACTGAATGAATGTCTCTCTCGATTAATTAATGTCCACAACTGACTCAATTAGGACTTAAATAATAGGTCAGAAGTAATTAGAAAATGCGGCTCATTACTTATCATTTGTGTCAGACCCAGCATCTCACACACTCTAGTGGTTCTTTCACAAAAAAAACATGAACCTACTGTGGAGGCAGTCCAAAAAACTAATGAAAACATGAGGTGACATCCGTATTACTGTGAAAATGGTGGGATTAAAGAAGAAAAAAAAAAGATTTGTATTGAAATTAGTATTTCTCCCGCCATATTAACATGCCGAAAAATCACGTGACCATTCGGGGACATTGTGCATGCATGTGTCAGGGTGAACAGGAAGCTGATTCTCGTGTTTGATTAGCTTCAAATCGGCCAAAGTCAGAACAAGGATGTATTTAATGATACCAGACATGAGGTGAACCTGAATCTGAAAGTGAATGTTAATGGAGCTTTTTTTTTAACTCACAACTGATAGTTTAATTTTTGGCTGTTAAGAACCAATGGGGATGTGAATGCAGGCAACTGTTCATCATTTTTAAATGTCTTCATTAATGTCTATCCATCTGTGTAGTTTTTAAACAAACAAAAAAATTCTAGACCCTAAAGCACAGAGGTAGTGTAGAAGGGATGTGTATCCAGAGCAGAATTTTACATGATTTAAACAAAAAAAGGGAGGGATAGGTAAACTAGGCAATTGAATAGGGGCCCGAGTTGCCCGGACATTTGTAAACTGCATAGAACAATTCAATGCAGGGATACAACCCAATGGGGGCTCCAGCTAGTTTGTTGTCGGGGTCAATTTAAGCCCAATTTATACTCCCCTCTCCCCTCTACATCGCTGGAGAGCTTGTCCCAGAGTCTCTTTGTCGTGTCCGGCTGCGCGAAATATTTTTACGCGTCCGTCACTCTGTCAAGAAACAGACGGAAAGGGCTGTGGTTGGTCCTCAACCAGTCTCTGGGCGACATCAACGGGCATGTGGTAGGAGCCCTGATGATTAATATGAGGTAGCACATGACGTAGTTCATCAAATTTGCCAGCCGACATTCGGAAGTACCTGAAGTGGGTTTCTTTCGTCTATGTCCGTCATCTGTCCAATAAGACTGTTAAATTCGCCTGCCATCAGTCTTGGTACATTTAGTGGACTTACATAAGACCTCCGGACACGTCTCCTCAGTTGTTCACGTCTCCGTTTTTGGTCACTGTAGCCAGAAGCACAACAACCTTGCGTAGCGACCCCTACTGATCGGGCGGGAAATCGCAGTGCGTATCCGGCACCACGACGGAGAACTATGAGGGGTCTCTGTGGTTACGCAGTTGTAGAAGTATAATGTGGGCTTAAGGTCCTTCGGGGGCCCCTCTTCAGAGCACAGGGCTACCTGTCATTGCAATGATTGACTGAGACTGATGGTTCATAGAGGTTTCAACGTCCCTCAGAGACCCAAGAAACATCTCAGCCTAAGAGAAACAGTCAGGAGATCACGGCAGTTAACTCGTGCTATTTTTAGCTGACTTGGTTTTGCAAAGCGCTAATGTAATCTTAAACTATCCTATTACTATGCAGTACACAATGTTATAATAGGGTTTCACTATAATTGTGTGATCTCTGTTCTGTAGTGGACTTACTTCGCTGTTGATCTCGTAAGGAAGCAAAGCACTTTTCACATCAGGGGGCTTATCATGACACAACATTGACAAATGCTGCGCGTTTACAACAGTGGACAACCTGCAACTGCCGGAGACTTGGAATGGCACAATAGCACTACAGGTATCAGTCTGATAAAGCGTCAGCTAAGCTCTAAATAACACAGCTGTGGGGATGTATTGACCACAGAGCCATTACCACCAGCCATTTTAAAAACACAATGCTCCGACTGTGTAACAAATATTCTGCTCTCATAAAGGAGAAAATAAAGCGCTCCCAACATGACTGCGTTCAAATGCTGCTGCTGCTTCAGCGGCTTTTTATGTTCAACATTTTCACAAACTGTTTGACTGTTCTTATCTTAATATAAGAAACAAACAACTGGCATGGTCAGTTTATGATTGATGTTTTTTTTTTGTTCCCCACTACCAGTCAATACGATCAGTCGAGTATCAGATCAGCTCATCCCTACTACAAACAAGTCTTCTTTTGTGTCTTTAACAATCTCATTTTGATTGATCAAGCTTGATAAGATTTAGACGGATTGCACCAGACACTTTGGCGTGCATCGAAATGTTCGTCATTGTGCGTTTGCATATCGCGGTTCCTGGTTTACTGACCTGACAGGGTCCTGTCGTATCCCACTTCACCATCGGGTGGCGGTACAAGTCTGGACGCAGGGAATATCCAAACATCCAAATTCTGCGTGACGCAGTTCACATCATGTGTACGGTACAAGTTGGCCTCAGACTGGCTCTCGGGGGAGGGGATGCACTGGGTGAACGCTTATCACAATCAGTGTGTTAGTACACAATACAACCACACTGAAAAACCCTGAACTATCACTTGGAGCTGGTATGTTTAACACATTGGTACACTGCCATGCCGTAAAAAACACTAAACGTAACACAAAAGCATTGCTGCTCTGTGTTGCTGTGCTTTGACACTCAACATCACTGACTTGCATACTCAAAGACAGATGCTCCAGTAAATGCATGCGAGCTTAATGGATGCACGGGACATTCAGCAACTGTGCTGTACACGATAATAAATGCACTATGTCTGATGAATGATTTGCAGTGTTTTGAATCATCACTCACAGTACAGGCACAAACAGGCTGCTCTCAAAACCAAATGGAGTTGATATTCAGGTTGTGAGCTAACTGAGCAACGTGCATCAAGACCTCAAGTGGGGATCTTCAAGGATTTAATACTGTGGTGGAATTGTGGAATGCAATTCGGTTACACATTGCTGCTGCTGAAGAGTCTCAAGAAAACCACAATTCCAAGATAAATTACAAAAAAAAAAAAAAATACAACAATCAGTGCTGTTAATCTCATAACAGTTCCCTGTATAGTTATTTGTATGCACATTACTTCCACCTTGTCACATATTTTTACCACCCATGGGCCACGGAATGAAACCCATTTACAAATCATTCTCCTTCTGATTTGATAAATGAAATTGGTGAACGAGTGAGTCCCCGGAATGGCTTGTTGGAATAATTGAGCAGCTCTCAATCAGACTGCATTAGACAGCAGTGGCAGCAGCGGCATCTGAAATAATTACCACATGACAACTACACTAAGACACATGGGTGCTACCGGGTTATTTTAGACCAGGAACATACTTTGCTCACCCTCACCGCCACAACTAGGGGTGTAACAGCAATAACCCAGATACAAATCAGTAATTGGTGATAAAGTGAAATATACAAATACATAGATGTGTGGACTACTGTAATGATCTAATTGAACTATGAACCAATCAATGGCCTGTCGTTATTGGTGTTAATCAGTTTGTTATGCTGTTGCCATAGTTTCTTAGACTCTGCCAACTAGCTTCTTATGCTGTGTTTCCACCATGGTAGTTCGGTTTGGTACAGAATGGTTCAGTTTGGAATGGTAAAGTCCTGGGTCAGGCTTGTAATTCAACTGAGAACAAAGATGATGACATAAAATGCTACATAACAGACAACAACACAACAGATTTATCCCGCCACACCAGGCACGCAGTGGCTCATCAGCAACAGATGCGCTGTCTGGAGCAGGGAGGTGGGAGAGAAGAGGCTGTCCTCACTGTGGGTGAGACATTTTCACATGGTTCAACGCAGAACATGGTGTTATACTGAAACGACAAAGTCGGTGTCCATTCACCAATGCGTAAGCACATATTTATTTTGCATTAGGATGCAAATTTTTTGCGGCTAACTTGGTGAACCTGTTTCCAAAGGTAAGCTAGCAAGTCTACGATTAGCATTAGCTTAGGGCTAACATAATACAAACACTGTGCAACCTCATTAGGCATAAAGCGAATTTTTTAAAATGTTCCATTAGCATTAGCGTAGCTAGCTGTTTTGTGACCGTCAGCTCCCACTATAGGAATAAATACTTCCTACGGGCACTGTACTAGTAGACAACACATCAGACAACACAGTAACACAAAACAACATCAAACAACAGGCAACAACACAACATACAACAATAGACAACAGACAACTCTGGTACCCCAATGGAAGGGTGCCAAAGGATGGAATGATAGGGTCTGGTTATATTGGCACTTTTCCTAATGGAAACACAAAAACATACAGTACATACCGTACTAAACCAAACTGAACTGTTCCACTTGGGGAAATGGTTCACTCTTACCAACTAGCAGCTAGCTTCGTAGCTTCTTGACTCATGTTTATTCCTTGTATTATGGGGGGAAAAAACATAGAATCATCTGGTCCTTTATTTATTTATTTATTTATTGTTTCTATTAAAAGTAAGAAGTGATTCATTTGGTTTACCCTGAATAGTAATTGAAAATGAATGTCTATCATATCACATACTCCATTATAAATAGTATCTTTCCTTAATCGCATTGTAGCTCATATCTAGATATATTTGAATCCCTTCAGGGAGAAATGAAAACCTTCCTGTGACTCATAAATTCCACCTATAGGAACGTGCACAGGCCTCACAATGAGAACAGGGGAGGAAGTGGGGAGACACCACAGCAGTGGTGGGTGGGTGTGGGGTAGCTGTCATTGCAGGGGGTTAATTTATTCTGTCAGGGCTGAATAAATCACAGCCACAGTACCAGTCATAGTCATGTATTTGGACTAAAACCAGTCCCCTGTAGCCTTTTAAATTTGCAGTAGCCTATTACTGAGAGATTGTATATAATTAGGTATTCACTTTCCATTTAATAAAACATGATTTATTATGGACACAATCAATCATTGCAAAAAAAAAAAAAATAGTCCCCTTACTTTGACTTTCACTTTCAGTGTTTTTGTTTGTGCCGGTCCGAAGCCTGGATAAATGGGAGGGTTGCGAATGATGTGCTGTGGCGACCCTTGGAGAAGGAAACACCATTTTTACTATCAGCCGTAAAATTAAATAAGAAAATATTTATTTTCTCCGCTCATCTTTTCCATAATTTGTTTTTCCACTTCATGTCTTGAATTACCCAGCAGCACTTTCCCTGTGGTTTCACTTAAGTCTCTTGAGACGAGTTTTGTTGTGATAGAAACGTCTTTAATGTGACAACGGGAACAGAAAAAGGTGGTCTGTGTGACTGGATGAGTGGAGTGTTTCCTACGTTCGGATGGGTCACTAAGCGTATGTAGCACCATGTGACAGCCAGGCCTGGAATATGTCTGCCAGACTATAGTTGCTGCAACTGAGACTCATTTGCTGCAGCACGATCTGGATGTGATTGACAGCTGGGGCTAAAGGGCCCTCGGCTCCTTCCAGATTTTCTTTTTCAGCAGAGGTGTCCTTTGGGACTTGGACTTCATGCTACAGTATATCAGCAGAAAAGCTTATGGCAGTAATGAGGATGAAAAACTTAACACTAAGCCTTTTTTTTTTGTATTGCTCTTATACTAGGAATAGCTCCATACCACTTATTTGTGTCCCATAAGTAATTTTACTTCTTTTAAACTACTAAGCTGTTGACAACACAAAAGTGAAGTCGTTTTCCAGTTGAAAAACAAACCCACATTTTGAAGCCTCGGTACTGGAAATCTGACTGGAGCCATGTCAGTTTGTTTGTTTTTAAACCATGCACCTAATGGATGGTACATATCACCACAAATTATGTACATCTTCTATTCATTATTATAAAAGATATGTGCCATGCTTTGTTCCTCTAAATGGGAACATTATTTACAAAAAGTCATCATATTCTATTGGAAAAGACAACCAGTGGCATCACCCTGTGGTGGCTCTAAATTCTTAAGGCCACATTATACTTCTCCGACTGCGTAATGCGTCATCCGACTGTGTAACCACAGAGACCCCTTGAGCCTTCATAGTTCTACGTCGTGGTGCCGGATACGCACTGCGATTTCCCACCTGAACTGTAGGGGTCGCTACGCAAGGTTGTTGTGCTTTTGGCTACAGTGAGCAATGGCGTCCGAGAGAGAAAGACTGTTGTTGTTGTTGTTGTTGTTGCTGCAGCTGAATAACATTGAAACAGTGGCCGTTTCTCACCTGAAATAAATATTTTCTGTGTCCTGGAACGCAAGATCATTTGAGGCGAGAAATCAGCCATTTAGAGTCTAAACATGTGGTGTGTGTATTAAGATATGATGTATTTATTGTTTTATTATATCGTTTGGGAGCGATGCTGTCGGCAGTGATCAGCTCCGCCTCTGTAATGTGTATGTGTTGACCATCCCGCTTTATACTTTCAGTCGGGAAAGTCAGGGACAAACATTTGAATGATTAGCTTAAAAACAAACAGGGTGTTCAAATAAAGAAAACCTAGCCTTGATAATATCTTAACCATCTACAGCTTGAGTGAAATATAATTAGCTCACTAGATGAACATTAATTAGTCATTCCTAACACATGAGAGCAGAAATGGCATTAGGCAGTTCATTTTAATACTCACAGGTAGGGGGGAAAAAATATTTTAATTTTAATTTTAATCATTTGCTGCTTGTTTTGTTTTGTTTTCACACTCGTGGTCTTTGATGCGTTGTGCTCTTTATTATTTAAACCCTGTCCCACAGTAAAGCTCTTCAGAAAAACACCATGTTATAAGCTGTTAATGCGAAGTGGACAAATCATGATCTATTGTGTTTTACCACTATAGTTGTTCCTACTGCAACATACAGCAGCAGATCAATTATCTGCAATTGCTATAGCAGATTTTGTGTTTGCAGTTTAATTAAAACAGGTTTTTTTCATCTGATTTTTTTTTTATTGGGCAGTTAGTTTTTTTTTGTTTTTTTTTACATTTTTTCAATCAGCATCATACATTTTATGTTTAATTCTTAATTATTATATATCTAAGTTAACACCTTTTTGTTCTCAAGTTTTCTTTCGTCATTATAACCTTTTCCTTTGAATTGTTAAGTTGTTCTGACAACCTGCTGATAATGTCTTCTATAATTAGTTTCTGTATTTCCTTTGTGTTTAAAATATGCATGTGGGCACTGCAAACAGAAAACTGTTGGAGTATTAAACCTTACTTATTTCATCAGATGAAGGCAAAAAGGTATTAAAAAGGTATAACAAAATAATCAATCATGTATTGGCTATCGGATGCACTGACATGCAGAAATAATATTTGCCCTTCAACTGAAGTATTAATTCTAAGATGTTTTTTTGTTAAAGCTGTAGTATGTAACTTCTGTCAACAAAAGACTGCTAGCGTAATTGACCCCACACCTGAGGAGAGCCTGCAGAGCTTTCTGAAAAGACCGTTCCAGGTCCATATTCCAAACGTTCACATTTTTTTTTGTATCTCACTCATGTTTCAAAGATCCAGGGTTAATTCCTTAACCTAAAGTGTACTGCCATCAGCATCGAGTGAAACAGTCTCACATTTGTTGGAATCTAACAATATTACTTAACAATAGATTTGTGATGATTTAGTGTAAAGCTGTGCTATTGATTTATTTCAAGGGAATTACGGAGAGCGTAAAGTGGCTGTGTTTTTTAAAAGTTACACAATAACCTTCGGGATGGCCAATTGCTGCTGAAACCATTTTACCCTTGATAAAGGGTGAGACCTTGCACCCATTCCCTTGAGATTTGATGAAGTTTCAAGTCAGTTATCACTGATGTAGCCTCTTTCCATTTATGCAGTGATGCCTCTTTTGGGGGGAACCGAGGTCTGACCCTGTATCTGACACAAAGTACAGGCTCGTCATTACAATGACCAAGGTTGTTTTTATCAACCAGTTAACTTTTTTTTATTATTTTACATGTGGGCTGATTATAATGAACTTCACAATATGTTCAATATCAACCTTGTATTAACAGATGTCACAGTGTATACAGAGTGTAGGCTACATGAAAAGCACATCATTTTATATGTCTGTTTGATATTAACATTGGAGACAGCTAATTCACCCAGATACACATACATATTGTTTTTTATATATAATATTCTGTTGCAACATTTTCTGCCAAGCCGGTGTTATTCACACAAGGAAGTTTTATTGATGTTTGTGAATAGGAGTGAAAGGGATGTCGTTCTTGTCGCACAAACAAAGCAGACATATCCAATATTGCTCTACAATAATACTTGTACTCGCAAAACTACAATTTACCGCATGAGCTCCTTCACGTTCCCCAGAGGATGATCATGAACCAAGGTTTCATTTGTAGCACAAGCTTGAGATTACATTGTCCACTTGTCCACCAACCAATGTGGCGTAAAGGGGACATATTATACAAATCAACTTTTTAATCATTTAAATCCTTATATTTGGGACTCTGGAGGCCCTATCAGTTGGCAAAGTGTGACAAAAAGTGTTTTTTTGTTGTCCTCCTCAGTCTAAGTACAGGAGATGAAACACATGATGTTGACTTCAGCACTCATTGGGACATCATTGTTGACTCCTGGAGCTCTGCTTTGTCCGTAAAACACGCGAGAGTGCTGGCGAGGGCAACGGCATCCGAACACCAGAAGTCGGCGAAAAGTTCTATTCTTGGCTCCACAGTGCAGCACAGAGTCCTACACAAATTTCCAGCCTCAGAGGATTTATCTGTCCAGTGGATACATGTTATATATGACAGCAATGTGCCTGCTAGAGTCTGCAAATGATCCCTTAGCTCCCAGTAGCCTCTGTGGCTGATGTAATTTCATGTCCCTTTAGTTTCGTTTTACTTTTTTTTTTTTTAAGATGGACCTAAAGAGATACTATTAAACAGAGCGTTCTGAACAGGGTGATTGAACTGCTGTGGTGCTTCATGCTTATAGTATTTTGACCAAAGCATGTCACAGACCTGTTCATTAGGTCACCAGGGAACTAGGTTAACTTGGAGAAATAGGGTATAATATGGCCCCTTTAAAACGCAACAAGCACTGTTTTTGTATGTTTATCACATACTAAGACTATATCATATTGTATGTAGTGTCAAGGTCTAATATTTTAACATTGTTGGTTGTAGCCTGATGAAAGCCATCACTAGAGCTTCACGAATTCAGTGTTGTTTGAATTTTTAATGAGACCTCCCTGTTTGTGCTGCTTTTGTAATTGTACTTTTCCTTTAAGCTTCATGCCCGTGTCTACGTGTTTTTCTCACACAGGTGGGAATCTCAATTCAGATGGATCGGGATATTTGTTTGGAATGTGTTAAACAATCCATAATTAAATAATCAGACTGATGTGATTCAGTTCTCAGTTGTCGATTAACAGAAACTGAATAAACTGTTTCTGTGGAAACCAATAAAAGCAACAATGACAGTGTTTAATATAGAATAGAATAAAACATAAATGGAGCAATAGCCAACTGAGATGACTTTGTCCCGAACACTTTTTGTAATCATTTAAATTTGGCAAATTGGTTAGTAACACATTTTCCTGTGGGGTGACAAGGGTTATGAGAGTTACTGTGCTCTGTGCTGTTAATGTGTATTTAATGCTGACTTTTCCATGGCTTTACAATGACTGAATAGAGCCAAATAGATACAGATGGTTGAGGGGTTTTTTTCCTGGCCATTTACTTTTTTGCATCATTTCATAATCATTTAAGAATAGATTTCTTTCCCACCCCTGCCTAATCACACCTGGCTTTACACTCTGATACAGTCTCCTGAGCTCAAAGAAGTGTCTGTATCTATAGCCTCAACTGTAAAACTATCAAAACTATTAAGTGCAGACAGATTGCTATAGGTTTTATGGGGGAGTCTACTTAGAATTATCATCTGTAACTCTTAAAATAGAAAAAAGCTGGATCAGGTCAGTGAGTCCCATGACAGCTCAGTCATGGAGCACATACCTGCTTCACAAATTAACCGCAATGGAAATTCAAACTAATCAACTAAATGAGCATAAATGAACATTTTACCAGTCACTATAACAAGTCACTATAACAACCCTTTTATTCCCTCTCTCTCTCTCTCTCTCTCTCTCTCTCTCTCTCTCTCTCTCAGTGCTGCGTGATGACTTCAGACAGAACCCACAGGACTCAGTGGTGGTGGTCGGTGAAACGGCCACTTTGGAGTGTCAGTCTCCACGCGGCCATCCTGAACCCACCACCTTCTGGAGGAAAGATAAGACACGTCTTGACCTCAAAGATGACAGGATCACGGTGGGTTTCCCTCCAGAGGCTCCACTCCTCTGCCCTTCTGTGTGACCCTCACGCTCACATCACACATTCAATGATTCACTTTTACACTATGAATAGCTTCATATTGAATCATATGCATTTTTTTATCAGGTCCGTGGAGGAAAGCTGACCATCTCCAACACTCAAAAGACTGATGCAGGGATTTATGTGTGTGTGGCGAACAACATGGTCGGAGAGAAAGAGAGCGAAAAAGCCCAGCTCTCAGTATTCGGTAAGACATCTGACAGTCTAGAGGTACAAAGTAATAGAGAGTGACTGTTCTTCTCTCATGTATTCACTACCCACAAGCACATAAAGTATTTATACAGCTGTCAAAACTATATTTAGCAGCCATCTTTTGTGTTCTGCCCACATCCAGAGAGACCGTTGTTTGTGCAGCGACCTGTGAACCAGGTGGTCTTGGTGGACGAGAGCGTGGAGTTCAAGTGTCAGGTCGACGGTGACCCTGCGCCCACGCTGCGCTGGAAGAAGGAGGACGTGGAAATTCCCCGTGGCAGGTGAGGAATGTTTGTGTATGTATGCAGCGCCTATGTCTCTATGTGCACTATGCGCAGCACAATACAGGAAAAGTAATGATTTATAGATGGTGAAGGTGAGCTCGTGAGGCAGAGGCCACTAATAGGTGGACTGCAGTCTGGATCTGGAACAGCTTTTCTAGATAGGTCCAGGAAATGCAGACCAATACCATACAGCTATTTTGGATGAGCACTTCACTGCAGGAAGACACAAGGCAAGGAAGAAACAAGTATCAATTACTAATCAAATAGAACTTCAACGTCAGCTATTTTGATGATTAGTCATTTGAGTCTTTTTTTCCCACAATAATACAAGTTCTATAGTTTTTCAGAGTTCTATGGCTTCAAATAACCATAAAATATTCAGTATTATTTTTTGTTTTTTACATACTGAAAAGTTATGTTTACATACATTTTTCAAGGGAATCATTTACCTACATTTTGAAGAGGCGAGATTGTCTGTTCAGATGTTATTATCTGCCACTTTCTGACATTAGTCATATACAGTCTAGTATAAGGTTTTGAGTCATTCTTCAGTTTGGGAAAAGCTGTCCTAAAGCTCTTTGGTTTCAATTCAATCCATGTGCATTCATACTTTATTTTCAAATCCCTTTGTTATGTGTTTTATTTTTCATCTGTCATGAAAAGAGCCTTTATTTTGCTATTATGCCTTTTTTATGTCTCAATTCCATTTGAGAACTGACAAAACAAGTTGTTATTATTCCATTATGCTTAGTCTAACAAAAATAGTTTTGTTGGACTTTGGAATATTCATAAACTAATATTGCACCAAGGGATCTAAATATGGACATATAGGAGATGGTAATTTGTCCATTTGATTGAAAGAATCATATAGAGAATCGTAAAGACTCATACGGACACATGTATATTCATAATTTCAATCACTTTTACAACTGTATGAAGCAATAATTCAGATTAATGTAATGAAGAAAAAAAATCAATAACACATTACCAAGCACTCTTTCCAATGCAGTATCACACACACTCACACATCATAAGAAATCACCTTTGCTTATGGGCTTACTGGTGCCTGGTAATTATATGAGCTAATTATATGCTGTTGAAAATCTCACGGTGAAAAAACCTGTTTAAGAGGCCGAACTCGATCTCATATGAAATCAGACGTGCTCAGGGTTAGAAGTGCTGCCACTGTGTGATGAGACGAGCAGCATTGCATGTGTTAGCATTCGTGCATTCATTATTCTCCAAACTGCTTTTTTCTTAATGGAAATGTACAGCGGAAGATTAATTATAGATTATGTTCTTTGGAAGTGTTTGTTGTTTACTAATGGAGCTGCTTCCAAATGGATCAAATACAAGTGCAGCAAGTGAACGGATAAAAACTCTTTAAGTCTGTGTTGTGCAGAAACATGAGTCATCGCTTTCAGGTTTGTAAAAAAAAAAAAAAGGAAACAAAAATACTGAAAATACATCACATTGTGCTACAAGTTTGAATCACAGTATATTCTCAGATGGAAATTATACTACAATGTATGTATACACTCACCAGCCACTTTACACACATAATACAGTGGCACCTGATGTGGTCTTTTGGTGTTTCATCAATCTTCAACGTGCTGTGCATCTGCATTTGTAACAAAATGGTTATTTGAGACTCATTTTGAAACCAGTGTTATTCCATGGCTGATGCTGATGTCATCAATCTGGACAGGTGATTGCTGATACAGTATATGATGCAAATATTTAATTGTTTTCTTCCATCTGATGAAATAGGTCGATCATAACAAATCCTGACTCAGTTGACAAATTTCAATAAAACTATATTTAAATAACTGAATAACTAAATCCCCTCTTCTGACTACACCCAATGCTTGATTTTGAAAAAAAATGCCAGGAAGTGAGCCTATTGAAAAATGATGTATAAAGTAAATGTTAGATACAGGAAACTTAACAAATAAACCTCTAAAAATTAAGTTTTATTGCACTTGAAAATAAAAATATATAAACCTCATATCCATATATATATATATATATAACCCTAACCCACATTAGTTTCCACCTTATGTTTTCCTCCGTTTGGCTTATCAAATATGTGTTTACCTATAGTACATACCTGACCACTAGGCTCTCACGATAACGCGTGAATGTCACTAGGATGGACAGGTAATTGCATGCATTGAACCACAGAAGAAGAAGTCTGTTATGGAGGTGTTTCACTTGCGACAGTGTTTTCTGACTCTGGATCCGACTCCGGGTCATAGCGTTAAAGGGACTATGACATCAGAGGGGGAGCTGCGCTTCTGAGAGCTGACGTGCTAATTACGTCACTTCCAGGTACTTGGCCAATCACAAGACAGTTGGGAAAGTTCTCGTTTTCTGCCCAATCACAACACAGTCTGTCTTCTGGGGGTGAGATCTCGGTCTGAAACAGCACGACTGAGGAGAGCTTCAGTGAGGAGAGATTTCGATCGGCTTGTTTGCAGCAACTTGGAGCTTTTTGACCATAAAAACAAGTGAATGCATAGAACCTCCATAACTCGCATTTACAGTATGTGCGATAGAACCACTCAATGCACACTCTAGCACACAACATGACTCAGCTAAAATGCTGTTTTATTTCAATGTTTTTACCTAGTAAAGTAGCTAGGGAGTGTGGACACTCTCTGCCCAGCAGTATGGCTGTTACCTGCATTGTGCCCTCTACCTCAGTGGCCCTTGACTCTGCAGAAACCTGTCCTACTTTCAGTCTTGTCTCGCCTCTCTTCCCGCCTTCCTTTTCTTTCATTCTCTTTCCTGAACCTGTCGGCCTCCTGGGGAAGTCTGTATCTGGGTCACTGATGTGCTGTGAATGAGTCCTCACCAGACTCTGGACAGAAGCCACAACAACCATCGATATTCTGCCCAATACACTGTGGAACATCTATTTTCAAATGCAACTCCACAACCACCCCCCCACCCCCCTTACTCCGTGCCATTTCTCTGCCTGACTTGTCTTCCATCTCTGAATCAGTATGGCTGGCTGGACAATTTCACAGGATCTCTCACACCAAAAGGGACCCAAGAGACGGTCAACCCGACTCCTTGCTCCCATAAACTCATTCAGTGTGTCGCTCCCTTGGTCACCGAGAGGTTTCTCTTCCGCTAAGTGCACCGATGCTGCATTACCGGGGCTGACCACACGAAAAATCAGTCTGTCCAGTGAATCCACTTGGGTTTTTCTTTTATTGTGTATAGATATTTTATCCAAGGGCACAGCGTTGAAGAGCTATTTCTTGAAAACATGTCCCAGAGTGGGAAAATCTCCAAACCCCACACACTTGCACATTTTCATGGAGACAACTAATACATTACTTTGGGAAAATGATATCAAAGTCTCTTATGGTAGTCCATGTTGAATCCCTCGTTCTCTATCGTCACTCTATCTTTGTTTCTGTAACAGTGTTGGTGCATTTATGAAGCAGCGCCACATACAGGCCTGACTTGTGTACTACATCATTTAGAGTCATTTGCGGGAGCTTCCGTGTGGATGGAGCCATTTCCTGCAAGAATGGCGTGTTCACAGTGAACGTTTTGTTCCGTTTCTGCGTGGATAGGGCCACAGCGCTCTGCTGCTGCTCGTAACACAACAATGCACAGAACATCTGTTTGAATAAGTCATTCCTTTCTGACCTGCCTCATTCGTCAAATTCAGTTTGACAGACTGAGCCACACCCACACACTCAGACTGTTTTTCCGCGTCCCTCGTTGTCTTTTTCGCTGTCTCTCTCCCACGCACAGCCCACAACGCAGTGGGTGGTGCGTCTTTATAAATATTGAAATAGTGGAACAGTCAGGGTTCCAGCTGAAAGCACCTTTCATTTTGCTGTTCCTTCATCTCAGCATAATTGCTCCCCCCCCCCTTTTCTGCCTCTGTAGCACAAGTGTGTGCAGCAGAGTCTTAATTGCCTGAGAAAGTCTGTCTTTATTCTCTCAAAAATGACACCTTTATAAAAGCATAGGACAGAAAAAAAAGCATTACGTCCTTGATTCAATTCATGCGTTTGTTTGTTGCATTTAGTTCATTTTGGTCAGTTTTTCTTGTTTACTTTCCATTTCGAAAGGTGCATATATTTTGTATATTATGTAAATGTCTTCTGAATTCTTTAAATGTGTGTTTATATTCATATTTGTACCTTGTTTTAGTTTTTATTCTAATCACTCTGTCTATCCAGTGTGATCGATCTAATCTTATCTAGTGGATTCTCCTTTCTGATCGTTTTCAAATCTATAACTGTATGGGTTCTAGGTCTCTTTTCCTTCTCCTTCCTTTCCACCTTATCTCACATCACTTATCTTGCTGTTCTTGGTGTTTCATGGCAGCATCTGTAATGTTACATAATAGAGTTTTTTTTCTTCTTTTCTTTTGCCTCTCCTTCTCTACTCTCCTATATCACTGTAAACTTCCATATTGTTATTCTTCTCTTTAGTGTTTCTTGTTGTTGTATCTTTAGCTTTCTTCCAATTTTGAATCTGCTGTTCATGTTTTTAGTCTCTTGCTTCATTGTTATTTTATTGGTATGTATAGAAATTCATTCCATGAAATGAATTTACATAATAAAGGCTGAATTTTAGATAGACTCTATGGTAATGCTCTAGTGCATATGAAATACAATTTAAAAACCAATATAAATACCATACCACACTCTCTGTTTTTCTCAGTGTAGCGGTGTTAAGATGTTGTGTCATCCAGAGACACCCCCACACTGCACACAGGAAGTGTTTTGTTTTATATCAACTCAGACAGAGGCAACAGCTACATTGCACAAGTAAAGCAAGACAACTCCAAACAGGATAAAGTATGACAAAAAACACAGAAGTGAATTCTACTGCTCAAAAAATCTGCTCTTTCAGCAGTTTGACAAAGTAAATTCTTCTTGTCCCGCCCGCACCTGCACTGCTGGTGTATATCCTCAATCAGGTCTAATAGTATTGCTTGACAGAGGCAGAATAATAACACAAATTATTATATGTCACATGCTGCAGCTTTAAAAAGTGAGCAATATGAATGGTATGATTGTTTCAAGCATTAATTTAAAAAAAAAAAAAAAAAACATATACAGATCTCTGATCCGTGACTTGCTCTTCCACATCAGATGATTTTGACATCATCTGTCACATGACTTGACGTCACTTTTCCTCTCGGTCACCAGGTATGACATCCGATATGAAAAAGAGGACTTCCTGCTGAGGATAAAGAAAGCATCGGTCAGTGATCAGGGAACCTTCACCTGTCTCGCCGAGAACCGCGTGGGTAAAGTGGAGGCCTCTGCCTACCTCACTATCAGAGGTGGGTACCTTTCCTTGTGGACTCACTACTGTTGAAGCTCATAACCCATCGTTGATGTATTTTGTATCTCGCAGCACAGGCCGCAGGACAATCAGTCCTTTATTGCCCACTTTACGAGTGTTATTGCCCCCCTGCTGAATACGCTGGGCCTCGCCTCAGCTTTTCTTTCATATAACGGGGCTGATGTAGTTGATTGCTCCAGATCTCCAGCTAGGCTCCAGATATGAACAATCCAAGCAGTTTTAAGTGAACTGTTATGAGCTCTCCTGGGGGTCTTATCCACCATCCAGCCCACGCACTCTGTATTTACACTACATCAATATGTGGAATTATTTCATCGGAAAACTTGGTATTGTATAAGGTTTCTATATATATATATATATATATATATATATATATATATATATATATATATATATATATATATATATATATATATATATATATATATATATATATATGGAAAGGCAAATTGGCGGCTTGTAACTGGCTTTCCTCTTCTAGTCCCCACCAGTTCAAAAAAGGGCTGAGTTACCCCTGAGCAAGGTACTCAATCCCCATTGCTCCCCGGGAGCACTTGACTTTGAAGCAAGTGTTAACACCTGACTAGGAATATCACTCATCACCATACATACATACTGTTTATCATAGATCTCATGAAGATTTTTTTTGTTATTATTGTTATTATTACTATTCATTCATTAATGATCATACATGCAAGGTGTATTGTAAGTGATGAAATGTAGTCCTATTTTGCATGATACGCATCATGTCAAGCAAAAGTTTGGACTTTATAAGAAATATATAATAAACTATAAAAAGCACTCGTCGAACACAGACCTCCACCAAGGCAGCTCAGTGCCTACAAAATACACCCTGCCGGCGTGTAGCGTGCACAGATCATGCCCAAATTACTTGTTTCTGGTCCCATTGCGGACATTTCCTGAAAATTCATCCAAATCTGTCCATGACTTTTCGAGTTATGTTGCTAACAGATAGATAAACAAACAAACTCTGGCGAAAAACATATACCTCCTGACTGAGGTCAATAATATTGGCACAGTTCACACAGATGGGTAGTGAAGCGTCTGTAAGGCAGTGTGCTTATACAGCCACTATCCAGTAAGAGATATTCACTCTCTCTGAAAACATGGCTGCCAGCAAGAAAAACAGTGTTTCGCCACTTAACGAAAGGCTACACTTGTAAAATGTGCCCTTGCTTAAATCCATTATATCTTAATAATATGTTAACCACTTAACTGTTTGTTAGCCATCTGGAAACTGAAGATGGTGTCACTTTGTAAAATGGTCACAGCCTGCACCGAATTCCATTGAGAAAATCAGTGATTTTACATTTACACCACACAGAGGAGTTATCCACCACTGCCTCAGTCAGTATGTTGAGATGTGTTATTTTTGAGACTTTGTTGTTTGAAACCTTTGACCTGATTGACACAATCTTGAAAAATGAGGCAGCATTGCCCATAATCGCCTGGGCTTTGGTGCAGAGCAGGTAGCAGTTTTCAAACTTCAGTTACCAGCTGGAAAAGGCTGTCTGTGAGGTAAAGCAGTAAAAATACGCAGACACAGATTTAATCAGGTGAGCCTTTTGTTTTTTCTTTGTGATGTCTAATGTTTAATGTATTTGATATGAATGTATTTTTATGATACACTTTAGTGCTACATATAAATGGTCCGAGTGGTTTTTGGCATCATTTTCTTTCCCCTCCTCTAACTGTTGCCACAAAGCCACTTTTCTTGAGGCCTGTGCCGTCACCTCCATTGATAACTGAGCTTTGCCCGTCTCTCTTTTTGAACTTCATGGATGAAAATCCAACTCCATTCATTCCATTTCTGATTTTCATTATTTTCTTTTCCTGTCCACTACTCCTCTGCTGTCCCCTCTCTCTCTCTGTGTCTTGTGTGTTAATCTCACCCACACCATTGTTGTGTCACCAGCTCGTCCCGTTGGTAAGTATGAGCTGATGCCATTGTGCATGCGTTGTGTTCAGTTGTCGATCACACACTTCCAGTATGCATGCACTGTTGAGGCATTTCACAAACACACCCATTGAATTCTGGACATCTACATTGTTTACTATCAACCCCTGACCTTCCCTGGTTGTATCTTAGTCAGGTTTTTCCCCAAATGGGAGTCCAGATATGGATGATACGCTCTTGCACAGATATGGATGAGACACCTTAGTCCACATATTTGAAAATAAGGACATCAACTTCCTGTTAATTACCTGGTTAGCTCATTCATTCTGATGTTCCGGCAGCTGGATGAATGGCTTGTGTTAGTTGTTTCGTGAAAAAAACTAGACCTACTGCATGAACCTTTTAGCTTGAAGCAAGACCTTCAAGCCAAATGTCTTCTACAGCAGTTCTACTGTGCATAATTAGCACTTTCTGGGGATATGTTGCTATTGGGTTGTTGTTTGTTTTACCTTTAACCTCAGAGGCGCCCCAGTTTGTGGTGCGACCCCGTGACCAGATTGTGGCTCAAGGACGGACAGCCAAGTTTCCCTGTGAGACCAGGGGCAAACCTCAGCCCACTGTCTTCTGGCAACAAGAGGGTAGCCAGGTGAGAATGGCGATTTAGACAAATGTGCTTGTTTACTTGTTTGTGTGAGCATGCTGATGAACTGATTATTTCTCTTAGTACAGACCAGACATGGTTTCCGCATATGAAAAGTAAAATATGTGAAATAGTGGGCAAGCCTCTGACTAAAAGGATCAAACTCAGGGACGGTAGAATACGATTCTGCGCCACATACAGATGAAGTGGTCATTTATCATCAATCTATGCCAGCCTGACCAGCCAAATCACTTAGCAAGCAACAATGTCATGTGCTGCATTAGAGTCATTAGACATAATGAAAGCGGGCTAATGTCCTTTGCTGCCCATCAGCTTGTCTGCCTGGGGTGCAGAAACAGCCAACGCTGATGCCTCTATTTCATGAGCAGGACTGCAGGTTACCACAGCAGGATTATCACTCGGGGGGGGGGGGGGTAAACTGCCATTCAGGACTCGTAGGGAAGAGACACTGACCCACTTTTCTAAGTGAATTTGACGTAATTTTGAAAATTATGAGTACAAAAAGTGATTTTTTGCAAAGGTAAAATTCAATCTTTCCGCCTTTTATATATTATGAAGAAAGGCATTGGTGCGGGTGACAATGGAGTTCTCACAAATATGCTCAACAATACAAAAGCTAAAAAACAAACAAATGTTTTCTTAGTTTCAACTTCCACTTCCCAAATGCCAAAATAATCAAGTCCCATGATACTAATTTTCCACTTTCACTCCCTGTAGGACCTCCTGTTTCCCAACCAGCCAACACAGGGCGATAGTCGCATTTCTGTGTCTGTGAATGGAGAGTTGACCATTTCATCTGTGCAACGTTCTGATGCCGGGTATTATATCTGCCAGGCCCTCACTGTGGCCGGCAGTATCATGACCAAGGCCCAGCTTGAGGTAGCAGATGGTAAGACTGGACACACACTCACACAGTCACTTTTTTTTTTTTTTTTTTTTTAAGTAATGGATTCTAAAAGCACCAGTATGTGCTAAAAATAGATGTTATTTAGCATATGATTAAATTTAATACCATTGATACATTCCGTTATTATGCATCAGGAAAGTGCACATGCACAGTATTAGACCAGGGATGCAATTGCTATTCAGCCATTCATTTGCATCAACATCCAGATTCATAGTGAACATACTTACCGTCATGTTACTCGAGAATTGCACTACCAGGTTCTCCTGAATTAGCATTTTGTAAACAAAACTACATTTTAATTTAGGTTAAACATGTTGTTATAACTTTGAAAAGAAAAAAAGCAGCATTCCAGAAAACAAAGTCACAAAACAACACATTTGAACTTACTAACACTAACAGAGGCAGTAAAGTCTCTGCTGTGATGTAAAAATGCAATTTTTCTCTGTGGTCTTTGGGCAAAGGAGTGAGCGGGATACAAATCAACGTACATTTCAGTTTCCTGTTTGAAAGGTCTGTCTATCTGTGAAATTAAGCAGCTGACATATTTTTAAGATAGCGTAGACTTTATCTGGCAGCCATGTTTTCAGAGGGATCATGCATGCGGGTCTCAGACCTCTTTTTAAATCATTAAGCGATGCTATGGCAGGGTCTATACTGCCTCTGCACTCCCCCTACTGTTCATTTGAGGATTGCATCTTGAGGATCAATCACGTGAGTTTCTCAAGATACTCTTAAAGGATGCAGGCTCGGACAGACAGCCATGGTGAATACATACACTTTGTGAATGCTCAAAATACTATTGCACTATTTATCAGTCCACAGCACCTTATTCCAAAATGAAGCTGGTTAGTCCAAATGTGCTTTAGCATACCTCAAGCGACTCTGTTTGTGGCGGGTGCAGAGAAAAGGCTTTTTCTGCATTACTCTTCCATACAGCATCTCCTTGTGTAAAGTGCGCTGAATAGTTGAACGATGCACAGTGACACCATCTGCAGCAAGATGCTGTTGTAGGTCTTTGGAGCTGGTCTGTGGGTTGACTGTGACTGTTCTCGCCATTCTTGGCCTCTGCTAATCTGAGATTTTTATTGGTCTGCCACTTCGGGCCTTAACTAGAACTGTGCCCGTGGTCTTCCAATTCCTCATAATGTTCCTCACAGTTGAAACTGAGAGCTTAAATCTCTGAGATAGCTTTCTGTATCCTTCCCCTAAACCATGATGTTGAACAGTCATTGTTTTTAGGTCATTTGAGAGTTGTTTTGAGGCTCCCATGTTGTCACTCTTCAGAGAAGATGCAAAGAGGAGAAACACTTACAATTGGCCTCCTTAAATACACTTTCTCATGATTGGATTCACCTATGTATGGAGGTCAAGGGTCACTGAGGTTACCAAACCAATTTTGAGTTCCAATAATTAGTGTTGAAGGTATTGAAATCAATAAAATGAAAAGGGTGGCTAAATTTATGCACATGTCTAATGTTGTTTAAATAATTCTTGCACACTTTCTGTAAATCATATAAACTTTATTTCACTTTTCAAATATCACTGTGTTTGTCTCCTATATGACATATTTAACTGGAATTTCCAAACAAACAATGATTTATAAAGGAAGATCATGAACATTTACAGGGTTTCCCAAACCTTTGCATACCACCGTATATATTGCTGATATTCAGGATTCAATGTTGCAGCACATTTTCTTGTTCTTAAAGGAATGAAGTATGATTATATCACAGGCTACTTGTCTGCCCACATGTATAAAGGTGAAGAGGCATCTGTATGTTAAAGCCAGACACCCACAGCCTTGCTTGAATTATCACCACGCTGTGGTAGATGTGAAAAGACTGAAACTGAAATAAAACTGTCTCCTTGATCGAGAGACGGTTTGCACCAACCCCCCTAACCCCCCAACCCCCCCCCCACACTTTTTTTTTTTTTTTGACGAATGCCTTAATGTCGGCATTAAGTGCTGAGCCGCTGCCAGCTGGGAGCTGTTTATGCCCTTCTCTCCATTTGTTTCTTGGCTTTTTCTTCCACACATTATTAAATTTACATCTGTTGAAGAGTTTTTTGGAGAGGAAATGACTCCTGTTCTGTCCTTCAGAGGAGATGGATCAATGTCCAAATGTTTGGTGTAGTGCACAAACGATGGGAGTTGCCTATAAAAGATTTGTACAAAGGGGTCTTTATCATCACTTAGAGGTACAGTTCAGATTTTGGTTGTATAAGAAACTGAAAGATCTGTGCTCAGCTCAAAGGCCTGGCACGCTCTCCCTGTGCTCCCTGTTCACTGAGAACCAGCTTGAAACACAGACTTTTGCTGTCACTGAAAAACATGGCTGCCACCAGGGACAAAATCATTCTTTTTCTAGTGCTTTATTCTCCACATGAGGGTCGCAGGGAGCTTGAGTCAATCCCAAATGACACAAGGTGAAAGGCGGGGTCACACCCTGGACAGGACACCAGTCCATTGCAAGGCAAACACACAGAAAAACAATCATTCACTCTCACATTCACACCTACGGTCAATTTAGAGTCTCCAACTAACCTCCACTAATCGACAGACATGGAGATCAAGTAGCAAATATTTTTTTGAAGTCAACATGAACACGCAGGCACAGGTTTTATTAGGTGCCTTTTGTTTAGTGGCTAAAATCGCCCATGTTTTCACTGAGAACAAGACTAAACCTTAGAAGATATCTGGAGCAGGGGCCATGCACGGTGCAGTCACTGCTGATTGTATGTCAGTACTTCATACAACCACAACTGAGTGATACCGTTTAAGAGTTGTCATACTCAAGAGGGTCCTCCAGTGGATGAAAGCAATCTATTGTGTGACAGACGCATTCATTAATCATCCATTTAGACTTGAAACTATGGCACTTGCCACAACTGTGAGAGTCCTCTTTGTGCAAAAGTACAGTTCTCTTTAACAAACAGGAGTTGTGCACTTAGACACTCTGCCTGGCAAGTGTGTGTGTGTGAAGCCTCGAACAAAGGCTGAGTATTCAGTCGTTTAACTTTGCTGAGAGATGTGTGCAGACTGCTGAGCATACATTTATACAGACGGATGAGATGCTGTACGGACGAGGTCTGACAATTTTATGTGGACATGAAACTGGGTCAGTGTTCCAATCTATTGTGACTGAAGTGAATCTGAAATTAGTGCAGGTGCTGCTCTCCAAACAGCAGCAACTGACTGAGCATTAAAAGCCATATTTCAAGCCTTACAGTGGGGAGAGTAGCTGAAATGTGATAGATTTGTGCATGAACTTGAACTTGTCTGGCTGCACAGGAGGCCTGGAGGCTACCTGTGACTGCTGCTGAGATGCTTGATAGAAATTGATATTTCACAGTTTTTTTTAATTATTATTTCATTATTCCCTATGTCACGAAGGGTGAAAAGAGTGAGTATATCTTACTGGACTGGAGCTAAATCCGTAACAGCAATATAATGCTGGTGTTTGCTCCAGGGTCACTTGGGGTATAGCTATATGCAATAATGTCTTCTCAAAAAATGCTATGTTAGGGTGAATTCCAATTCCTTGCTTAACCCTCAATCTTAACCCTCAATCTCAAAAATGCACGCTCCCTCTAGTGCAAGTGCTGTCCCGATTCTCAGAAAAATTAAGTTGAGGGGCAAGTTTAAGGGCTGTATCGCCCTTAATATTGAGATTTTCTGACACCACCCTTGGGAGCAAGGGCTACCCAGAATATTTCCATAAGTTAGTGACAAATGCCATATTTTGATGGAGCACCTTTTTTTTTTTTTCTTTTTTTTTTAACTGGCACAGCTTTCCTAGCCTTAACAGCACCAGAGGTCGAAGAACTGTTTGACAGAGCATTTACACCCGCTTGAAATCGTCACATGACATCATTCAGCCAGTCATATACCTGAATTCAGATGAGCATTTCCATTGGTCTGTGAATAAGTCACACGCTGGAAGGAAGAATAAAGTGCTCATATAATAAAAGTTACTTTGCATGATCTGATCTGATCTGAAAAGATGTAAAAACAAATGTGGACAGTACAGAGATTTAGTATTTTCGTTGATTGTATTCACCAAATTAATTTACCCTTTTTTTTACATCCTTAAAATGAAGCGTTTACTTTCAGGATTCAATTTGTTTGCATCTCATGAACTTTGTTAAAAAAAGAAAAATGTTGTTGTCAACCCGGTTTTATTTTTCACTTGACATGAGGACATTATTTTCTTAGTAGCTCTTATCGATAATCCGTTTAATTCCGTATATTCAATATTATTTACTGATGCAAATGTTTTAATGTATATATTGCAACTAGCAATAATACTTTATAGACATTATGATGTTCCACACCTTTGTTAGAGGAAATATTTTTTAGCTGGACTTTTGGGGATAATAATTCACTATCCCTGATCAAGATGATGTTTGTAACAGAGATGGGAGTCATCATCTATTCATCAGTACTCGCAATGCATCATGCTTCTCTCTTGAGCGATTATGAATTGATTCTAAAACAGCCATAACAGTAAAAATAAATTGTTGAATCAAAGGATTGCTGAAAGTATTTAGCGAGCGCTAACATTGAAGTGCAGAATCTAAAAAAAATTGCGTATCATATAACACTGTGAAATACTCAGGAAGTGATGACAGAGAAAATATCTCAGACACTTTTCATTGCAAAGTATTTATATTTTTGTTTCTTGAAATATATTATTTCATTTTCTATTGCCAATGGAAGTAAATACAATTGAGTATTTAATTAATTGCTTCAGAATCGTAATCATTGACTTCCGTTTGCTCTAGTGTATGACGTGGTTCTTCCCGCGTAATGTATTTGGTGCTGCACCCAGCTGTACCTAACTTATCTCCTATTGTCTCCTATTGAAAAATGACCAAAGCAGAGTGCACATGCTGTTTTCTGGTGATATAACATGCTTTAAAGGGGGCATTGTTGTTGTGCGTGAATGCTAATTTAGAGTTTGGTTTTGTGTGGGGAGGGGATGCCAAGAGGAAGGAGGTGCAGCTGTGAGTCAGAGTGTAAAGAGAGGACAGGCATGAATGTGTTGAGAGGTGTTACAAGGAAGGTACGGTAATTAGCACTATGGGTGAAGCATTGTTAATCCTCACCTAGTAATTAAAGCTCAAAGGTGTGATGCAGTGCCGTGAGCACTCTGTCCTACTGTGGAAAAGGCTCACGAAACCATTTCCTTCACAACAAATCCATCCAAGTGAACCATACCATACTGAGCCTGCAATCACTTGTGCAATAACTGCAATCACAAATTAACACCTTGTGAAAAGGTCATGTGCTTTTTTATGTCAAAACAATGACATCAAAATAATACTGCTACAGGGATTTTACTCAGACACTTGCTCCTTGATTATTATCCTCAGCCCTGAAGGACCGCCCACCACCCATCATCCGGCAGGGCCCATCCAACCAAACGCAGGCACTGGGAGGCGTGACTCTACTCAGGTGTCAGGCCTCTGGGGACCCGGAGCCGACTGTTTCCTGGCGGAAGAATGGGGCCAGTCTGCTTGGAAAAGACCCTCGGTTTTCTCTGCTGGACCATGGAAGCCTTCAGATCCAGAACACCAGGGTGGGTAATAGTAGATATACATGTAACAACATGTATAAAAGCAGCAAAGTAGCTGCAGATGTCTGTGTCCCAATCCCAATTTCACTCCTACACCTTGTTCCTCCATTTACTGTGGTCAGATGTAGGCATGGGGCAATCTTGTG
The DNA here is from genome assembly GCF_963457635.1 of Microchirus variegatus. Classification (NCBI taxonomy): domain Eukaryota; kingdom Metazoa; phylum Chordata; class Actinopteri; order Pleuronectiformes; family Soleidae; genus Microchirus; species Microchirus variegatus. The sequence continues at coordinate 17,516,597 of NC_139803.1, forward strand.
GATGTCTCGTTTTGTAGATCTTAACCACTTTGGGCAAGAGTTAGCGGTAAAACTGAGACATGGGATTGGGTCTATGTTTTTTAATAGCAGATTTATTTTGAGATCTTAATGATTAACTTTGACTTCACTCTGACTGTTAATAATGGAATTTGCCCCAAAGTACAAAACAAGCCCAACCAATACAATATTTTGGATTAAACTACAGGATAACAAGCATCTAATAACATCTCTTTTTCCCGTGCCTGTGCAGTATCACAAAAACTTGAGGATTAATTCATAAAGAACAAAGAATAGTTAATTAATCGGAAATATTGTTTCGGACTTTGCACCATATTAACTAAATGTCCTGTAGATGTTTGCTTCCAAATAATCCTAAAGTGGATAAGGAGGGACTCATAATTCTACAGTGTGTCTGTGTTGCATTACTTCGATTATTACGTTCCAATGCACCATCTATATAAATAAAAAAGATATAAGTCGATGTATTTATTGTATGTGCACACAATCTATCTATCTAAGACTTTGGATATGGGTTGAGTATGGCCCGATGGTGTGATTCCTTGATTTTCAAATTTTTTGGAGGAATTTTAATTTTCGCTGATTTATCATGCTGCAATTTCGCTGATTTACACCAGGCAGGCAGCGGCTCATCAGCAGCAGCTGTGCTGTCTGGAGCAGGGAGGAGGGAGTAAAGAGGCTGTCCTCATGGTGGGTGAAACATTTTCACACGGTTCACCGCAGAACATGGTGTTATACTGAAACAACAGTGTCCATTAACCAATACGCAAGCACATATTTATTTTGCATTAGCATGCTACTATTTTGTGGCTAACTTGGTGAAACTGTTCCCAAAGGTAAGCCAGTGAGGCTACGATTAGCATTAGTGTAGGGCTAACATAATACAAACACTGTGCAACCTCATTAGGCACAACATAATTTTTAATTTTTTCGATTAGCATTAGCGTAGCTAGCTGTTATGGCTGACAGTCACAAAACAGCTAGCTACACTTATGCTAATTGAAAATTTTAAACTGTGCTTTGTGCCTAATTAAGGTTGCACAGTTTTTGTATTATGTTAGCCTTTCACGTTTCGTATCATGCATTCATAACTGATTATAAAATCTTCTTCTCCCACTATAGGAATACATACATCCTACAGGCACTGCACTAATATACAAATGACAAACAAACGTACAAACTAGACGGACATGTTGAGTGATTTCCATAACATGAAAAAGCACTAGTTGCGGTCGGTGGAATGAAATTCAAATGGACACATGTTGTTGTCAGGTGGCTTTTAAAAGATGAATAGTGAACATTGATTTTTGTAAGTCGTGAAGCGGTTATATTCCGTCTAGACTCAAGGACTTAAGGACACGGAGCAGTGAGTGCAGTCTACGGGGTGTAATATGATGGAGGAAGCGCAATATACAGTGTCCTGTCATGGTGTCAAAGAGCTGTCTCTGAGTCACTCTGAGATACAGAGAGAGATAGTTATTGTCAGGGCCTCCTAAGGCTCTGCCAATATGAAGTAGAAGAGTCATATCTCCTATTTCCTGTGTCAGTACTGATGATAATGTTAATGGCTCTGGGAATAGAGGGCGACTATTATTGGAGGGAATCAATTAAGAAAATTAATGTAAGCTCTTACTGGACTCTCTCTTTTTTTTCCAATGGCTGGTGTTAAAATGTTCTCTCATCCACTCTCAGGCTTTCTCTCAAGCCAAATGCAGGCCAGTGGAGGTTAATGCTTTTTTACTGTTACCATGAGCTGTGAAACACCTTTACACACCAACACAAGAGCTTGTAGAAACCACCTGGGATGGGAGTTAGAAAGGGTATTGGATTGAGAGGAAAGCAGCAGCAGCAGCAGTGCCTGAAAGCAAGTCTGTGTTATATTTGTATTGTTGGGATGAGCAGAGAAAATCTTTATGGGCCGGTGTCATAAAAAAGGTCATCACTGCTTTGATTTTTAATGGTCTTCCAGTGAAGATCACAGCTGGGGTTCGGAGTCTTTCCAGTAATTACTCAGTAATTTGTCAGACTGTAACCAAAATAAGAGTTTGTTTGAACATTAAAGCTGCAGTGCATAACTTTGAAATATAAATGAACGTCCATTACGTTTAATGGTTAGACTGCAGATTATAACAGATCAGAGTGTGACCACTGAACCCCTACAGAGGCTTTTACATACCAGAAATGATGTCATTCTTCATTCGCGGAAACTCACGCTGTGGCTGGATTGTTTGCTCAGGCTGCTGTAGAAATACGGTGGCACAAGATGGTGACCTGTATACAGCAAAGCCCTGACCTTAGGCTACGAAAAAACCAAAAGGCAATTATAGATAAATATAAATATTCATAGTAGTAGTATATAACATTTTCTGCCAACAAACTCTTAATTATAACATACTGAACCTTTAATTTATTGCTAAACGGTTCGCCAAATGCTGCTATTGTTTCTGACACTCAGTCTCATGTGTAGAAATCCTCTTCACCTCCCGATTGCCTTCAAAAAATACATTTATCAGAGACAGAAAAGGAAAAAAAGGTGTCCTCACTTCACTTTCTCCTCCACTCGCATTGTATCAGTTACTATTGCAACCTTCTCCAGACCCCTACTACGCCAATCTTTTCCCCCAGACAACCATATTTATTGACAAGAGAAGAGAATGTCAACAAATATCATTAATAACATGTTTCAGAAATAAATAACAGACTCGAGCTTGAAAAATAATGTCATCATTTTTGCTTTGCAGTTGTCTGACTCGGGGTTGTACACATGTGTGGCCACCAGTTCCTGTGGAGAAACGTCATGGAGTGCCTTCTTGGATGTTAAAGGTATCCTTCAATCACAATTATCACAGCATAGGCAAAACATATCTCAACTTGACTTCATAGGTAATCATTTTTTCTGTGCATGGGTGTTTCTTTTTTTTTTTCCTTTGTCAGACTCCACTGACCTCGTAGACTTCATGTATCACAATGCAACCGCCCTCCCAGGGCCTCCCTCCAAGCCAGAGGTCACGGATGTCACCAAGAGCAGTATCTCGCTGTCATGGGCAACGGGGCCAGAGACGGGCTCCCCAGTGTCCTCCTATGTCATTGAGGCCTTTGGGTACGTCTACGACCTATGGCCTTTGGCTAGATTCAGTGACCCCAAAACGTTTGATGGCAGTAACAGATGTGGGCATTCAAACAAGCCTGGGCAATTTCAAGCAGAAAATTCGAGATGGGGTATATTTTACACTATTGTGGTCAATTCGAGTAAAAGATGGTTTGGGGAAATAAAAGTGCCCTTTAAGCAGAAAATGATTGTACCAGTCCCAGTGGCGTTGCTCACAATAGTTTCTTCTATCATAACGAAATGGTTCTTCCCAACTGATTAGACTCATTCTGTCTATAGTCAGTCAGTGAGTAACAGCTGGCAGACAGTGGCAGACCATGTGAAGACCACCGAGTACACAGTCCAGGACCTGCGACCCAACACCGTCTACCTGTTCATCATCAGGGCGGTCAATGCTCAGGGGCTCGGGGACCCCAGCCCTATGTCTGAGCCTGTTCGCACACAAGGTACAGAAATATGTACATGGTGTATATGATTTTGACTTCTAATTATCCATGCTTTGATAACTGGCCAGATTTCAGGCCCAATTTGTGCCTCCCGACAATCTTTGGGGCATCCAAATTGGACTCTGATTATCTGGACAAATGTGCCCAATTTCTAGACGTAATTTTAGGTTCAATCCCGTTTGCCCCTACCACTTATCCCTACCCCTACTCCATTTTGTATGTTCACGTGTGTGTACTGTGTCCTGACCTTTTCCGAATTAGATGGGTATGATAAAGTGTAGGAGCTAACTAGCCCCCCAACTAATGTTTGCGTCATGTAGCTAACATTGGTTTGCATGTTGTGTAGCTATTAGGGTTGCCACCCGTCCCGTAAAATGCGGAATCGTCCTTTATTTGGCAATTAAATGTTGCGTCCCGTATTGAACCAATACGGGACGCGGTTTGTTCCGTATTTCCTTAAATATCCAATCCACATGTCTGTCACACACACATCAACACTAAAGATAAAGATGAAAATAAAACACAGGGAATAATAAGGCCAGCAAACTTGTCGTGGCGGGATCTATACGCAGGATCTCGGCCGCCCCGGCTCCGGTCCTCTGTGCGCGTGCTGCTGTCACGGTTGCCTAGCAACAGACGCCACACATCGGTGCTGCTCACAGTTAACTAAAGACATCAGCTCATCTGATTAATCGGTTATTCCCTTAATTACAACTAAACTAAAGCTCTTCTACAAAAAGATTGAGACCACGGAGTGAAAACAATGAAAAGTGCGCTGTTAAGAGTTGTTAACACTAAGATCTACTCTGATCCCCTGCACGTCATCGCGACTTTACTCGATCCTCGTCATAAAGATTTTCGGTGCATCCCTAGTTATTTTGCTCTTGCCAATAAAGACATTTCATGTTCATGTGTTCCCCCAGCTGCTTCCCAAAGTAGATGTTTTCTGTAATACAGAGTTCTGTAATGTTTTGAGTTACTTGGCCTCACTTCATGAGTCACCATAATGGTCCTTCAATAAGCCTAAGAATGCCCCATTTTTACCTCAAATTTTCAAATGCCCCACACCAACCCGCCATGCCCAGTCGCTCCGCTCCCTCGCCATGTACTCACCATAGTGAAATTTTACTAGAAAAACCCCGACACCCTTACAACACACGTGTCTAGATGTTCTAGATTAGTCGGCTCCGTGGTGGTCATGGCCCCGAGGAGCCGTGGTGGGGCGTCCCTTATTTTCATTTCTGAAAGGTGGCAACCCTAGTAGCTATGCTAGCTAACACACAACTTCTTGTACATAACTTATGACTTAAATGCCTCTTAATATTCATAAATGAGTATTAAGAGGCATGTAGTTGTGCTAACTAACATCAGTGTTGTGACTTACAAACATGGATGCATGAAAAATGGAGGCACAATATATTGTTTTCCAAACAATAATAACCCTATCAAGTCGTAGTTCAGAACTCCCCTGTCTCAACTGAAAAACTCCCTGGTATGCATAGGTTTACATTCTTATTTATTCTGTCAATATAATATTCCATTCATATTTTATTATTGTTAATACTGATAAAAAAAAAGAAACAACATTGTTTTCTATCATTCTATGTAAACAGAATCTCACACTTTTTTTTAACCGTATAACCAGTGTGACAATTCAACCAGAGTGGATTTAAATTACATTTTAAACATGAAGACATCCCCCATTAACCATCCGGCACTTAAGCATTTTGTCACTTAAGTGTTAAAGTTCATTTTAGATCTTGAAAACAAACAAACCCACTCACAGTGGTTGTGGATGGAGCTGATGCTGTATCTGCTGCTATCAGAACTCAAATTTAAAGTAAAAAAAAAAGTTTTATTCATACATTTTTGGTATTTCTCTGGCAGTCTGAACAAGGCCTTTTCTTCCTCTTTCCCAGACATTAGTCCTACAGCACAGGGAGTGGACCATCGGCGCGTGCAGAAAGAGTTGGGCGATGTGTTGGTCAGCATGCACAACCCCGTGGTCCTTAGCTCCACCTCAGTGCAGGTCACGTGGACTGTGAGTATACACATACACTTTAAAAAAGTACAGCACATAGTAATTATATGAATATTACCCTCAGTGCAGCAGAGTCATTTTGTCAAATCTTGATTGAGAAGTGTGTACTTGTGTGTTTTTTCATGTTAGCTGGCACACCACATGCACTCTCTCTCTCTCACACACACACACACACACACACACACACACACACACGGGGGAGGGTGGGTATTATGGGTTGGCTACACATTCACAGACTGAACAGCTGGTGCTCCATCAATGTAGAATGGTTTGAGATGATGCAGGAATCAAGACTAATGTTTGTATTCACAACAAATACATCACCATTAGCCGCTACACATGCCATGATATTCTGGAGTAAGTTTGCATTCAGGCATTTATTTGGAAAATGTTATTTCTCTCTGTTAGCAAAGTGTCCATTCTACCTGCTAGCCTTCTACTAGGTTAATGACACACCTACACCAGTCTGCTATTTCATTTCATTCTATTTATGATGACAATCATGGCTGATGTGCTGCTAAATTAGTCTAAAGTGCACTTTCTAGTCAATTAATGGATCCAGAAATGCTGTTTGAGCTCCAAAACTATACTTTCTAATCTTGTGCGTGTATTCTTGTGCAGTTTGATGTTTCTTGAATGAAGTGCATCTGTGTCCACTACACTAGGGGGCCAAACAGCCCTTTTCAGCTTGTTAGTATTAGGTGTTTGCCTTGTAGTGTGCAGTTAGTTGTTAACACCATTCAGAGTCTTTCTACCTATCTATTAAGTTTAAAATTCTTTATGCTGAAAGAATGAAATATGTTTTCTTGTCTGTCCCAGTTGTGTGTTTTTTTGCAGTTGTCTTGTTCCTCTGTGTACCAGCTTCACCTGTTATGTCTATAGCTTGATCCCCAATCGCAGTTTCTGGGCATGTGATTTAATTGCAATGTCAGTTGCACTAGCACATTTAAAGTGGCAGAATAATAACATCAATAACAACAAAAAGTACCAAAAGTTACATCCTGCAGCTTTAAAGTACACATTTGGTAATGTTAGAATGAGCATAAAATAAATTAAACGATTAGGAACATTAACCCTTTAAGCTACTACTCAACCATTTGGTCGACCACACTTTAAGTCACTATATCTCATTGAAAAATGCATCAAGCTGAACTCACTAACACTTAATGTGACTTGTTCTGAATGTTGTACTTTATGAATTATGCAAACCAGGTTTATCATGAACAGACATTTCAACCGTTTGGTAGAGGTCTGTATCTGAAATATTGTTGGGTCTCATTAAAAAAAAATTAGACCCATATATATATATATATATGTATATATACATATATATATATATATATATATAATAAAAAATATATATATATATATATATGTATGTGTACATATATATATATATATATATAGATTTTCGTTATTGTTATAAGCTGTGCTGCAGTGCTCGATTAGCTGTGCAGCTGTCTAAGACAATGGCAAAGTGAACACTGTTGAAAGGTAATTTATTTTCATTCACAGTCTCAAACATAAATTCTATTTTTAGAATCATGGTCGAGCAAAAATATGGGTGGAGCAACGTGCTGTGTTTTTTTTTAGAGATTGGAGATGCCTAGATCATTTAGTTAATGACACGCTGACTGGCACTTTAAGGAGAGGGGGTTAGTCGGATGATATAATGTATCACATGGTATATTTTGACTGCGCCGATGATAAACAGCCACTTTATATCACTTTGAAAGGGCTTTTTCTTGCTTCTCTGCCTGTTAACAAGCCAACGTTAGCTCAGTGGTAGAGCGAGTCGTCTTTCAGCTGCACATTTGTGGGTTTGACGCCTGGCTCTGCTCGTCTACACGCCAGTTTGTCCTTGGGTAAGACACTTAACCTCACGTTGCACCTGATGGCTGTGGTGGCAGCGTGTGAATGGGTATGAAAGATGTGTGATGTTTGAAAAATGTGTTGCACATAGATGCACTGGGTGTGAATGGCAAAACTGTAGTGTAAAGCAGCTTTGAGTGGTCATCAAGACTAGAAAAGTGCTATGTTTACCATTTACTATTATTTACATTCCTTAAGATTCAGACTGTTTTTAGCAGTGACTCTCTGCTACTATATCTTCATTCGGTTTCTCTCTTCTTTGCTAATTAAACTGTGTGATTAACTGAGCGTGCATTGTCACAGGCGGAGGACACAAACTGAATGCTGATCCAGAGCAGTTAACACACACAGATGTTTAACACCTCCCTCGTCATTATCAGAGAAAATGACTTCATCCCACTCTCTTTGTCCTTCTGCCTCTCCTCTCAGGTGGAGAATCCATCCCAGTTTATCCAAGGCTACCGCATTCTTTACCGGCAAACGTCAGGACTGCCCTCGCCGGGGCCTTGGCAGATACAGGACCTGAAGGTTGCCTCAGAGAGAGACGTAACTCTCTCTGGCCTGAAGAAGGGCATCGTCTATGAAATTAAAGTGCGCCCGTACTTCAACGAGTTCCAGGGTGCAGACAGTGAATCCATGACAGCACGCACCATGGAGGAAGGTAAGCTGTCACAAGACAGAATCAATTTGTCCACCAAGTAAGGAAGTGCCAGAATTTACTTGTTCACAAGCGTAGATGCTGTTGCATAAATGATCCTAGCTACTTTTATATTTCACTCACTGGTAATGACTCCATTGCTCAATGTTAATTGATAATGGCATTTTCAAGCACACCCACCCACACACACATACTGTGCTGCAGTGCCATGTTCGTCGAGTGTGAAAACAGGTTTCCCAGACAGCGCAGCGGGGGTCTGTGACAGGACCACGACTCTGAGGGGTGGTGGGAAGGAGGTGAAGTGGAGGGGGGGAGGAGGACAGAAACTGTTTCTTTTGACACAAGATTAAGGCCCCATCCACACGGAAATGGAACAAAATGTTCTTTTTCTTTGTCCTTTTTATAGGGTTTTCCTCAAACACAGCGTTGTTTCAGGAAATAAATGGTAAATAGTCTGTTTTTATATAGCGTTTTTTTTTTTTTTTGCAGTTTTCCCATTCACCCATTTGCACCTATTCACTCACCTATTCATACATCTATGTCCAGTCATATTTCAATCACACATCTTTCATACCCATATATGGGTATGACATGGGTGTATATATATTAGTGTTGGGCGCGTTAACGCGATAGCTGCAGTTAACGATGTCAACGTAAAGGCATGTTAGCGCGTGACGCGTTTCCATGACAACTGACCGGAAAAAGACACATTTAAACTTAGTGATGAGGCAGCAATGGATCTACAACTCCTGTGAGCCATCATGTAAAAAAGGAGAATGAGTGATTGATCTACAAAACAGAGGAACTCAGTCCTAAAGAGATCTTAGGACACTCCACATATGTTGGCTAATAAATCACTCATGATTATATCTTCTTGACCTTTATACAGGTCTACTTGCTTGCTTTTTTGTTGAAATACCTCATTACCCAAATGTCCTCTATGTGCCCCCAAATGACAACATCTCTTTGGTTCTCATAGCAGCAGATACAGCATCAGCTCCATCCACAACCACTGTGAGTGGGTTTGTTTGTTTTCAAGATCTAAAATGAACTTTAACACTTAAGTGACAAAATGCTTAAGTGCCGGATGGTTAATGGGGGATGTCTTCATGTTATTCCCCCTTACTATATGAGTTTGAGCGTCTGAAACATGGCTGTTATTGAGATGTTGTTATAATGAGGGCGTTTAAGGAGAAGAAAACTTGCAAGAAAACAGCAGATGTGTCTGATGATGAGAGGATTGCAGCGCTGCATTTTCTTGCCAGTGAGAGAACATGGTCGGCTTTTGAGTGGCAGATGCAATTGGTCGAAACAGAGAGACTCAGCTCACAGGAGTCCAATTAAAAATACCACACAGGACCACTTTGCAGACTGGGGCACATGCTCAAGTTACCTGGGGTCCTGGAAATAAGGCATCATGGGTGAAGGCGAAGAATTGTCTTGATACGCATATTAGGTGTCTGGAAAATGTGCTGTTCTGCAGAATTATGAGGAAAACAATCATATAAATTGGGAAATATGCCACTGCTTTTGTGAAAAGCAAAATGGGGGCCTATAGGGGTCAGAACAGCTGATGTAGTAGTGCATTGAGATTAATGGTACTTCATTGAGTTTGTGGCCAGAGGCTGTGAAGGCTCTGTGACATCACCATCCTCACTGTGATCCACGGCAGGCTCACACTTTCAACCACTGCTGATGGCAAATCACATGAAATTATATTTTGTCTTTAAGTTCCCAGGTGGGTGTCACTGTTAAGATGAGGATACACTGATATTATGAGGAAAATGCAGGAGGATCGAGTCATTATAGATAGAAGAAAAGTTCTCAGAGTGTGATTAAGAGCTTCACTCTCCAACTGTAGAAAATTAACATGTCATATGAGGACAGATATGATGACGTACAGTATGTTTTCATGCATTTTTAAACATATCCTTGTCCCGGTATACAAGCATGAGGGGGAAATCTATTTTTTGCCCTCACAAAGAACTTCAGCTGGCGGCTAGTTGGTGTCATGTTGATCTACATTCCGTGAAACCTTTTGTGTTGTAGTCCAACCTGTTTGCAGCATCTCGCTTTACTCCTGGCACAATGTTGCCGTTCCTTTCGTCTGTCTTGACATAAAACCAATCACTTCCTGTGTGAGGTGAGGTAATGTCCCCAGGCAGGACAGGACAGGACAGGACAGGAGATCTAACACCGCTCCACTGAGAAAAACAGAGAGAGCCGTTTGGAGCTGGTAGACTTCATCAGCACTGTGTGCACTAATTTGACTAAGGTTTTTAAAGCACTTTAGTGCAGAGGTGAGGATACAGTGACATGATGAGACTGTGCAGGGGTTCAGATCATAATAGATCAGGAAAGGTAAAAGAGCTCCAAATTTCTACTACAAAATCAACACATTCACCTGACAGTTGTGTTGACATAGAAATGTTTGCTAATTCATGCAATGATTAGCTTAATTGTCCCAACCATTTGCATAACAGGCTGTGTTAATCCCTTTATATCCTGTATTCCAGGATATTAGGCAGCTTAAGTGCCTTTTGTTTAATTGCATAGCTGTGATTAAAAAAAATACCTGAAACATCCCCTCAGTCGTTTGATGCATTAATTGCTTTAAATGACTCTCTTATCTGCTGCGTTCATCAGTCTTACAATCAGTATTAGTCACAGTAAAACCTCTTTGACCTTCCGTGCCTTTGTTAAACATTTGTTGTTTCGTTGTCCTGAGTCATTACCGGCGCTGCAGCCATTATTCATCATCATCATCGGGAAATGTTCTTCATACATAATGGAAATCGCAGACCGACACGTGAGGCTCTCTGGCTTCTCGTGACGCACGTTTTTTGACTGGCTGGGTGAGCTCCATCGCTTTTGCTGGACCAAAACTACAGCAGTGACATTTTAGAAAGTGGAGTGCACTCCACCAAACGATGCAGCCACATCAGCTGTGCAAGGACACACCAAATATCCTCTCTGTCATGATTGTAGTTTGGAAAAAGTGAATAAATACGTTGTTGCATTGATTTCTGTAGGTCTGCTCCTTCAATTTACTGCCGGTTCACTCATATTATTATTCATTCAATACATTTTCAAAGACACTATGTAACAGCTGCTAATGTTGTACACTTATATTGAAGCAGCGAGCATTGGAAGAGGTCATTAGGATGGAGCACTCCAGCATGTTTACTTGACTTTGCTCGAACTTGTTTTGAACTGCTGAAATAATGTGTGTAACCAGAAATTCAAAGGGAATTTCAAAGGGTTTGAGGTTCTTTGTGGATGAACGAGGCACTGACATGAAGTCAGCTCCGACTGTGCTACGCTAGAGATAGGGAAGCTTGCTCTAAAACTCACTAAAAACTTGGCAGCCAATAAAGATGCAATTAAAAACATATTTTAAGGTCCCTTATATCCTATTTCTCCAAGTTAACCTAGTTCCCTAGTGTCCTAATGAACATGTCTGTGAACATGCTTTGGTCAAAATATGATAAGAATGAAGCACCACAGCAGTTCAATCACACCTGCCAAAACAGCCCTGTTCAGAACGCTCTGTTAAGTCGTATCTCTTTAGGTCCACCTTAAAGGTCCACCTTAAAAAAAAGGAAAACGAAACTTAAGGTATAGGAAATGAAATCAGCCACAGAAACTACCGTGAGCTAACAACAGTTAGCATTTGGTAAAGTGATCATTTGCAGGGTCTAGCAGGCACATTGCTGTCATATATAACATGTATTCACTGGACAGATAAATCCTCTGAGGATGGAAGTTTGTGTAGAACTCTGTGCTGCACTGTGGAGCCAAGAATAGAACTTTTCGTTGACTTTCGGTTTTTTGATGCCGTTGCCCTCCCCAGCAAAGTAGAGCTCCACGAGACAACAATTCCAGTAATTTAGCGTCTTTTTACATCACAATGAGTGCGGAAGTCAACATTGTGTTTTATCTCCTGTACTTAGATTGAGGAGGACCACAAAACATGAGTGAGTCATCTTTTTTCACACTTTGGCGACTGGTAGGGCCTCCAGAGTCCCAAATATAAGGATTTAAATTATTAAAAATAATAATATGCATAATATGGGACATTTAACAAAATACAATATATGTGTGTTTAGCCCTTTTGGGTGGAAACTGAATTTGTAAACGGCTTACTCCCCACACCAAACTCCATAGCTCTTTAGCTCGCAGAGCAGCAGGAGTTGCTGCTCCACTGCTGGCTCGTTTGCTACGTTTTTGTCACTTCAGTATAGCCGAACAAAGGAATTCAAACACCAAAATCTCATAATAAAACTTTTGAAAACTGGAGGCGCAATGGATTTACAACTTCTGTGTGTCATGACGTGAAATTGCAGATTTCTTCTATGACCTTGGTGTGGGGAATTCGCGGGAAGCGACACTTTGCAGTTTTCCAGTTATTTTGTGGATACATACTTCAACTGTCAAATGTTACATCCTGAATATGGCTGCTCAGATTTACTTTTTTTTAGGTTAAGTCACAGCCATTTTTCTGCATTCATGTGTTTCTCCAAGATCTGAAATTAGTAATTTTATACAAGAAACACGTTTTATTCTAGCAGATGTTCCCTCTCACTGGATTTATATTGGCCCTCAAAAGTAAACAAAAGCATGTTTGTTCACCAAGTTCACCAAAGGATTTATAAACGTTGTCTTTGCTCTATTCCTCTACTGTTCATACTATTCATTTAGACTTCAGTTTTACAGTGCCACACTGTCAATTATGTGATATTGTCTTTAATTTATATTGGGCTACACACAGCCAAGACTCATTAGTACGTCTGTGACACTTGGTTTAACAGTGATTTCTTCAGAAAGTTGATATAGAGTCAGAATGGCTGAATATAGATTCCTCACAGCAGGTTGAGTGAATTTATTAAATGTAATAAAAATAAACCACTTCTCGTTCGGCTTGTGAAATTCCTTTGTACTTCCACACTGTCAAATACTTTGCAGACATGCAGTGTCTGCTTATGGACTCTCTTTGAAGCACAACTTAATTTACTGGGCTGGATTTGTTTCATCCTCCCAACTCAAAAGAAAATAACTGAGTTAGCTGAGCCAGGAGCTGTCCACATGCCAGTTTCAAGTATTTTTCTTACATGACCAGGCCTCATTAGATCAAATCCTTGCCTTGTTTTTGAAAAAAGTTTGGAACAATGGGTATAAAGGCATCCTGGCACTATTTATAAGACTAATAGTCTGTATTATAATAAATATGGATTTCGTGAAAATCTTTCAACTCATACTGCACATCTAGATCTGACTGCTTATTGCTCTAAAATGAATATAATGCAAATGCTATATATTCTTCTGGGCATGGTTTTCCTTATAGATTTCTACCCAACAATAATTATTTTTTCTAATTGTGTGTGTGTGTGTGAAATAAAATACAATAAAATTGAAATGCAAATGCACATGCTATGGCTTGCCGTTGCCTCTGTGATCTATGTTCCTCACTGTCCATGTAGACGCGCGAAAACACGACAACTAACTGTCCACCTGCTCGGGGCTCTTCTGCATTCTGCCTGCATACACAGCTCGGCTGACATTGACCCACTGCAGATAGCATTATTATTTTGCAGCTCCTTAATTGGTTTCCGAGTGCTTATTTTATCCACTGTGTCCGAGCATAATGATGGTTTTAATGGGAATCATAAGAAATGATGTGCCCAAAGCAGTTTTGCAGCCCGAACAACGGGAGATAATGATTGGCTCAGTTGGATACAAGTGGTGTTGGGCTTCTGCTGCCTGTCGTCTCTTTAAATCTCCAGTCTGTCCGCACAGGTTATCTGGCCTGTTTGGTATGTTTTTACCAAAATTAAAGTGGAGCGTTTGAATTTGGCACCGTGAGGCGTAGCTCCGCATGTCAAAGCCCTCATTACAGGACAAAGAGATTTTAATATCATCTACATATATATATATATATATATATCCAAATAATACTGGGAATGCCCTGGTAACCATCTGCCACTGCGGCTTACAAAATACCTTGTCGCGTTTGGCTTGGTGTATGAATATGAAGTGAGGTGTGACAAATCCTACTTTGACATGTAAAAAAAAAAAAAAGTTCATCTTCTCCTCTCAAAGCTGCAGTGCAGAACTTTTGGGGATTTTTGCTCGTAATATTATTCTGCCTCTGTGTGGTTTTTCGTGAACAGCACCAACAACCAGTGTGCACAGATGCTTGCTCTCTAAAACATGGTTGCCATCAGGGTCATAAGGAAACACACACCTTTTTAAAGCTGCAGTGTGCTTTCTGTGATTTTTTTTGTTGTTGTTGTTGTTGATGTTATTATTAGAAATAGAATGAATGAGGGAGATTTAATGTGTGCACAGCAGCAGCGTAGGGGCGGGCATGGACAGGAAGCGTTCATTGCCTGGACAACGGTAGAATTCACTGCTGAAGCGTTTCATGGGGGCTTCTTTGTGTCATATTTCCGACCTCTTTACAGCCGTCTTGCTTCACTAGCTCAAAGTCGCAGCTGCGTTTGTCTGTCTTGACCACAGACCGTAAATAAAAAGTGGGATTATTCTTCATTCTGACTTACATTTGAATCAAAACTCGGAGCTGAGAGTGATGTCACATCCTAGTTCATCGCGTTCCAGAGAGAAGACATCAACACAGTTATAGCCATTGTTAGAAATACCAGTCGATATCAAACTCTGCACCAGAGGTCTCAAACCCGTGGCCTATAGGCCACATGTAGCCCACCAGTCTATTTCATATGGCCCACCACTTGATTTTTAGCAATAGATTAATTTTGCATCATAAATACATTGTGAATTATATAGCTACGTATATTGTTTGATATCAACACAGACACTTTTATTTTAAAATTCTGTGAAATATCTAACATTGTGAAATCATCATGTGATTTCAGGATATAATTTTTAAGCTCATATTGTCCACACTTCTTTTGAATAGTTGATGCTTAGTGACCCTTAGGTCATTTGAGTTTGAGACCCCTGCTCTACACAGTATTTGGCACACACAGTGTAGCAACATGTCCGTGGACAAAAATTAAATCCGTGTTCCCAATATGAATGTAATTTGCTAATTGTATTCCAGTTTGCCGGAGGAAGCCAACTCAGAAGTAGAAATATGTTGAATAGCCATGAGGGGGCGTCTCCACAGGTCACTGGTTGCAAAAAGAACCACGATCTTCTGCTTCTCATTAGTACAGTACAACATCTAAGGAAATAAAGGTCTTAATTGCTAGTTTGAAATCTCCTTCAATAGCACCTGATGACAATTTTGTAAAGTATGTTTCCATAATTGCACCCTTCTGTAGAATTATGTGATTTATTTGTTTATTTTTATGTATTTTTTTTATCCTTGTTTCTATGCCATACATGTGCACAATATAATACGCTGCTCCTGATTCTGATTAAGAGGAAAATATCTGATAATGTACGGCACATGTTGAATGTACGGCTGATATTGTCCAATAGGTTTCTGGGCAAATTGCCATTCTTGAGTTTTATATTTGGTAGTTTAGTTTTAGGAGTGTCGACACCGCATACAGTTTTAAGTACTTTTTTATTATTATTTTTACTTACAGTATGTATTTCCTTTTCACCCCTCAGCACCCAGTGCACCTCCGCAGCAAGTCACAGTGTTGACTGTAGGGAGCCATAACAGCACGTCCATCAGTGTGTCATGGGACCCTCCTCCCTCTGACCAGCAGAACGGCATCATCCAGGAGTACAAGGTATGTCTGATATTAATAATATAAATGACATGGCATAGTTTGTCTTTTAAAATCAAATTAGTTAAATTATTATATTTATGATAAATTAACCGTACAGGGTACACATACCAGGTGCAGCTTTTTATCGAGATATACTGTATATCTCATAATGAAACACTGATATATCGCCACAGAAGCCTACACTGTATCAAACAGAGTATCTCAGTTGATGTGCTGCACCTCCCCCAGCTGAAACCTGTCTGCTGTGTTTATCTTTGTCAGATCTGGTGTTTGGCCAACGAAACACGCTTTCATGTCAATAAGTCTGTGGATGCAACCATCCGTTCAGTGGTTGTCGGGGGTCTGCAGAGTGGAGTGCAGTACCGCGTGGAGGTGGCTGCCGGCACAAGCGCAGGAGTGGGGGTCAAGAGCAAACCCCAGCTCATCATCTTGGGTAATCCACTCACATTGCACACACACACACACCTGGAGTCAAGTGAAAGGACCTCATAATGTGGAACCCGGGTCTCCATCACTCACTGTGGGGGTGTGGAAAACTGATTTATCAATTTATTGCACTTGAAGAAAGAAGATTGCACTTTACAACGTAGATGTCCACGCAGAAATCAATAACAGTTCATTAAGTGTAGCAGTGTGGTAACACAGTGCCAAGTACTGTTAGCCATATCAATAATCCTCCTCAATATGTGTGCAGCTGCTGCTAACAAAGTAGACAGTGTTTTTTGCGGGAGCTTATCAGCCTATCACATTTTTATCAAACGGCTAAAGGATGGCAGGAGTATATAAGCCCAGAATCAATATATGAGCCCGGGCCAGATGCTCCTCATCTGTGACTTTTTGACTGATATATAATAACAGCATTAACGCGCAAAGAAAAGGGAAACACAAGCATGTGGACTGAAGCTTAATGATATGGGTGTGGGGGCGTGGTGGTGGGGAGGGGGGGTGTGGGTGTTTCCTGCTGGAGACTGTGAATGTAATTTCACAGCACAGTAGCCGCAGCAGAAAATCAAACTCTGTCAGAGCTGCTCTGTCAATCTCGTGTCTTGCAGCTCAACTTGATAAGTGCACAGCTGAATTGATTAACTCTGCCGACATATTGGATGCACTGATGCAGTTTTTATTTCTTTCTCTTTCTGTGTGTGTGTATATGTGTGTGTGTGTGTGTGTGTGTGTGTTATTTTTTATAGTTTATTCATAGTCTCCTCCTTTGGCTGTTACTGTTCCTGCCTGATGCTTGATATACAACACACAGGATTTGCTGTTGTTGCAGTTTTTTTCACATGTTAAAAAAACATATATTTTGCTTCCATTGCAAAATGATTTCCTCTTATTTTGTAGCTGTTAATTAACAATAATTCACCGTGATTATAATGATCTGAAAGGTCAGTGTGTAAAACATACAAATATGTTTTATTCTTCTTTGTTTGTGTTTTAAGCTTCCTATTCAAAAGAGAAACATGACCTCTGTCGGGTTTGTCCATTATTTGGGCTTCTGTAGAAACAGGGGCAGCACAAAATGGCGGCTACTGTAAAACAAGGCTTGGGGTTTCTTAAAATACATATACATAAAAAGGCTGTATTATTCTAGGGATTTGTTTTGAAAGCAATGCTACACTTATACAGTTGCAAATCATGTCAATGTGTGACAAAATACATCCAACAGCATCCTTTGCTTATTTAATCATGTTTTGACACATATTTATTGTGCTCAGTTTCTTTTATCAGTTTAGTGATGACTTTGACTTTTATCAGTTTAGTTATGAACTTTATTCATATTTATTAAAAAAATATATTTTATAGTTGTATCTCTCTGTCAAATGCCTGTTGGTATTTAAACACCTTTTTATACTTCTGTTTGTTAAGCACTTTATTTCAGTTTAAGTCTATAAGTCTATTGTATTGTACCTTGCAACAATAATAAGAGAGTTCATAACTAAACAATGGGTAGTATAGTAAATTATTTCCCAGGAAACCCACCTAAAGGTAACAGACTGTGCCTTTAAACCAAAAATACACCTTTATAAATGCTGCTGGTGATTATTTTACTTTTACTAAATTCATTTTGACAGGTGACAGGCTTTGTAGCCTACAAAAGATCTTCGTGCAGAGCAATTAACTGAAACTGAAATGACATTTGACTGAAACAAAATCAAATGTAACCATTCAGGAGTGTTTATTTGTGTGTACCGCTCCCAGGTGCAGAGCTCAGGGATGTGATCACAGGATCCGAGGGCAACAGCAGCATCTCTGATGTGGTGAAGCAACCGGCCTTCATCGCCGGTTTGGGAGGAGCCTGCTGGATCGTCCTCATGGGCTTCAGTGCCTGGTTGTACTGGAGGAGGAAGAAGAGGAAGGGACTCAGCAACTATGCAGGTTAGAAGAAAATCAATTTACAACATTCTGCATCAGAACAGTCTCTCTGTCTTTCCCTTTTCCTCCCATGAAAGCTGATGTGTGACTCCATCGGAGCTAAAATGTGAGAAGACTGAACACAGACGGAAATGGGCTCCATTTATTTTAATTCACTGTGCACTGATGTGCATCAGCTGTGCCGAGTTCCATCACCATCTCACTCCTGACACACTAATACATTCACACCAGATAAGTCATTTAACATCTCCTCTCCATTATCAGTCCATAGCTGCTGCTGTTTGCACATTAACATGAGCTGTGTCCAGGTTTAGGTCTGAAATATTCCTTCATCCCCCCCTTCCCTCCCACGAGTCAAGCAGCAGAGTGTTCATTATTGTAATGCGTATTGCGGCTTCCATTGTCGAGACTAGTGCACAGAGAGCTGTGATTTCCTAATTCAGTGGGGATTTAAGGTGATTGAGTGCTGCTCGTCTGATCCCTTCTCTCAAACACAAAGTGACATCTTTAATACCCAAACAGAACAATTTCCATTTCAGATTGTTTTTAATGCAACATTGTCTCTCTCCACACTCACATTATTATCTTTATGTCGCAACCAATATATAAAATGATGATTAAGATGCCTCCGGGGAGAACCGGGTCAAAGGCATCACCTTCATTTCACCTTTAAACCCTCAGGACAATCAGTGTAATTTCCAAAAATGCTGGAATGTAGTGGTTTGATGGATTACCTCCTCAGATTTCTCAAAATATGAGCAGCACTGACACAAGACAAATGAACAAACCAGCAAAATGTAGACACCTGATCAATATTACACACGTTTTTCACTCTTTCTCCTCTCTTTTTCATCTGCAGTTCAGTCCTTCACCTTCACCCGTGCAGGTATGGCTTCAGCTTTTATATTATATTTGAAATTGGCATGCAAAATAATCACAATATAACTATTTTCTTCTGTCCTCTGTTTTCCCAAGTCACTTTTCAAAGAGACAGAGGCCTGATCAGAAACGGAAGGTGAGAATTTCTATCCATTCATCCATTATCTGTACAGATTATCTTTTGTGGGTCATGGGGGGAGTAGAGCCAATCCCAGCTGACAATGGATGCAGAGTCTACCACTTTGCCACAGGACTGATTTACAGAGATAAACAACCATTTACTATCACATTCAATTTTGGGCAGGTTTTGCTATGTTCACACTGTATGCAAATCCAATGTTGTATCCTCAAATCACATCTTTTCAGGCAGACTGCAAGCGATCACATCAGATTTGTGTGTCCAGACATAACCAACCAAGTTTGCTTTGTTAATGACTAGTGCAATGCTCGTAGGATGTATGTTTTCCTATAGTGGGAGCTGTAGAAGATTTTTCAGTTATGGTATTGGATGATCAGGAACTGCCGTGGCTGACAGTCACAACAGCTAGCTATGCTTATGCTAATCAAAAATTAAAAACATTTGTGTTGTGCCTAATGAGGTTGCACGGTGTTTGTATTATGTTAGCCCTACGCTAATCCTAATCGTAGCCTCGCTAGCTTACCTTTGGAAACAGGTTTGCCTGCAAAATAGTAATAGTAGCATGCTAATGCTAAAATAATATATGTTCTTGTGTATTGGTGAATGGACACCGACTTCGTCGTTTCAGTATAACACCATGTTCTGCGGTGAACCGTGTGAAAACGTCTCACCCACCGTGAGGACAGCCTCTTCACGGCCACCACTTAGCTCCAGACAGCGCAGCTGCTGCTGATGAGCCGCTGAAAATCAAGGATGCACACCATCAGGCCATGCTCAACCCATATCCAAAATCTTGCGATTTGACAAACGGTCAGCGAGATATGCTCGTCACAGACACACAGACGCAAGTTACTTTATAGATAGAGGAAGGTTGCTCCACCTTTGTGGTGCAGTTTAATAACAGAGATGCAGGAAAAATGGAGGTGTCTCTTCTCGCTTTTGAGAACAACAAAGACTGGTGGAGACTGGTCAATACTGCAGTTTTCCATGGCCAAATTTGCTCTTAATTGCACCTCCGTGAATACCTCTGACACCAGTTTGGCAATGTTGTCAATGTGGGGTTTAAGAGTGACACATAAGAACATTTTAAATCCTATTAAAGCAGCCAGAGCGATCGAGACCCATGTGTGGAAATCTTGTTGAAAGTCACACTTCAGTCTACTTCCAAATCCCAGCTGACACACGGCGAAAGGCGAGGTATAGAACCTGGACAGGTCGCCAGTCCATCACAGGGTTATGCATCATACAGAGATAACCAGTCTAGGCAGATGGCCGCACATCTTTGGTTCTGTCAAAGATTTCTTCCTGTTGAAAGGGATTTTTTCTCTATCCACTGATGCCTAGTGCTTGCTCTTTGTGTGAATTTTTGGGTTTCTCTGCTCTCTATAAGGTTATCTACTATGTACAGTGCCTTGAGATAATGTACAGTATGTTTTGATTCGACATTATACAAATAACATTGAATTGATTTGAAACAACCATTACTAAACCTAAACCTCTGCGTGTCTTTGGACTCTTGGGAGGAAACCAGAGTACCCAGACGATGCACACACGGTGAGAACATGCAAACTCCATACAGAAAGGTCTTTTATTTTACTGGTATGCTAGACACAGAAATTAGCCATGTTGATACTGGATGCATGTGTGGTGTATCGTCATCACAGAATGTCTGCAACACGTTACCTGAGCATTCTCACTGCCTGTTGAGAGTGGGTCTCTTTGGAAATAGAAGTCTCGCCTATTTTTACCGCGAGCCGCAGGCACAGCAAAAAACAGACACTGAAAACTATCTTTTACCACAGTTTTTTATCTATATCTGTCAGATTTGTATCAACCACAACAGGTGATGTAACCAAGCACTCCATTGAAGCTGGCAGAAGTGATGTAAAAGTATATTTTTTTTATAAGGCAGACTTAATTTTAAACATGTAAACCTCCTGTAAAATACACAAATATAGAACATGAAACATGAAACTCCACAGCCACACAAAAAGAAGATCAGCAGCTCGCATTCTGATTTGGGTTTTTCTGCACGGATTTAATGTTCCCCCCGTGTGTGTGTGTGGGTTTTCTCTGGGTCCTCCAATTTCCTCCCACAGTCCAAAAACATGCAGAAGTTAGTGGGCACTCTAAATTGACAGTAGGTGTGAGTGTGAGAGTGAACGGTTGTCCTGTGCAGTGTGATCCAACATTCAGCTGAGTGAATGAATGAATGAATGAATGAATGAAACTCCATACAGAGAAAGATCCCAGGCTGAATCTGGAACGTTTCCTGCTTTGAGGCAGCACTGCTAATCACCGAGCGGCTCTGAGAAATCGCTCGAGCTTCTCTGCTGACATTTTAGTGCCACATTACAACCCTCACCCTGCCTCTTAAGTGGCAACAACCCTCTGTAATAACTGAAATGAAGATTTCTTGACACGGTCATTTTGATTTGCACAGTGTACTCCCAGCTTACTCATATGGCTGTATGATATCCACTTGATGAAATCATTAATCACTCCTTTGAAGTGAGTGCTACCAATTAAAGCAGGTGGCTGCTGTTTCGTTCACTGGCTCCATTTCAGTTCATTTGAGGTTGCTGGCAGAGTGAGAGGTCGTGGTGAGGAGGGGGTGAGGGCATTGGGGAGAGGGTGATGGATGTGCTTTTTAAAAAACGCTCTGCATACAGAAAACCACCACGGCTCCTGTGTGACAGTGGACCTTGAGGCTCATGAAAGCACCCAGCCTGCTCAAAATGCCCACACTTAAGCAGACTGAAAATACAGGGAAACAGCAAGCGAAAGGGTGAAGTTTTGTTTAGTTGCTTTTTTGCATTCCTCCCTGCTCCTTCTTTCCTGTTCCAAAGCAAGCAGATAGGTTAAGAGTCAGAGCAACTTCCTTTGGTAAGACTTAGAGTGACTTTGCCACCTTCCAAATACGAATGATTGAAAAGTCTACAAAATAAATTTGGTTTCAATGCATGTAAAATTCAGTTGTTCTGCTCTGAGATGCTGGGAGCATGTTCAGTCTGTGAACGTTGCTGTTCTTTAGTGTTTGTACAGAATATATAAATGTAGATGCACTGTTATGAAACTTGAGAAGTGGCATTTTCACCATTTTGGTGGCACTTTAACAACACACTGTACACAAACACAAAGCTGGTTGAGCCACCGTCCTGCTCTCTGCCTCCCTCCTTCTCCATCAGTGGTACTGTCGCCTCACAGCAGGAGTCTGCTCGTCTCTCTGTTCTTCATTTCTTATTCTTTAGGATTTAAAAAAATGAAATGGCAGAGCTTTTTGTGCATTTGCATCGAGGGACACATTTTCAGCTATAGCTTACAAATCATCCTCCAATATCATCCACCCTCAGGTCCCATGTGTGTTTTCTGTCATTATAACCAAAGTATTACTTACTTGATTATTACTACAAAGATAACACACAATCTACACAAAACAAAATACATAAAAAGCCCACAAACAAGCAGAAAACAAAATGAGAGTAACAAAAATAAGATCAACAAATAAAGTTTTAATCACCAGCATATACAAGCTTTATGAGATAAATAACAACAAACACAACAACAAAAGCTAAAATAACTGTTTCTTGTCTTTTGTGTGTTTTACTACCGATCATGCACAAGTGCGTTATTGGGTTGCTAAGTAAATATATGTAAATGTAAGGCCATGCTTGTGTATTTTAGTAAGGTAAATTATTGCCATAATTGTTTGAACGCCTTGGAGCCATCAACCAAGTCGGCTGTCACAGATTCCCTCAGTACTTGGCAAACCAGTGAAAAATTCACTGTGTAGCCTCACGTTAAGTAAATATATGCAAACCGACTGCAGAAGGCATGTAAGTGTTGTTTTTTATGCCATTTTATAGCAGTTGATACAATGCAGTTGTAAATCGCTTTCTTTTTCTCCTTGAATCACTGCCCACAACTCCTCTACCTTGAAGTCAAAGCCTGTTTTCACGACTGTTGTATTTCACTGAGACAAAATGAGACGGTAGCTTTCCCTAAACCAGCTAATGGGCTTTTGCTGTCTCTGTTGCCATGGTGACAGTGCACCAGTGTAGCTGATCTGCCAGAGGCTGTCCATG
This sequence comes from Microchirus variegatus, assembly GCF_963457635.1. Lineage (NCBI taxonomy): Eukaryota > Metazoa > Chordata > Actinopteri > Pleuronectiformes > Soleidae > Microchirus > Microchirus variegatus. The sequence continues at coordinate 17,539,941 of NC_139803.1, forward strand.
ATTCTCAATTTAAAATGTAAATTTCTGTTGTGCTAAGGCTCTAAAGTGGATTTAGTGTGTATTTAAGGCCTGCCTTGTTCCTCCGGGGAGAGTTGAGGGTGCTGGAGTTTAGGGGCAGGCAGCACTCTGATTTATAGACTTGCCTTTTTATGTCTGTGTAGTTTATTGTTGCCTGTGTAGTGGGTTTGCTGCAGCTGCTTCTGCTGCTCCATAGGCGAGAATATGCTGAATGAGTTTTCACATCGTTTTTGATGTTGATGAGCTCAACAGTTATGGTGCATGGAGTATTTAACTATGTTACACCTCTGTGTTTCCTTCTCCCTCACTTGTTTTTTTATCTCCTTGCAAACACACCCACAGTCGCCCTGGGCTGTTGAAGGCAGGTGACCCTGGCCTTCCCTGGTTAGCCGACTCCTGGCCCTCCACAAGCCTCCCAGCTACCAGGGGCTTGGACAGTCCAAAGGGTGGCAACAACTTTGGTCGAGGAGGTAAGACTTTTGATAAATATATGAAATTCTATTTATTTACACATTTTTAAGAGCATGCTTTGACGCCTCAGGAATAATCTATATATGTATATATATATATATATGTGTGTATATATGTACATATACATATATGTATATGTACATATATATGTGTATATATGCACTGAACGGTTTGTTAATAACCTCTGGATATAAATGTTTAAGCATCTTTTATCAGCATTATCTGTGGCTCCAAACAATATAGCTTGATTAACTAACTCCCCAAATGAGTCATTGGTGTCTGAGCCTCTGAGAACACACACAAGCAGGCTCGGTTGCTGAGGGCAGCGCAGTTTTAGCGATGCCTCGTTGGACAGTTTTGACGTTCATCTTTTGGGAAGCACATCAAGCATAAGCACACACACAAACGAACACATGTGTGTGCCATAATTAAAAGAGCCTTTGAGGTCCATACTTTGCTAATTTGCTTTGACAAGGCTGATCTTTGGGCTTAAAGCTGCTGTGTTTAACTTTCGGCGATTGTAGTCGTTGATTCTGCCTCGGTTTGGTCGTTTCGGGCTTCATTAACAGAAACGATGTAATTTGTATGCTTGCGTCCTTCATCTGAAAACAGGCTCAATGAAGCAATACTATCAGTCCTGACTGAGGGGAGGGTTTGTGTGTATACAGCAGCAGTGCAGGGTCAAGTGGAGTAAAGAAACATATATCCGACAAAGCTGTTTGTAGCCATCTCACTTTACTGCCTCCCACAATCGCTTCCTGTGTGCAGCATGGGAATATTGCCAGGTAACACAAGGTCTAAACACCACTTTACTGATGAGAGTCATGTGGAATCTGTAGCAAGATGTGTGTATAATGTCATTTTGAAGTTTGCAGCAATGTTGCCTCTTATGAACTTTCCCACAAAAACAGTGTCTTGGTTTTACTTTTTTTCTTTTCATCCCTTGTCATTTCCGTCACATCATTAATGCAGGTATATGATTTATTTATTTTGAATGTTTTCATGCTTTCTGAGCTCACTTGAACCCTGGTAAGCTGCAGGCTCCATGTGGGCAGGACAGTAGAGCTGAAGGTTAGCACTGTTAGTGTATCCCTCTTCACTGGCCTCCAACAGAGTGTTGCATGCTCATTATGGCCATAGATAATCACTTTCATTCATATCAAAGCCGTTTGAGGCCTGTATTTAACTAATACAGAGTGCCAGAGCAGTGGGGAGTGTTAATGACCTTAAAGATCGTTAACTCCACATCAATGTATCGCTCCATGATCCCTTCCCCTGATCGTCACTCTCCTCTTCCTTAATCTCAGATGTTTTACCGTCCGCCGCAGTGGAGAAGACGGGCACCATGCTGTCTGATGGTGCCATCTACAGCAGTATTGACTTCATGGGGAAGGCTGGTTACAGCAGTCCAGCTCGAGGCACTCAGCCCACCCCCTATGCCACCACACAGATACTCCAGTCCAACAGTTTCCATGAGCTGGCTGTGGACAGGCCAGATCCACGCTGGAAGGCCTCTCTCCAAGCCCAGCAGGAAATAGCAAACCTGGGCTACTCGCTTACAGACAGACACCCTGGCAGTGGTATGTAAGAGAGAGCATGACAGAGTCTATTGTTTCTTTTTTTGTGTGTGTTAAGGTGCACTCTTGTGTATGTGTCTTTGTTCTCAGATGACTGCAAACTGCAATTTGGCCTATTGGACGATACCAGCTGTCAATCGCACAGTGGTCCACTCATATCATCTATTTTCCTCTAAATGGGAATATACTTTACAAAAATGACTGACATTATAAATCAACTGGGAAGTAGACGCTAATTTTACCATAGACTTCAATTCAAACTGAATTATCGGTGATTGATTCAGTATACTGTATTCACTTGCAGATTGGCTTCAGGAAGGAAACTGAAGATCACATCCACTTTTTATAAACTGTTTATGGTTTATATGTTCAACTTGACACAAACCCATGTGCTCTGTGCATATTTTACGATCCCCCCCCATAGAAAGATATAATGCAAGAAGCCAATAATAGAGGTAGAAAGGCAGATCATGTGGCTCGACGTGGCACCAACTACCCACAAGCTATAGTTGTTTTGGTCTGTGATCTAAAAGGTCGTCCGGAAAATTGCTCAAATACTGACAAGCTGAAAGAAGGTATATCGCCACCTAGTGTTGTAAAGTTGGAAACACTTCATTCAGTAAAATGTATTCAAAGCTCTTGCTTGTTTACTGTGACAAGGACAGTGGTCCAGTTAAATTGTGTATCTGTACATGGAAGTGTTCTGAGTACATTTTATTACAAGCAAACAGCAAAAGGGGGGAAGGATTTTATTTACATGTTTACACAAAATGGATGCCTGAGGTTAATGTTCTTAAATACTTGTCTTCATCACAGTCCTTCCCTGAGAGCTCATCTAGCCCAGAAATGTCACACAATCATGACACATTTCTTTTTGCCCTAACTTGATTAGCAGTGGCAGAAAATTCCCAAGTGTCCCCAAGTTGCTTACTCGATGTGCATTCGCTTTTGTCAAGTCAAGGATGCGTTTTTAGTCAGTGTTTTTGTAGTTTTGTGGTTTTGCACAAAAGGCTGTGCTGTGTGCTTGGCTAAATGTCAGGCTGTCCAGAGATGAAGTATGGAGAAGCTGTAAAGGAAAAAAAAACCTCAAAGTGGGAAAAATTCAAACGTGCCGTCAAAACGCAAAAACATTTTAATGGAAGGCATTTAAAAGATGGGAGATAGCTTTTAAGTCACAATGTGTGTGTGTTGATTTCAGTGGGGAACAGAGTGCACAGGGATTTCTTAGCGTTGTGAAGACAGGGCTAAATATTGCGCTCTCTTTATTCACCCTCAGGTGCAAAGGGTGGGAAGAAAAAGAAGGTGAAGGGTGGAACAAAGACCTCCAAATCAAATGGGACATGTTGGGCTAACATGCCCCTGCCTCAACCACCCATGCACCCACTCCCTGGTACAGAGGTTGACCTTGACTGTTACCCTGAGGAAAAGCACGGAGGAGGGTAAGCTATGTTCATATCTCATCAATCTCTGCCCTGGAACACACCAACGTTGAAAAAATGCTTCGACAGAAGAAACACACACTACACTCGGGTCAGAAAATCCTGCACCTGTGGCCAACGTGTGTGTGTTTTTGTCCTGGAGATTCACACCATTCACACGTTACATGAACTATACATGTGAAGTCCTAACCAAAATCTGTTTGTATTAAACATCCACAGAGTTTTTTTTGGCAGAAATATTACCCATAAGTATCTTTGTTGAAGTGTATAATCACAAAACTGTTTGGTTTCTAAAGAGCCTTGATTTACAGAGGCAGCCATTTTGTGTGCCACATTTAGGCAGCAGCAAAGCATGATACACATTTACAACATTTTAGGCTTTTTTAAGTGTAGTTGTGTGACATTCTGACTCTTAGCCTTGCCTGTGAGGATACAAGGAAAACCTGATTTTAACAACTTAACCATATCTTCACAATATATTTGCTTAATCTTGGCTTTATCGTTAATCCACCGCTGCCTTCATCACTAAGTTTAAATGTGTTGCTACTTCACCTCAGTGGGAGTGAAGTATTATTTGTGGTGGCTCTGCGTGTCTGTTCGTTTGTTTGTTTGTGCTTCCACACTTGCACTTGCCAATATGACCAGCAGAGGCTGCCAGAGGTTTGTTGCGTGAATGGGGGGAAGTCTGCCATCTCTGATTGCCTTGTTTTGTTTGGATTTAGCTCAGTGACACAAACTGACCACACGAGGCAGCAGTGAACCAGCAGTTCTTATGTCTCTGTGTCTGGTTTTCTTTGTGGACTTTGGTGCGGGAGAGTAAACGATTTACGAACTTCAGTGTCCAGCCTCAAAATGCTGTCTCTCAATGAGCTTAAGACCATAATACAATATTGTGGACTTAACTGTGTATCTGCAAAGATTTTATTAGGTCAAAGTAAGATATGTACTGTGTTGTATTTACATTTCTATACTAAATGTGTGCTAGAATGCGATTAAAATGTGTCAAGGTGCGGACGCGGGTCTTCAGGATTATGATTGGAGGAACTGTCTAAAAGGCAGAAACCAGTTTTTGATTGACAGCGTTGCAGAAACATGGACGACATCGCAGCCTTTTCTGCCTCAGTCCTCGGCGATGGAGACTATTTTTGTTTGTACATATACACAAATAAATAAAAAAATATGTTTCTATAAATAGCTGGGCCTGATATGAGCTTCCCCTGTTTCAAAGACCAGCAGCGACCACTGGTTTGGGTAGACTTATTTTCAGATGGAGACCACCTCTTACTTATTTGAAATAAAGTTTTCACATATTTTGTTTCTGACATTTTGTCCATACAGCAGATATGACAGCAACAGCTGGGCACCACCCATGTCCGTCCATACTTACCACCATCAGACCTTGGACAACGAGGTGGAGGAGGAGAGAGGCCCCACTCCTCCTCTGAGAGGGAGATGTTCTTCTCCGGCAGCATCTCCCTTCAGCCAGCCATCTTCCTCCTCTCTCAGCTCCACCCATCAGGAAGAAATGCAATCCATTCTGCAGGCCCACTTGGACGAGCTCACCAGAGCTTACCAATACGAGGTGGCCAAGCAGGCATGGTGAGGATCTTTCAAGTTCTTGTGAGAGTGATGCATCATTTCAAAGCTTTATTCTGCATGTATGCAGCCTAATTTTCTACACTTGTGTTTTGTTTCACACCGGAGAGATACCTGTAAATGTATTCCATTTTTTTCCATTGATAGTTGGGTTTTACATATCAATAGCCGATGTCTGAGCATCTTGGAACGCTGGTATTCACATGTGTCAGCTGTATACTGCCATGCGTGTTTCTCGCTGGAGATAAAAACAGCTCTCCATTGATTACACCTGTGATGGAGCATTGGAAAACTTGACAAGTCAGCGCCAGCGACATGTGTTGGAGGGTAATGACTGGGTTTAGTCTAACATGCTGTTCTGACATCAGTAAATAGAGTTAGTAATTATGCATGCATCCCCTCCATGGCGGGATGTGAGCCATCATGGAGGACAGCTGTGGACGAGATAAGAGGCATGTTGGTGACAGCCCTGCACATCCACATATCCTTTCTCCACTCCAATTACAACACCATTGTGTTCGCACGTCACACACCACTGCCGAGGAAGTAATCAGTGAAACCTCTGTAGGCATTTTTAGTATCTGCACATTGCATCTCTGCCTTTCCGAACACACATCATTATACATTCTGAAAAAGTCCATGCATAATATTTTAGATCATTTTTATCACCCCAATTTAAAAGTGTTGTGGTCGTTAATATACGGTGTTTCCCAACAACGAATTAGGCACATGAAGAGCACGCCAAATGTGTCCAAGACTCCCATTCCTCCAATGGACTTCATGTCCAGCACCTTGGGTTCGGATTTGGGTACCACTCTTCTTTCAGAAGACGAGGATGACGAGGAGGAGGAAAGATATGCAGTGGTGTCCAAGAACTTGTGTGGCTTTGAATACATACCTGGTCATAGCATGGATAACCTTGATGGCTCAGGTACGTGTGCATGTGCCTCCTATAGACTGTGTGAATTCAGAGGTTTTGTTACATCATTATAAAGCACACTGTGTGATATGCATAGTAGGGTTTGGTTTGGTACTGTACAGCATGGTTTGGAATGGTAAAGCACTGGGTCAGGTATAGGCTGTGCCCCGGATCATGTATGGTGATGTAACGACAACAACGCATGATGTCATCAAACTGAAATTCTTTTCTACTTGGTTTGTGGCTGTTTGTCTCAAAAAGACATCAAGCTTTGTATGAGAATATAGTGACATTTTTCTGTTGCCCAATCAGCTGACTGTCGCTCCACCGTACCATTTTACTCTGGTACACTCTGAGAAATAAGGGTTCCAAAAGGGTTCTTCTACAAGGCCTGAGGTTCTACCTGGAACCATTTGCTTCTGAAGAAAGGGTTTTCAAGGGTTCTTGGTAACACTAATGGTTCCAGTAAGAACCATTTTGATCAAGAGAAACCTTTAAAACCCCTTTCGTGTATAAAGGGTTTTAAAAGTTTCTTGGTGGAATCTTTATACCTGGAACCAAAAAGGGTGAGGACAAGCCGAAGAACCTTGTGTGGTTCTACTTAGCACTATTTCTAAGAGTATACCCCAAGGGAAGGGTGCTAAAAAAAATTACATTTGGAGCTGGTTATTTTGGTACTGAACCAAACCAAACTGTTCCACTTAATGGAAACATTCCTATAGACTATGAGGCAAGTGATCAGCTGCAAAACAGCTTAGCAAAGAATCAGTCACTTATACACCCTTTTTTTTTTTTTTTTTTTTTTAAATACAGCAACAACCTCTGTGCTGGTTTTAAAGAAAAATGTGGCTGTCTGGCCAATAGTGTTGGGCCAGTTAGACAGAAAATGCTGTCCAGTCTGTTGACTCTCTCTACTACACGCTTAGAAATAAAAGTGCTTAGTAGAGCCATATAAGGTTCTTCGGCTTGTCCTCATAGGGGAACCCTTTTATAAAGGTGCCACCCGGAACCCTTAGTGTTACCAAGAACCCTGGAACAAATGGTTCCAGGTAGAACCACAGCTCTTGTAGAAGAACACTTTTGCGACCCTTATTTCTAAGAGTGTACCACCTACAGCAACTATAAACACTGTGTATCACACAAACCATTCCTACACCAGTCCAGTAGTAAAGTTAACTTAGAAAACAGAATTGGCTTCAAGTGAAAGAGTTTTATGAGCTTAAAATAATCTAATTATTCACATACTGTAGTGTAATTTCATGGACACTATCACACTCTACTTCAACAAGTCAAGACATCCTTGTTTAGACACTGACACCATGGTATACAGTTTTAGTAAGGCTCTACTTAAAAGCCACATGTCCAACATTTAAGATTTGATGCATTTATAAATAGGGTTCTGTCTGAAAGCATTTCTTTAGAGAAAAAACTTCAATGTTTCTCCCACAGGGGCAAAACTGCACCAAATTTAGACTCCACTGTTTGATTTTGATGATGTCTTTTCTACATTTTTAATAAACCACAGGGCATCATACAGGTTAGAGTGACTAAATATATTTACAATGCAAACATTATTGTCCCAGGCAGCTTGAGAAACAGTCCTCAGTGGATTGAATCAGAACATGAACAAAGCCATAGAAATATTGTTCAATGATGTCTGGTTTGAATAAAACATGAACATTCTTCTTAGATGGAGCAAATAAAAAGTTTTTTTTAGGAGGAGTTGTGTGGGGACCTAACATGGCTGCCAGGAGTTACACAAGGAAAGAAAAACAGATGACTTAAGAACATGTTTGATACATTATCCAAATTGTAGACTTAAGCAGGTGAAGAACTTGATTGTAGTGGCTAAAATCGACTGTTCCTTGTGTCGCTGTTGACAGCCGTGTTTTGAAAAAACAAGCGTCATAGTCTCAGGCTGGTTCTTGAACTATCCATTTAAAGTCTTCTTAATAAAGGATTCAGAAAGACTAGATTAACTGACTCAAGGATTTATAGTTGTTTGTTTGCACAAAAAACCCACGTGATTGAATTAAAGTATGAATCATCTTGACTTGTTCAGATAAATCTTGATATTTAATTGTGTTGAATGCAGGTTTGACATGACATATCTAATAATTTATGATTTTGTGTAACAACACCACACTTCAGTGTGCGTGTTTGTACATGAGCCAAATACTTGTCCAAATGATGCTGAGTCAAATCTTTATCTCCAGTAACTCTCCAACTCCTGCGCATCACAGGTAAACCCTCTCTGCCGATTCGCTCAGACACTTCTGGCACAGCAAACCATGGTACACAGGGCATGCACAGCCTTGGCCACAAGAGGGCACCACTGACTGGCCTCAAACCTCAGACGGACAAGGTTGGGACTCTGTCCAGAGGAAGAGACACGAACACAGACAGTAAGATGAACTCTCGCACTCTCAGCCATTATTTGTCAAAGAACCTTCATTTAGAGAAAATCCAACAACCTTCCGTGTCATGATGTCTCATATTTGCCTCCTCACTTACCAGCCCACACACCCACCATGAAGTCCCTGCACAGCGTGGGCTCCCACATGCACGGCTCGTGGGCAGCTGCAGGCTCAGATCCCTCTGAAGAGTGCATGGTGACCGTGTCAACACTGGAGCGGCAGCATATGGGTTCCTGGAGCGGCACGGCGACATCCAACAGGGCCACGCTGAGCAGAGGCTCCCACAAGAGACCTGGCACAGATCCCTCCCATAGTGGGCATCCTCCCACAAACAGCACAGAGAGAAGGGAACACTGTGAGTGAACCTGGCACAGTATAACACAGAATAATCTATACATAATCTATATCCACATAATTAAAGGGCCAATATTATACCCTATTTCTCCAAATTAAACTAGTTCCCTGGTGTCCTAAAGAACATGTCTGTGACATGCTTTGGTCAAAATACCATTAGCATGAAGCACCACAGCAGTTCAATCACCCTGCCAAAAAAGCCCTGTTCAGAATGCTTTGTTTAGTAGTATCTCTTAAAAAAAAAGAAGAAGTAAAACGAAACTTAAGGGACAGGAAATGACATCAGCCACAGAGGCTACTGGGAGCTAACAGTAGTTAGCATTTGGAAAAGTGATCATTTGCAGGCTCTAGCAGGCACATTGCTGTTATATATAACATGTATCCACTGGACAGATAAATCCTCTGAGGCTGGAAGTTTGTGTAGGACTCTGTGCTGCACTGTGGAGACGAGAATAGAACTTTTCGCGGACTTCCGGTTTTTAAAAGCGTAGCTCCGCGAGACAACAATTCCAGTAATTTAGCGCATTGTGAAGTGTTTTATCTCCTGTACTTAGACTGAGGATGACCACAAAAACATGAGTGAGTCATCTTTTTTCACACTTGCCGACTGATAGGACCTCCAGAGTCCCGAATATAAGGTTTTAAATTTTCAGAACATTGATTTTGCAGAATATCGGACCTTTAAAACTCTGTAAAGATGATTTTTGTTTTTTGTGTGAACATCAAAATGAACAAGACAGGAACATGAAAGGGCAACCAAGATGGTGGACGTGGCTTAATATTGACAAGTGTAAAGACTGCACAAGCCTCCCACATGTACAAATGACCCAATTGCCTTAAAACATACAGAAATGTTTTCTTTATAGCTAAGGTCAGGTATTCCATAAAAGATAGAAACAGTAAAATACACTTACAGCCCAATGTAGTTTACAACAAATGAAGGTTAATGACATCCTTTATGGTATGTGGAGGCCACCATAGTTCCCTGTGCTGTGGAATATAGAGCAGAGAAGTGACTCAATCAAAATCAAATAAGCCTTGTAAAGAGATTCCAGTGTGGCTGACAGTCACAAAACAGTTAGCTACGCTAATTCAAATGTAGCCTCTCTAGCTTACAATTGGAAAGCTAGAGAATTAGGAAAATTAGTAGCATGCTAAATAGTAGCATGCTAAATGCTAAATAATGCTACACCAATACGCAATGTGATCGCGTATTGGTGAATGGACACGGACTTCGTCGTTTCAGTATAACACCATGTTCTACGGTGAACCGTGTGAAATGTCTCACCCACAGTGAGGACAGCCTCTTCACTCCCAGCTCCCCGCCCCAGACAGCGCAGCTGCTGCTGATGAGCCGCTGCCTGCCTGGTGTAGCGTGATAAATCAGCGAAAATCTAAATTACTCCAAAAACGTGAAAATCAAGGATGCACACCATCAGGCTATGCTCAACCCATATCCCAAATCTTAGGGTCAAGGTCAGCGAGATATGCCCGTCACAGACAGACAGACAGACAGACTCAACTTGCTTTATAGATAGATATATAATATCACGGTTTGATATCACTACTTTTTACACATTGGACCTTTAAGTAATGAGAATGTGTGTTACAGCTCTACGTGACAACCAGAAGCAAAGCTGCCATGTTTGTCACTACACTTCATCTCACCCTTGTCTCGCTTAAATTTTAGCGATAAGATACAGCGGATATATAGGTAAAAAAAAAAATCCAGAATATTTAATTGTATTTTTCTGTGTGTTGTGTCTACCTGCCTGTCTTTCAGAGTCTTTGAAAAGCCTCCCTCCCCAACCACCCACTCTCCCAGGGACACCATGTTCATAAGCGCCATGAGATTCTTCACACGGAGCGATGTTTGGAAGACGGTGAGAACGAAAGACAGAGATTGAAGACGAGCGTGAGAGCGATAAAAAGCAGAGCTGTAAATGTCATGTACAGACACAGGCACCAGTCTCACAGTATTATTTCCGTCCCTCACCCTCCTCCTCTAAAAGAGTGAACAGTATGTTCAAATGTCTGCTTCTCTTTTCTGTCACACGATGTACACACAGTGGAGATGAAGAAAAATCACGATGGAATGACTAATTAAGATGAAAAAGGACTTGCATTATTTGTAAATATGTTTTTTTTATTAATGTTTTTTTTCTCTTTCGTTTGCTTTGCTATGCAAGCCAAACCCTAATGTTGTCTATTTTGTGTTGTTATTACCGTAAATCTTTTTCTTCTTTTTTTTTTTTCATTAATGCTCAAACTGTTAGCTTATTTTGACGAAGCTACTGTATTGTTGTACTTTGCACAGAGCATTTTTGGTGAAAATAAGCACAAACCCATTGTCAGCTAAGCTGAGGTTATGAATCCTAATGGCAAAGTAGGACGTGTATGTTAAACAGAACCTAATCAGATGATATATACTTGGCTGTGCTGTAAAAAATACTCATATATTGAGAATTGAGAGAGAGAAGGAAAAAAACAACACAGGTAAATACTTGGATATTATATGCCAAAATAACTGTGTTCCATACTTTTTTTCTGGGAGACATATTACTACATTATACTAACAATGATTTTAGCAAACACTTACCAGAACATTTTTTATGGTAACCAAGCAACACGTCAGTTGCGATATCCAAAGCAATGAGAGAAAAATGATGTTTCACTTCTTTGCCGTTCCCCAAAAAGAATCTGTTAATACTATATACTGTGTATTTATTTATTTCTGTTCTCATTACACACAGCAACATGGTGTTAGTGCAATATTCAGAGGACAATATAAGGGAAATAATAAGAAGAGTTCCTTTTCTTTTTTTTTATTTGAAAGCCACAGGCCATGTACTGTACGACTTTATGCAGAAAATAATGCATGATAATGTCCTGATGTCACCTGAAGGCAAATAAGCTATATGTGATGTTAAACATCAAAGAAATTCGACTGGAGTTGTTATCATATTTTACACTGGAATTACACTATCAACCTGCTGAGGCCTATGAACTTGAAAAACAAAAACAAAAAACATTTCACATTTAAGCCAATTCATGATTGCATTTACACTTGTTTGGATTTGATTTTGTTGTGATCATTGTTCTGGGAATCGCTCTCCCTTTGGAGATTCTTTATCTGCCAGATTGGTTTGCCCTCAGGAATACACACCCACATACAGTAGGGCCATTTTTTTTTTCCAATAACTTGATGCAAAATAAAATGTGTATGTGAAAATGACCCTGATTTCTCCCATTGCCTGTGACTGGTTAATTGTTTCTGACAGTCAGTCCAATCAATGTTGGGGTGTATTTTCATGATAAAAGAAAACAAAGTACACAGATCAATAGAAAAGACATCTGACACAAATCTACTGTATGTCTCATTGTGACGTAGCAATGAGTGTGGAAGTCAACATTGCTTGTTTCATCCTCTGTACTTAAACTGAGGCGGACCACAAAAACACGAGTGAGTCAATTTTTTCACACTTTTCCTACTCATAGGGCCTCCAGAGTCCCAAATATAAGGATTTAAATGATAAAAATTTGATTTTGCATCTTCTTCTTCTTCTTGGAATAGAAGCAGAGCAAACTGTTGCCAGAGGAAGCGACTGTGTGACTGAGCCGGGGGCCACACACGAGTAAACATCGGATCAGGTTTTTGTTTTTTAGGGAAAAAAGGCTTGTGTTCATCTGCTCTGTTGAAAACAAATCCACATGGCCATTAGTGGTAAGATTTTGCAACAGTGAGGATAAGGTGGGGGATGATGGATGATGTCCCCTTTAAATTGTGGGAAAAGAAAATGGCTGTATTAATGAAGCCGTTTTTTCACGTTGCTTTGAATTTGATATTGCACAATATATATTTAGTAAGTATTCAGACCCCTCTTGTAACTCTTTTTCAAATGTCAAATGTATCGACTTCTTCTGGTGCTATTGGGAACTTTTGGAGACTGACCTAAAAGCACTTTTGGAGACTGACCTAAAAGCACATGTGCTTTTAGGTCAGTCTCCAAAAGTTCCCAATAGCTGGTTGAGAAGTAAAGTAAAATATTATTTTACTTTACTTCTCAACCAGCAACTGTCCCAAAGCACTCACAGTCACCCAGTCCTCTCCTCGCACAGCAGTCCTTCCCAGCTGCAGTCAGAGCAGATGTTCGCTCTTCCACATCCAGAATGCAAATGAATAGCTCCTTTCCTTACTGAGGAGTTGGCAACACAGCACAACCCTCTTGGGGCTGAGGGTGGGGGGTGGACATTCAGGAGACTTGAGCCACTGCTCCTCTGCATTGAGAGGAGCCTGTTGAGGTGGTTTGGGCATCATGATACCTCTGGACACATCCCTGGAGAGGTGTTTCGGGCATGCCTGGGAGCACCCCAGAGTGTCTGGGCCTTGCTGCTGAGACTGCTGACCTGGATTCAGATAAGCGATAGGGGGCAACCCTCCTGTATGTGTGACAATAGTGGACATAGCGGTGTGAACGATCACATTATCTTGTAATAGCTTGAACTCTGTCTGGCCTGCATTGCTCCATGGGGTCAGACGTTCAAATTCAGCTTCATTTCATCGTTATCTCTGAAACATGAAACAGCTCCACAGTGATAACCTCACTTGCTAAAGCACACATTTTCACTATTGTGGGAAGGGTGAATTGTAGCTGTAAGAGATGGCATTTTGATTAGTGTCCGACAGTCTGTCAATATCTGCACGGTTAGACAGGGATTAGGATTGTGTGGATGTTGTGCTGACAAGGAAGGAGCACAATGCTCAATCCACCACGGAGGCTTCAAATCCAAGTGGTTGGGTTTTAAAATGTTCAGTTCTCTTTTCTAATCAAATCAAATTTATTGTCTAATACTACACTATACCAAAACAGAAAAAGTTAAAGAACACATTAAAATATAGACAAAGCCTGACAATAGAACCTGAATCATGATGAAACAAAATCCTGTAATAGTACAACACTAAAAAAACAATAATCATTTTGCAAAATGAGCGCGTGATAATAATGATAATTCATGACTACACTTTGTTTAAACATTCAAAACCATTATGTATCGTAGTGTAGCACAGGCCTGGCAAACTCGATTCTTTTTAAGGATTTGGGTTATTCTGAGTCACTCACTCAAATGATCCAGGTTAATTTGAGTCACTTGAGTCAGTATTGCTAAATCGCCAAGAAAACTCAGTCCTAGTATATTATAATAATTCATCCTTTGTTGTTGTTTTGTTAACAATAGAAAAGTCTGTCTAGCATTAGCCTATTATTATTATTCATGATAATATTATTATTATGATTAGCCTGTTATTATTATTATCATTATTAGCCTGTTATTGTTATTATGATTATTATTATTATTATTATTAGGCTATTTAACAACTCAACCGACATCATTTTTATATGCTACATCTATACAACAAACCTAGGCCTATAACCTATAAACATGCTATTTCAGAAGTGAAAGTATGGCTTTTGTTGTGGATTTGCTGGCACGTGGAGAAATAGCTTTACCTCTCGTCTGCTAGCTAGGAAACGGATCCACTCATGACAACGTAACCGACTGATTAGCGCGAGTCGCGCTGTTTCCGGCTCTGCCGGAAGTTCTACAGATCCACTCATGACAACGTAACCGACTGATTAGCGCGAGTCGCAGCTGTTAACGGCTCTGCAGGAAGTTCCTATCTCGGAGTTGTCGTTGCCTTCGAAATTGTAAGTTATACAACTTTTGACAGCTAAGCATGCTAGCACTAGTAGCTAATGTTGCAAGATGTTTGTGTGTGGCGCTGTTTATATTAAATTGTCGTATGACTATGGGTTAATTTAAATACTGCGGTCAAGCCAGCCGACACATCGTGAACGATAGTCAAGCCAGCCGACCCAGTTTTTAGCTGTGCGTGATTATAGCAGGTTTACGGTAACAACGTATCAGAACTGGTTTCAAAATAAAGCATCCGTCGGGACTATCATCGAAAACTATCAACTGTTAACGGAAATGTACGGACGTTGTGAGATGTACTTTCAAAATAAAAGCTCATATAATTGACAATTCTAAGCTTAAGCCATTTTTTTTATTGGAATACGCCCCATTATCAAACAATAATTCCACTTCAGAGTTATAGTGTATGACCTGTTACTGTGACCCATTAAGTTTAAAGACATTCTGATGTATAGTTTCAGAATAAAAGCCCGTCAAATATGACACATTACATATGATTTTGGATCCAATTTAAAAGGAAACGCCTTGTTATCAAAGAATAATTCCACTTCAGTTATAGTATATGACCTGTTAGTGTGACCCATTAAGTTTAAAGACATTCTGATGTATAGTTTCAAAATAATAGGCTTTTATTCTGAAACTATACATCAGAATGTCTTGATACTTACTGGGTCACACTACGGGGTCATGCACTATAACCCTGAAGTGGAATTATTCTTTGATAACAGGGCGTTTCCTTTTGAATTGGATCCAAAATCATATGTAATTTGTGTGATATTCGACATTTTGACGGGCTTTTATTCTGAAAATAACTCTGGGTCGGCTGGCTTGACTGTTGTTCCCGGTGTGTCGGCTAACTTGACCGCAGTATTTAACGACATGGTTAAAGAGTCGGTTGAATCATGACTCAACCAGCTCTAGCATCTGGTGGTTCACGTGTAACTGCAGGGAATATTTAAAGAAAAACAAAACGTATTTTGACAAATCAGTCACTCACTAGCTTCATAAGAAAACAATTGTTGGGGGCACTGATAGGCAGTAACACATTAGAAGAAGCGTTACTGTAATCTGATTACTTTTTTTTCAAGTAACAAGTTACATTTGCAAAAACAGTAATTAGATTACTGTTAATAATAGAGAAATAAACAAAGGGAGAAGAGGTTTAGGGTCATCCCATGGTGGATAAGCTCATCTCAAGGATCTTGAATATGACCAGTCGAAAAGAAACAAAAACAAAAACATCTCCCTTGAGCCCAGTAAACTCCACCTTTCCACTTTATTTATTTATTAGCCATTTTCTCCCTCTTTTCTCTCATACTCTTCTTCCTCTTAAAATATTTACCATGAAGATACAAATAAAGTGAAGTTAATAGTTTGTATTTGTACGATAGACACTTTTACTCTTCCATTATAAAGCGGCATATACAGGTGGTGTGTGTGTGTGTGTGTGTGATGCATTGCAACCTAAATATTTTGTTGTGTGAGTTTGTTGTTTCACCAATTAAAAGTTGAGGAAAGAGAAATAAATCCACGGTTTGGTCCTCAGAGCCCAATTACAAGGTGTAGCTCAATAGACTGGTCTTGGTTTGAAGTGATAACATTACGGGTCGTTGTGGTCTTGGTTCAATGAAAAATCAGTTTTTTTGCTGAACTTCTTTTTCAGCCCTCAGGAGAACAGTTTGGACTCAAATTGCAGCACTTGTTAGAACATTGCAGAGCCACTGGAGGAATGTAAGCAATGCAGCTTTTTCAACAGAGAACAATAATGACAAAAAAAACACACACACACTGGACTGTGTTCATTCAGTCACTAAATATTTGATTTCTATTTAAAATAAACATATAAAGCCTTCACATTGCAAGCATTGATTTTACAATGTTGTGATTACAAAGAAAGAAGATTTGATCAAGGATAAAGAATACAATTCAACTTTATTAATCCAACAGTAAGTTGGCTTTGGGCAACTAGAGACAGTTATTCTTTTAAACAATAGAAAAGGTGGTCTCATTATTATTTAGTAAAGAACAAGTCAAGTGAAATAATATTCAAGTGAGTTCTTGGATTATTAAAACCCCATTTAATTATAGAATAGGATCCCTCTATCGCTCTTTCTCGCACTCTACCCCTTTCTGTCAGTTTTCCATTTCCAATTTGAAATTCATGCCTGGGGTAAACTTGTTCAGGGACAACAGCGCTGCTGTGCATGCAGCTGACCCTCATCCTGTACCTAAGTGGAGCAAAAAGACAGTTTAAAAAAATATAGTGAATGTTTTATATCATGTCACTGTTAAAAACCTGTGTTTGTCCGACTATATCAAACATCTGATGTAAAAAAGGACTATTACGCCAGGTTTATTCAGGCATTGCATTCACGGGCATTGTATGAGTTCCTTTACTCAGATCGCCCTAAGATTTTGGATATGGGTTGAGCATGGCCTGTTAGTGTACATCCTTGATTTTCAATTTTTTTGGATTAATTTGAATTTTTGCTGATTTATCGCGCTGCACACCAGGCAGGCAGCGGCTCATCAGCAGTAGCTGCGCTGTCTGGAGTGGTGAGACATGGTGTTGAACTGAAACGACGAAGTCGGTGTCCATTCACCAACGCAGCATATTTATTTTGCATTAGCATGCTACTACTTTGCAAATCTGTTTCCAAAGGTAAGCTAGCGTCTGTTGTGGAGGTGTTTCACGAGTGACGGTGTCTTCTGACTCTGGGTCAAAGTCATAAAAGGGACTGAGGCGGGGAGTCGTGAAGAAGCTATTTCTAAACACTGTTAAAACAATGTTTTGATAATGAGTAGCAGTGCATCCACCGTTCCAGAGGGGGGAGCTGCGCTTCTGAGAGCGGGTGTACTGAATACACTGTGACTTTTTACTACTGCTGCTGCTTGTTTGTAGGCAGGGGCAGTGAGTCATTCAGTTCTCAATATATGAGCATTCATCACATGATGACGTGTGGTGAACAACCTTTTCATGATGATTATGAGTAACCTTGCCTTGGAGAGGCTGATATGTGACTCCTGACATTTGGCTAATTGCAACATTTTAATGGAACGGTGGTTTTACGTGCACTCCACCTGAGACTGCTGGTCCCCCTCTGCAGCCCTGAGGCTAAGCTAAAGGCCGGTCGTCTCCTGGCCTTCAGCTTTCTGTGTGACTCATTTATTTTCATCTTTTTTTGACCCTTTATGTGTTTCTTTTACGTACATTGCCACTTGACAACATTCTCTTAGAGGTCTCATGTTCAGGACATCTAGATAAATACAAAAAAAAGGCTTTTACATGCTGTTAGGAAATAGAACCAGCTGAAGTTCCTGGAAACTATGGAGATTACATACATTTGTAGTTTAGCCTCATTGGTCTTGACAGCCTTTCTCTGCACCACTAGTTTTCTTCACTTTTGTCACTTTGTCTGCTGGTGTTTCCTTGGGATTCTCACTGGGCTAAAACAAACTGGTGTATATAGCTATGCTATAATGCTATACTTTTAGAAATAAGGGTTCCAAAAGTGTTCTTCTACAAGGAACCTGGAACCATTTGTTTTTAAAGGGTTCTTGGTAACACTTATGATTCCAGTAAGAACTATTTTGATCCAGAGAACCCCTAAAAGCCTCTTTCCTGAATGAAAGGGTTCTTTGTAACAATAAGGGTTGCACAAAGGTTCCACCTGGAGGTTTCTTCTATGAGGACAAGCCGAAGAACCTTAAACGGTTCTACTTAGCACTTTTATTTCTAAGAGTGTAGCTGTTGATCCAGGTGCATCATTATGGGTATGAAATATGCATGGGTTAATATATGTAATAGTGTAGATATGACATTTTAGTGAATTGGTAGTGTAAAGCAGCTTGGAGTGGTCATCAAGATTAGAGAGGTTCTACAGTGCATAGATCATTTACTTTTGCTCTACTGCATTCATGACGAAGAAAATCAACACTTCCCCCACTGGTGCACTATTTCATCATCTTCTTATCCAACTAGCACAAAGCTCATTGTCCTCCCAATTTTGATGTGTATATATATATATAAAAAAACAGTGTTGTCACTTTGTGGCCTTTCTTTTTCCCACCGCACCTCACAAAACAATGGCATTTTGTCAGGAAGCCAAAACCATACTTTATACTATATACCAGGCAATTTGTCTCTTGTGGTGCCCCCAAAACAGTCAGGGACAAGCATAAGGAAGACGCTCTTTTTTGTGCATGTGTGTTGAGTGCAGCTTCTCATGTCAACTTTTCATATTGTGACAGACAGTGATATATCTCCATAAAAAAATTAATTTCTCCTCTGCTGCAGGATAAGCTCTACCATCAACTTCTTGTAAAGTAATAGTAAAGTAGACTTCTTCAAACACAACAGCAATAAATTAGAACCCCAATTAATCCCCCCTCCCTCTCAGGTCCTTTTCTCCCCCCATGACTCCTCATCAACACTGGTATCACTTATCCCTCTCGCCCCCCAATGCAGTGCACACATTTCCCATTTCCTATCAGAGCCGAGAAATGCTGCCTATCTCTGACACCACCTGTGTAATTCACTTCTGTGAAGCTAATCAATGTCCTCATCACCTCCAGACTTCTCTCCTGTAACACAACCTCAATAAACCTCAGCACACTTGAAAATCTCGCTGCCTGAATGACTGCATGCTACACGCTCAAGGGGCCTGAAATCACAGCACCTGTGGCAAATGCAGGATAATATTTTGGATTATCTTAAGATTTGACATTTGTTGTGTGATAATGGAAGAGGAAAATGTCTCTATAGATCTGTCCCTCGACATAAAGAGTTATTCAGAGCACAAGCACATCTCACACAGTATCTAAGAAACTAGGGCAAACACTTGTGAATAACCTACTGTAGACGGCTGTCCTTGAAAAGGGCAGTCATTCAGAAATTGATCTGTTGTATTGAATAAAATAAAATAAAAGTCCAAGTTATTCATGCCCCCACACACAAATTCTTTGTAATCGACAGGGAAACAATGATGCTGCTCTCTCTCTTAAGGCCACATTATACTTCTCCGACTGCGTATGCGTTATCCGTCTGCGTCACCACAGAGACGCCTCGAGCATTTATACTTCTGCGCCGTGGTGACGGACACGCGCTGCAATTTCCCGCCCGATCAGTAGGGGTCGCTGCGCAAGGTTGTTGTGCTTCTGGCTACAGTGAGCAATGGCGTCGAGAGAGAAAGACTGTTGTTGTTGAAACAGTGGCCGTTTCTCATTTTTCTGTGTCACGGAACGCAGTTTTAAGATCATTTGAGGCGAGAAATTGGCCATTTAGAGTCTAAACATGTGTTGTGTGTGTTAAGATATGACGTATTTATAGTTTGGCAGCGGCGTTATCGGCGGGGATCAGCTGCGCCTCTGTGGGCGGTCGGGTGCCCACTGTGAGCCGGCACAGAGCAGCTTAGCTCGGCCTGTCCTGAGGACCAATCGCAGCTCTTGCCGTCTCCGTTGTCCCTTGACGGAGTGACGGACACTTATATTATACATATACAATATTTCGTGCAGTCGGAGACTACGTAGAGGCTCTTCGACAGGCTCTGCGTCGACGCAGAGTCTCTGCGTAACCTACGCAGAGCACTTTACGCAGAAGTATAAATTGGGCTTCACACAGACGCACACGTTTCCACTGCTTGAGTTCAAATTATTCACCCGCCATTTAGTTGTTACAGTGACATCAGTCAAGCTGAAAGTGATAATTGCGCCAAGAAGGTACGTAGATCCCAGATTCAGAGCTGTTGACAGCTGTGCAACAGGTCAGCTTTTGTGCACAACACACACACAAGAGAGCAAAATACTTATCAAGCCATCTCACCTGTAAAATAGCACAATGACACAGAGCCCCCTCACATGTACAGTTCATGTGACGTCTGCATATGACTTTAAAACAGTTGTTGATGTTTAGCCCTTCTATCTTACCATGACACATCTTTAATTTCAAATTGTTCAAAATGTCAAAATTGGCTTATACAACGATCCATCATGGTAACATCAGATCAGTATTAGGGATGACTTATAAATACAAATATTTCTACTTGTTGTTCAAGCCTACATCTTCCCAGCCTCATAACAGGCTACACAGAAATAAGAATTAGCTGTGTCAATGTGTTCATCTATAAGTCAGATACTTCATACTGAAATGTCTTCCGAATGGGTGGTGGTGTGTCTATTATCAAAAGGTGTCAGCAGCAGCAAGCATTTACTTCCTCACCTTCTTATGGTGTCTTTACTCTCTTTGTGCAGAAGTAAGGACAAAACTGGCACTCCACTCAGAAGTGTTGTCCTGCGAGGTGAAGAGGATACCTTTGATCCTCTTATTCTTGGCAGTATGTCATCCTGAAGGCCAAAAGTAATAGAGTTGGAAAACAGCCAAGCAGGGAGTTTAATTGTTGTCTTGGCTGAGTGGAGCTCGGAAAGACTTTAATTATTATGATTACAGCTGTGGCTCCTGGTCCTGTACCGGTCAGGGGACTGGGACATAAATCTAGAATTAGCAGATGAATTTTCCATACACAGACAGATTTAATAATTGACCTTTTCAGTTCAACTGAAAATATATATATATATATATATGTATATATATACAAATTCAAATGTTTGCTGATAAATGTCAGGCAACAATTGTCGATTAACAGGACGAGAAGATATAAAGTGATTGGATAAAGTATACATTGGTATGTTGTCAAAAATTGAAAACAATTCAATTTCCATATAGGACCATGAATGTAATATCACGTTTGTCCACTGGAATCTTTGGAATCATCCACTTCCTGTTTGCCATTCAGAATTTTTGAACATGTGGAGCCAGCAGGAGCAGGACGAGGAGCAGCGGGGACAAACGTGGTAACTGCTGCTTAAAAATGATCCACATATTCTTAGATGTTATATTGACGCTCTGTTTACAACTGATGTTAACATCCGTGATCTGATCACAGGTGTTTACATGCCACCGGCTAATGCTAATGTGACGTCACTTTCATTTCATTTGTCTTTTCTGTTTGTTGGTAGGAAATGTTTGAAAAATGTTCATCAATGTTTCGCAAACCTGGAATTGATGATTCTCAAATGTCTCTTTGTAATCCACAAGCCAAAAATTATTCTGTTTTAATTATTTCTTTGTCATAAGGAACAAAGAAACCAGAACATGTTCAACAAAGTAAAGTAATTAAAGAACCAACAACAATTCTGTTCAATATTGTCACCTGTCGTGGTTTGGCAAATCAGTTAACAATCTGGTTTATTGGTTTGACAAGACATTTTAGAACATCAACATTTTCTGGACCAAACCATTTGTTTATGGAGCAGTAAAGTAGGATTCACCTGTGATTTCATCACCTCAGATGGACGTTAACCACTTGTCAACAGAGCCTCTGTTTAATGTGTCTGCATTGATTTCCATTGTTAACATGTGACTTTAGTGAAAACCACATTCACCTGTTTGCTGCTTTTTCAAGCTGAAGCCAGTCGAAGTCAACTGCACCTTTAGAGGTCTTCAGTGTTGGGATGTTAACACAGAAACTTCACACACTCATTTTTATCTTTATTCAAACACTTTAGATGATCCATGTTAAGCTTGCTGCACCTTCTAAATACCATCATTGTTCACTACTTTTCATGTTTGAGCTACTCTCACATTTATACTAAACACTGACTAACAGCTAAAGGGATAGTTTGGGCTTTTCTCAAGTCATCAACACTTGAGAAAAGCCCAAACTATCCCTTTAGCTGTTAGTCAGTGTTTAGTATAAATTTGGGAGTGGCTAGAAAACAAGTTAAGTCGTGAACAATATTAACAAGGTTCAGTCACCTAAACATGAATCATCTAAAGTTTGAATAAACAAACTTCAGATGATCCATGTTTAGGTGACTGAACCTTGTTAATATTGTCCAAAATGAGTGTTTGTGAAATTTCTGTGTGAACATCCCAACACTGAAGAGCTCCAAACAGCTGCAGTTGACTTGGACTGGCTTCAGCAGGAAAAAGCGCCAAACAGGTGAATGTGGTCTTCACTGAAGTCTCCTGTTATCCATGTAAAAATGATGTGCACACATTAATCTAATTATTGTGTGGATGATTCTTTAAACAGCAGTTACTGGACACCTGGACCCAAACTGTGGGCTATTATGTCATTCACTGACAGGAGTGAACCCCAAAATATCTACGTCGTCTTCTTCTAAAACCTCTTCCTTTCATGTGTCCCCCATGCATGACCCCCTTCTTTCATGTCTCTGAAGAGCCTCCCCTCTCCTTTCATGTCTCCGAAACGCCGGGGGGGGGGGGGACCAAAAAAATGACATGGGTCCACCAGACAGTTGGGGTCCAGGTGTCCAGTAACTGCTGCTTAAAAATCATCCGCACATTAATTAGACTTCTGTGTGATTAATGTGTGCACATAATTTTTCCATGTTAACATGTGACTTTAGTGAAAACCACATTCACCTATTTTCTGCTTTTTCACGCTGAAGCCAGTCCAAGTCAACTGCAGCTGTTTGGAGCTATTCAGTGTTGGGATGTTCACACAGAAACTTGATCAACACTCAGTTAGTGCTCACTTTCACTAGCACTGTCAGTATAATGCAATATAATGATATATATGTCTCTGATGATTTAAAAAAATAAAACAAGTAGGGATGCAATGATTACTGCATTATTAAACCATTACTAAATTAATTGGCAATTACTTTAATAATCAATGAATTGTTGTTGGTTCTTTAATTGTTTTATTTTATTACACAGTTTCTGCTTTCTTCGTTTTCTATAACAAAGAAATAATTAAAACAGTATAATTTTTGCCTTGTGGATAAAAAAAAAGAGAAGACATTTGAGAATCATCAATTCCAGGTTTGAGAAACCTTGATGAACATTTTTCAAACATTTCCTGGATTCTTTGTCTTTCTGTAACAAACAGAAAACAACATCATTTGTAAGTGAAGACAAATTAAATGAAAGGTGTTTGTTTACTGTGGAGCAGTGAAGTCATATTAGCATTAGCATTAGCATTAGCATTAGCCGGTGGCATGTGAACACCTGTGATCAGATCACGGATGTTAACAACAGTTGTAAACATCAATAGAACATCGAAGGAATTAGTGGATCATTCTTAAGCAGCAGTTACCACATGTTTGTCCCGCTGCTCCACGTCCTCCTCCCGGTTGTTTCCTCATGCTCCTGCTGGCTCCAAATGGCAAACAGGAAGTGGAAGATTCCAGATGGATTTATCTAAACTGCCCTCCAGTGGACAAACGTGATATTACATTAATAGCTGCTCAACTGTTGAAACTGCCCTCCTGTGGACAAAAGTTCAATATTGTACTTAAAAGTTACTCCTCCAATATTCGAACCTTTGCCCACAGGACCCTCAGGAAATCGAGTCATTCTCTTTGTCCCATGAGCTATTTGTCCTCATGAGGGTTTTCCTAAAATTTACTATACCATGTCGTCCAAATTTTGACAATTTGATTTCATCACAGATTAATTTTTGTGATTTTACACGCCTCACTACAAACCCTCATACTAATTAAATGAACCAAAATCACATCAAAACGTCATAGTTTAATGTCATCCAAACTTTGACAATTACATCATACTACGACGCCGGCCATTTTGACAAATGGTCAAAAACATCATAGTATAGTATGTCGTCCAAAAATTGCCAAAAATTGCAAAAAACGGCATAGTAATAAGTATGTCGTCCAAAAGTGGTCAAAAACAGCATAGTATAGTATGTTGTCCAAAAATGGTCAAAAACGTCATAGTATAGTGTGTTGCCCAAAAATGGTCAAAAAGGTCATAGTATAGCATGTCGTTCAAAAGTGGTCAAATACGTCATAGTATAGTATGTCGTCCAATAATCGTCAAAAATGTCATAGTATAGTATGTTGTCCAAAAATGATCAAAAACATCATTGTATAGTATGTTGTCCAATAATGGTTAAAAATGTCATAGTAAATATGTCGTCCAAAAATTGTCAAAATGTCATACTATAGCATGTCGTCCAAAATGGTCAAAAATATCATACTACAATATGTTGTCCAAAAATGGTCAAAAACGTCATAGTATAGTATGTCGTCCAATAATCGTCAAAAATGTCACAGTATAATGTCGTCCAAAAATGGTCAAAAATGTCATACTATAGCATGTTGTCCAAAAATGGTCAAAAAAGTAATACTACAGTATGTTGTCCAAAAATGGTCAAAAACGTCATAGTATAGTGTTGCTCAAAAATGGTCAAAAAGGTCATAGTATAGCATGTCGTTCAAAAATTGTCAAAAACGTCATAGTATAGTATGTCGTCCAATAATCGTCAAAAATGTCATAGTATAGTATGTTGTCCAAAAATTATCAAAAACGTCATTGTATAGTATGTTGTCCAAAAATGGTCAAAAACGTCATAGTATAGTATGTCGTCCAATAATGGTTAAAAAGGTCATAGTATAGCATGTCGTTCAAAAGTGGTCAAAAACGTCATAGTATAGTATGTCTTCCAATAATAGTCAAAAATGTCATAGTATAGTATGTTGTCCAAAAATGATCAAAAACGTCATACTATAGTATGTTGTCCAATAATGGTTAAAAATGTCATAGTAAATATGTCGTCCAAAAATGGTCAAAATGTCATACTATAGCATGTCGTCTAAAATGGTCAAAAATATCATACAATAGCATGTTGTCCAAAAAAGGTAAAAAATGTCATAGTATAGTATGTCGTCCAATAATCGTCAAAAATGTCATAGTATAGTATGTCGTCCAAAAATGGTCAAAAATGTCATACTATAGCATGATGTCCAAAAATGGTCAAAAAAGTCATACTACAGTATGTTGTCCAAAAATGGTCAAAAACGTCATAGTATAGTATGTCGTCCAATAATCGTCAAAAATGTCATAGTATAGTATGTTGTCCAATAATGATCAAAAACGTCATAGTATAGTATGTCGTGCAATAATGGTTAAAAAGGTCATAGTATAGCATGTCGTTCAAAAGTGGTCAAATACGTCATAGTATAGTATGTCGTCCAATAATCGTCAAAAATGTCATAGTATGTCGTCCAATAATCGTCAAAAATGTCATAGTATAGTTTGTTGTCCAAAAATGATCAAAAACGTCATTGTGTAGTATGTTGTCCAATAATGGTTAAAAATGTCATAGTAAATATGTCGTCCAAAACTGGTCAAAATGTCATACTATAGCATGTCGTCCAAAATGGTCAAAAATATCATACTACAATATGTTGTCCAAAAATGGTCAAAAACGTCATACTATAGTATGTTGTCCAAAAATGGTCAAAAATATCATACAATAGCATGTCGTCCAAAAAAGGTCAAAAACGTCATAGTATAGTATGTCGTCCAATAATCGTCAAAAATGTCATAGTATAGTATGTCGTCCAAAAATGGTCAAAAATGTCATACTATAGCATGTTGTCCAAAAATGGTCAAAAAAGTCATACTACAGTATGTTGTCCAAAAATGGTCAAAAACGTCATAGTATAGTATGTCGTCCAATAATCGTCAAAAATGTCAGTATGAATGTTGTCCAAAAATGATCAAAAACGTCATAGTATAGTATGTCGTCCAATAATGGTTAAAAAGGTCATAGTATAGCATGTCGTTCAAAAGTGGTCAAATACGTCATAGTATAGTATGTCGTCCAATAATCGTCAAAAATGTCATAGTATAGTATGTTGTCCAAAAATGGTCAAAAACGTCATAGTATAGTGTTGCCCAAAAATGGTCAAAAAGGTCATAGTATAGCATGTCGTTCAAAAATTGTCAAAAACGTCATAGTATAGTATGTCGTCCAATAATCGTCAAAAATGTCATAGTATAGTATGTTGTCCAAAAATTATCAAAAACGTCATAGTATAGTATGTCGTCCAATAATCGTCAAAAATGTCATAGTATAGTATGTTGTCCAAAAATTATCAAAAATGTCATAGTATAGTATGTTGTCCAAAATGGTCAAAAATATCATACTACAGTATGTTGTCCAAAAATGGTCAAAAATGTCATACTATAGCATGTCGTCCATAATGGTCAAAAACATCATACCACAGTTTGTTGTCCAAAAATGGTCAAAAACGTCATACTATAGTATGTTGTCCAAAAATGGTCAAAAATATCATACAATAGCATGTCGTCCAAAAATGGTCAAAAACGTCATAGTATAGTATGTCGTCCAATAATCGTCAAAAATGTCATAGTATAGTATGTCGTCCAAAAATGGTCAAAAATGTCATACTATAGCATGTTGTCCAAAAATGGTCAAAAAAGTCATACTACAGTATGTTGTCCAAAAATGGTGAAAAACATCATAGTATAGTGTTACCCAAAAATGGTCAAAAAGGTCATAGTATAGCATGTCGTTCAAAAACGTCATAGTATAGTATGTCGTCCAATAATCGTCAAAAATGTCATAGTATAGTATGTCGTCCAAAAATGGTCAAAAAAGTCATACTACAGTATGTTGTCCAAAAATGGTGAAAAACATCATAGTATAGTGTGTTACCCAAAAATGGTCAAAAAGGTCATAGTATAGCATGTCGTTCAAAAACGTCATAGTATAGTATGTCGTCCAATAATGGTCAAAAATGTCATACTATAGCATGTTGTCCAAAAATGGTCAAAAAAGTCATACTTCAGTATGTTGTCCAAAAATGGTCAAAAACGTCATACTATAGTGTGTTGCCCAAAAATGGTCAAAAAGGTCATAGTATAGCATGTCGTTCAAAAATTGTCAAAAACGTCATAGTATAGTATGTCGTCCAATAATCGTCAAAAATGTCATAGTATAGTATGTTGTCCAAAAATGATCAAAAACGTCATTGTATAGTATGTTGTCCAAAAATGGTCAAAAACGTCATAGTATAGTATGTCGTCCAATAATGGTTAAAAATGTCATGGTAAATATGTTGTCCAAAAATGGTCAAAAATGTCATACTATAGCATGTTGCCCAAAAATGGTCAAAAAGGTCATAGTATAGCATGTCGTTCAAAAGTGGTCAAAAACGTCATAGTATAGTATGTCGTCCAATAATCGTCAAAAATGTCATAGTATAGTATGTTGTCCAAAATGGTCAAAAATATCATACTACAGTATGTTGTCCAAAAATGGTCAAAAATGTCATACTATAGCATGTCGTCCATAATGGTCAAAAACATCATACCAGTTTGTTGTCCAAAAATGGTCAAAAACGTCATACTATAGTATGTTGTCCAAAAATGGTCAAAAATATCATACAATAGCATGTCGTCCAAAAATGGTCAAAAACGTCATAGTATAGTATGTCGTCCAATAATCGTCAAAAATGTCATAGTATAGTATGTCGTCCAAAAATGGTCAAAAATGTCATACTATAGCATGTTGTCCAAAAATGGTCAAAAAAGTCATACTACAGTATGTTGTCCAAAAATGGTGAAAAACATCATAGTATAGTGTGTTACCCAAAAATGGTCAAAAAGGTCATAGTATAGCATGTCGTTCAAAAACGTCATAGTATAGTATGTCGTCCAATAATCGTCAAAAATGTCATAGTATAGTATGTCGTCCAAAAATGGTCAAAAAAGTCATACTACAGTATGTTGTCCAAAAATGGTGAAAAACATCATAGTATAGTGTGTTACCCAAAAATGGTCAAAAAGGTCATTGTATAGCATGTCGTTCAAAAACGTCATAGTATAGTATGTCGTCCAATAATCGTCAAAAATGTCATAGTATATTATGTTGTCCAAAAATGATCAAAAACGTCATTGTATAGTATGTTGTCCAAAAATGGTCAAAAACGTCATAGTATAGTATGTCGTCCAATAATCGTCAAAAATGTCATACTATAGCATGTTGTCCAAAAATGGTCAAAAAAGTCATACTACAGTATGTTGTCCAAAAATGGTCAAAAACGTCATAGTATAGTGTGTTGCCCAAAAATGGTCAAAAAGGTCATAGTATAATATGTCTTTCAAAAATGGTCAAAAATGTCATAGTATAGTATGTCGTCCAATAATTGTCAAAGTATAATGGTCAAAAATGTCATAGTATAGTATGTCATCCAAAAATTGTCAAAAACGTCATACTATAGTATGTTGTCCAAAAATGGTCAAAAACGTTATACCATAGTATGTTGTCCAAAAATGGTCAAAACTATCATATAATAGCATGTCGTCCAAAAATGTTAAAAAATGTCATAGTATAGTATGTTGTCCAAAAATGGTCAAAAATGTCATACTACAGTATGTTGTCCAAAAATGGTCAAAAACATCATAGTATAGTGTGTTGCCCAAAAATGGTCAAAAAGGTCATAGTATAGTGTGTTTCCCAAAAATGGTCAAAAAGGTCATAGTATAGCATGTCGTCCAATAATCGTCAAAAATGTCCTAGTATAGTATGTTGTCCAAAAATGGTCAAAAATGTCTTAGTATAGTATGTCGTCCAATAATGGTTAAAAATGTCATAGTACATATGTCGTCCAAAAATGGTCAAAAATGTCATACTATAGCATGTTGTCCAAAAATGGTCAAAAAAGTCATACTACAGTATGTTGTCCAAAAATGGTCAAAAACATCATAGTATAGTGTGTTGCCCAAAAATGGTCAAAAAGGTCATAGTATAGCATGTCGTTCAAAAATTTTCAAAAACGTCATACTATAGTATGTTGTCCAAAAATGGTCAAAACGTCATACCATAGTATGTTGTCCAAAAATGGTCAAACCTATCATATAATAGCATGTCGTCCAAAAATGTTAAAAAATGTCATAGTATAGTATGTTGTCCAAAAATGATCAAAAACGTCATTGTATTATGTTGTCCAAAAATGGTCAAAAACGTCTTAGTATAGTATGTCGTCCAATAATGGTCAAAAATGTCATAGTAAATATGTTGTCCAAAAATGGTCAAAAAAGTCATACTACAGTATGTTGTCCAAAAATGGTCAAAAACGTCATAGTATAGTGTGTTGCCCAAAAATGGTCAAAAAGGTCATAGTATAGCATGTCGTTCAAAAATGGTCAAAAACATCATAGTATAGTATGTTGTCCAAAAATGGTCAAAAACGTCTTAGTATAGTATGTCGTCCAATAATGGTCAAAAATGTCATAGTAAATATGTTGTCCAAAAATGGTCAAAAATGTCATACTATAGCATGTTGTCCAAAAATGGTCAAAAAAGTCATACTACAGTATGTTGTCCAAAAATGGTCAAAAACGTCATAGTATAGTGTGTTGCCCAAAAATGGTCAAAAAGGTCATAGTATAGCATGTCGTTCAAAAATGGTCAAAAACATCATAGTATAGTATGTTGTCCAAAAATGATCAAAAACGTCTTAGTATAGTATGTCGTCCAATAATGGTTAAAAATGTCATAGTAAATATGTCGTCCAAAAATGGTCAAAAATGTCATACTATAGCATGTTGTCCAAAAATGGTCAAAAACGTCATAGTATAGTGTGTTGCCCAAAAATGGTCAAAAACGAGATAGTATATAGTATGTTGTCCAAAAGTTGTCAAAATAGGCATTCTATAGTATGTTGTCCCAAAATGTCCTTGTCCTTCTTTGATTTATCCTTGATTTTCTGATCATCATCATCACTTATCTCCTCAGAATCATCTAAATCCACTGGTTTCCTGAGCATCTTCCTCAGCTCTCTCTCTCTCTCTGATATCATCATCATTATTTCTCTCCACTGAATCCTCTGTATCTGTAACAACTTTCATCATCTCATCTTCTCTGTCCATTTAATTTTTTACATGTGCTCTTTCCTCTACATCTTCACAATCCACTCTCTCACTGATATTTTCATCATTGTCATCATTTTTCCCTGAAATATCTTCATCTTCCTTATCCTACCTAGCATCCGTTGGTTTGCTGATATCTCTATTATCACTGACTGTGCTGTCTTTATCTATGGTGGAGCAAATAACAATATCTGTATTACTGTATAGTTTGTAATAGGTGTACTGTACATATTTACCATAATATATTATAATTAGTTATCACAAAAAACGAAATGTAGCATAGCACCACTCTGTATTGACTGTAGTGTGAGAGGGAGAGTGAATGGTTGAATGGTTGTTTGTCTCTATATGTGGCCCTGGGAAGGACTGTACCCTGCCTATCGAAAATGGATTGATGGATGGTCCGCAGTTTGGGACAGAGGGATCAAGAAAATGTTCAATAGGGTGCCAGACTGGATGAAGTGAAGATAATTCCTCATGCATAAAAACAGGTCTCACTAGAAGTCTGAAAACATATTCACACGCTTGCCACACACACGCACATCCACACATTTTTGGGCTACTTATTACTATTATTAATGCTTATTGCCCTCCTGCTTTCTGGGCAGTCCTTTATTTTAATACAATGTCAAGATTGATACTAATCTACTCTATATCTCTATATCTGAACCATTATATCTTGTTTTAAAAACAATGAATTGAGTTTCAATAGACTTTCTTCACTCAGTAGTTTGATATTGCTATAGTCGTACTACTATCTGAAAGACTGTCTGGGGCTGCAAGCCATTCAGACAGTGGAGGAGTGTTAAATGATGTGTGAATGAGGTGTTAAAATCCCTGCTCCAGCCAGCAGGGGCACTGCTGAGTATGGGCTTTAACACCCACACACTTGCAAGTCCCCACTTTGCCTATTATATATATATATAAACAAATCACCAGAGCATCTTAGACATAATTTTAGCTTGTATAAAGCATGTCAAAGAGGGGGACCTGAAAGATGTCCTCCTTCAACATGTAGTCCCCTCTTTGTGGGTGTGTAACCACACTGAAGTCCCCTGTTCTACTGGTTCACAAGTACACGCACACGTACACGCACACGTACACGCACACGTACACATACATTGCACGCGCACACTGAAAGACATCTGTAAAAGACTTCCCTCCTCTCAATATCGCACAGGTGCTCTGCAGATGAAGGTGCCTAAGTGAGGTTAATTAAACAGCATGTTTCATCACATCTTCACAGCTTCGTTGTCTTCACTTCTACAGTCACACAACAGCCTGGTTTTACATATGGGACAGAATGTGTGAACAGAATCACAACCTTTTCCAGTCAAGCCTATAATATTGAAGACTCTTCAGATTTAATTTTCATTTGCTTTTGAATAGCACTGTAGGTTAATTATGAGAAACTGTAGGTTAATTATGAAAATCATATTGATTACTTTTTTTGTCTGCAATATTTTCATACTTAAATAAACTCTACACAATTTTGTTTTGTATTATAGATTTAAAACTTAAAAAATAACGATAAGAGCACTTCTTTTCTTTTTACTATGCAATGCATGTTCATAAGCTACTTTAAAGGTGCCATATGTAAGAAAGTGGCCAAAAATGGTTACTACATTCAAATTCAAAATACAGAGGTCTGTTAGGTTTTGTTTTCTGACGTAACTGGCCATACCAGTGGTACATGGTTGCTCGGCAGCTGAGAGTCTACTGACTGCAATGATTGGTAGACGGCGGTAGACGAAGTAGTAGTAGACAAAGTAGTAGTAGGAGGTGGCTTAGTAGACGAAGTAGTAGTAGTAGGAGGCGGCCTAGTAGACAAAGTAGTAGTAGAAGGCGGGCGTAGTAGATGAAGTAGTAGTAGTAGATGAAGTAGTAGTAGTAGTTGACAAAGTAGAAGTAGAAGAAGTAGTAGACATAGTAGAAGTAGTAGACAAAGTAGAAGTAGTAGAAGTAGTAGACAAAGTAGAAGTAGTAGAAGTAGTAGACAAAGTAGAAGTAGTAGACGGAGTAGTAGTAGAAGGCGGCCTAGTAGACGAAGTAGTAGTAGACGAAGTAGTTGTAGTAGACAAAGTAGTAGTAGTAGGAGGTGGCCTAGTAGTAGTAGTAGTAGGAGGCGGCCTAGTAGACGAAGTAGTAGTAGTAGGAGGCGGCCTAGTAGACGAAGTAGTAGTAGTAGGAGCCGGCCTAGTAGAGGAAGTAGTAGTAGTAGACGAAGTAGTAGTAGTAGTAGGAGGCGGCGTAGTAGACGAAGTAGTAGACGTAGATGAAGAAGTAGTAGTAAACAAAGTAGTAGTAGTAGACAAAGTAGAAGTAGTAGACTGAGTTGTAGGAGTAGTAGACAAAGTAGAAGTAGTAGACGGAGTATTAGTAGTAGGAGGCGGCCTAGTAGACGAAGTAGTAGTAGTAGTTCGTCTACTAGGCCGTAGGTATGGAGACAAGGTATGGAGACAAGTCCAGCCGCTTATTTGTGTGTTCTTCGATCTACCAGAGCCTCAGCACAGGAAGGTCACAGTGACTCACTGCCTGCTGTTGCCTGCTAACAGTGACAACAACAAATGTCAGGCATGTGTTAGAGGTAGAGTTATGAATGGTAAACATGTTATTCAAAGTCCAAATGATAGTTACACAATGGTTGTGACAACAGACAGGAAATAAGTCTTCAACAGAACCTCAGTTTTTCCTTCAACACATGTCAATTGATAAAGTACACTGATATACTGAATATACTGAATGTGGCTGGAACAGAGGCACACTTTATTAGGAGGCAGGTGATGTTTTTTCAAGCTCACTGTGTTGACTATTCGTCATTAAATCATAGTCATAATCAATTGACACTTATTCAACTGATAAGTGACGAACAATGAACTAACTGACAGTAGACTATAAGTTGTGCTTCAAGTGTTTCCTAAACCTATACAAAAGTGCCTGTGAATATAAATTGTATTTCTGCAGTGTTATTAATAATCTTTATTTAAAGGGGACATATTATGCAAAATCAACTTTTGAATCTTTTAAATCTTTATATTTGGGACTCTGGAGACCCTATCAGTTGGCAAAGTGTGAAAAAAGATGACTTACTCATGTTGTTGTGGTCCTCCTCAGTCTGAGTACAGGAGATACAACATGCGATGTTGACTTCCGCACTCATCGGGACGTCACAATGCGCTAAATTCCTGGAATTCTTGTCTTGCGGAGCTCTGTTTTGTCCATAAAACACGCGAGTGCTGGCGAGGGCAACAGTATCCGAAAACCAGAAGTCTGCGAAGTCCACAAAAAGTTCTATTCTTGGCTCCACAGTGCAGCACAGAGTCCTGCACACACTTCCAGCCTCATGCTAACTGATGTTAGCTCCCAGTAGCCTCTGTGGCTGATGTCATTTCCTGTCCCTGATGTAATTTCCTGTCCCTTAAGTTTAATTTTTTTTTAAGGTGGACCTAAAGAGATACTACTAAACCGAGTGTTCTGAACAGGGCAGGGTGATTGAACTGCCGTTATGCTTTGGTCATTAGGACACCAGGGAAATAGGTTAATTTGGAGAAATAGTGTAAAATATGCCCCTGTTAACTGATTCTCTGTTGTCTGTGTCAGCATCATTGTTGACGATCTACTTCTGATGTCTGTCACTTGAAAGTTAACAGGATCATGTCAACATGTAATCACAAGTACGAGCGATTGTTAGGTGATTATATGGTGACAAATATGTTCATTGTCAAGTACACATCAAATTGTTGACAATTGACAATAAGTTGCTCATAACGGAGTTGGGAAACACTTGGATCCGTAAATGTGTGCCAGGACCATCCATTTTTTTTTTTTTTTAGCATTTCGTATTTTGTTTTTTTACAAAGCTCAATATTAGGATAGCAAAAAAATTATTTCCAACTGTTTTAGGAAATGGTGCTCAACACAAAACAATGAAATTGTGCATTTCTTTAGAGAGCATTAATTCAAACTGTTGGAAGATGCCAGGCACCACAGTAATAGCACCTTGATTATTGCCCTTTCAGCACTTTGCTGGATTCATCTATTGATCAAGTTACAGAAGAACAGATGGACAATTATTTGTTATTGAACAGCAATATTTATTTAAACAGAGTAGTTAAAGTGACATATGTGTTCCATATGCTGTATAACCAGAAGAGCAGGGCTGGACAATATGACCAAAATCTATATCACAATGTAAATATCCAAAGATAAATAAACAATCATATACACATTTATATATTTTAAAAACAGCGTCAGTTATACTGGCTAACATCTAGTATATGTCCAGTTGATATGGACCTCTGGAAAACTGGTTTCTATGTTCTTTTTTGTAGCTGTTCTCACTTTAATCCAGGCAATTTTATTGGTTGAAAGCATTCAAAGCGAGTAATTCAATATGTATGGTGCATTGTCCAGCCCTGCTCTAGAAGTTATGACCAGAGTCACAGGAACACAAAGTTATTAACAAGAAGTTGACGCGTTGGTGAGAAATGATAAATGGAACCAGTCCACGACCAGAATTGTCATCATCCCAGAGGCGGTTTGAACAAAGCAGTTAAGGTGTGAAGTAAAACCTCGTACAGGTGAATCTGCATGCAAATCTCTTCAGTACAAACAACAGATAGTTCAAATCTGAATGAAAGCAGCTCTAACGAACACAACTGAACGCACAACCACAATCAACAATTCATTTTCCCGGCCCCAAAACGACCCTGATGAAACCACTGATTTCCTCCAGACTGAAATCTGTGTAACAATGACTTACAATAAAATTAAGAGATTGTGCTTTTATAACCAAAAGTAGGACAAAAAAAAATACAAAGACAAAGATGTACATCACTTATAAAACATTAACACCGCTCTATAAAATTTGAATTTGAAGCACTTCTGTGGCAGTAAACAATCTCGACAGATGGGTGGTAATGACTGAATATCGATTACAGGAAAAATAACAAGACACTTGACAAGCAAAGACCATGTGGACCACGTCGAGTGGTCCTGATGGACAATATTTTTGTAGACACCCACGACAGTCATCAAATGTGCATTCGTCTTCATCTTCAGTGAGCAACCAGTGCCTCAGGCTCCTGGAAGTTGCTCGCCCAAGAAAGCAAACAAGAAACAAACAGTGCATCAAACTGAAGTCCACAGACTTACACATGAAAGCACCTTTTTTTCTTTTTTCTTTGTTTTTTTTCTTTTTCAAACACCTAATGAGAAATTTGAAGTAGAAAATGATAGCATGTATTGTGCAGTATTTCTTTTTTATTTTTCTTTCCCCACGTGGTAAAGGTCCTTCATCATGAAGCAACTTGAAGGATTTTCCTCATGTGCTCAAAACACCTCTTAGCTTTTCAGGAACTGTGAAAACAGAACATTGTCACGTCAGTTATTCAGTCGATTAATCCATTCATTCATACAGAACTATTCATACAAATTAATGTAATTCAACATGCTTTGTGAAAAAAAATAACCAAATATATAGGCATGAGGAATCAGTGATGAGGAAAAATACAAAAAACTTGGGGCGTACCGGACAAATTTCGCGACGTTACCACAGTGAGTGTGAAAGAGCTTGAGAAGCCACCAAGCTCCTCCAGGCTTTATTAAGAATATGCATAAATCTCCTTTGTTATGGCTTCCCTTTAGGAAGATATGTGCTTTGAAATTCACATTTATTCCCGTATCGAAAATGCACCGTGACTTTTGCGTACTGACACACATGAACAAGAAAAGCAGGAATAAAAAAAGAGAACCATAAATTAAACTAATAAGACGATATACTGATAAAGTAAAATGAAGTATGTTAAAGCTCACATAGAGTGGTCCTGTTGCACATATGTTAGTTATGGAGGTCTACTTACATACATTAAGTTGTTTTTATGGCCAAAAACCTCCTAGTTGCTGTAAATGAGCTGATAGAAATCCTCTTTTCTGACGGTGTTTTCCGCGAGACTTGAGACTCAAATCTCTCAACCCGGAAGTGACATAATCAGCACACCAGCTCTCAGAAGTGCAGCTCCCCCCTCTGGAAAGGTGGATGCACTGCTACTCATTATCAAAACATTGTTTTAACAATGTTTAAAAATAGCTTCGTCACGACTCCCCGCCGCAGTCCCTTTGATGACTTTGACCTGGAGTCAGACACAGAGTCAGAAGACACTGTCGCTCGTGAAACACCTCCACAACGGACGTTATTCTTCATCTGCGGCTCAATGTACGCAACCGGATGTGCACGGACTAGTGCCCGGAGCAGGACGATCTGCTGTTCCGGAGTACGTAACCATAACGGGATTTTTCAGGGATCTCGCTGAGCCCCAGATTACAATAAACACAGCGTTCTCAGCAGTGGCTGAACTGTTTGTTTCGAAAATTCAGGGCTTCATAAACAAGGTAATGATGCAGATATGCACCAAAAAACAGCGTTAATTGGAACTCCCGGTCTAGTTCCGCTTTAACAGATGTTAAGTCATTGTCAATAAATTTATATATATATATTTAAAACATACAAATAATATGCAATATTATTATTAAGATATGGTCATTAAAAAAACAGATAAATAAAATATGAACATAAAAATGAACATTAAACATAAGCATAAGAGTGGATGTTTTATGTAAAATTATAACAAACAACACAATTAAAAAAAGATGCAAAAGTAAAATTTAAAAGCCAAGTTAAAGAGATTGATCTTAAGAATATCAATATTCTCTGCTGCCTTCAGGAAGGATGAAGCATAATAACATTGTATGTTGGGGATAATTAAGAAGTTAGGGATCGAGAGGATTCAGTTAGTTATCGGGTCAAAGAAAATATGTTCATACAGTGGAACTAACAGACAACAACTACAAAATCAGATTTCCGATTTCTGCTTTCCATTCACCTCTTCATCGTGTCCTCCCTGTTTCGTCCGCGAGTCTCCACATGACATAAACGTGGAGGGGTTGGGATGGTCAGACTCCCTGTGAGGCTGACCTGATGGGAAAGACGGGCGACTGTAGAGGAGGATGTCCCCAGATTCTGAAGGACAAGCATGCAACAAATGTAAATTGTCTCGATGCTATATACATACATATATATTTTTACACTTTATTTTGATATAAAATATCAAGTAGGACAATACAGCGAATGTGACTGGATAAATCAATTATGTCAACAATGATGAAAATGGACATCGTGTAATTATAGTTTGTGCAACGTAATGAAAGGTTAGAGGTGCAGGGAGGTGTTGGGACCCGGTTAGTACCTGAGTCCTTTCGACTCTTGCCACTTCCTTTTCCTCCCAGTGGACTCTTGTGCTTGTCCTGGCTCTCTCTCTGCTCAAATGTGCCCTCTCTCACCCTGTGAGTCCCAGCGCTGCCTCGTCGACCCCGCGCCTCCCCAGAGCCCATCCGAGGCAACGTGGCCCCCCTCGCTTTATAGTCGCCATGGGCCATCTGGCTGGAGAAGCTCAGAGGCATGCAGGTGTCTGAGGACAAAGCAGAGCACAGTGTAACGCAGAGATATAGAGCCTTAAATGTCTTGGTTAAATGTCTTTAAATTTAGCAGGGTATTTCGAGAAACAAATACCCCCCCCCCCCCCTCCGTCCTCCGTTTTCAAATATAACATTGTGCACAAAATTGTGGCAAAACTGGGTTCTCATTTAAATGAGAGGCCAAACCGCATCTGCGTTTTCCCTTGGTGTAAACGGGGCCTTAATATCTTTTGATCTCTACCATCATTGAAGACGTCTTTGGGTGGGCAGCCTTGTTGACCACACTGGTTCGGTTTATGTCTCCGGGGTCTTTTATGTGTTATGGCAGGACTCATGTTGCTGTCTGTGGACAGCGGGCTGCTGGGACGCTGGTGACGCTGGCCTGGAATCAACACAGAAATGTTTAGATTGCACAAATGTCATACGTGTCTGATACGTTTGTGCTATCACTTTATGTGCACAGAGGCCTGTACTATGAAGCAGAGATTGCAGTTAACCAACAAATTAACCTTGGGTTTCCAATCCTATGGAGAGTGTTCTCTTCTTATGGATATAAATCAACCTCTAACATCTTAAATGTGGACCAATTAGATTACTGACATTTTTTAATATTGTATTGTATATTTTTATATTCTGTCATTTTGTAAGAGTTATTTGTATCGGTGGAGGCCTCTGGGTTTTTCACCATTTCATGTTGAAATATATTTGTGAAAACAAATTAAGGATACTCCTGAATCATTATATCACATTTAATAATTAATGCATTCCCATCAAAATTCCTCACAGTGCTGATGCATCGACTCTTATTCTCTCAAAGCTCAAAACAACATGAAATCTGAAGCCTCTGATGCGTTTGATTAGAAAAACAAAAATATCCACACTGATTAATATTTCTCTTGATCAGCTCTTAACAAGCTCCACTCTTTGGCAATGAAAATTTAAAAACAGTCAAATGTTTTTCTGTATCTACATTTAATTAACCATAAAGTGTCTGAAAATGTTAACTTGTATGTAATATTGTGAAAAACACACTGTGCAAGTCATTAATAGCGTTTACTGTGTATATAATATACCAATTTTATTATTCTGACACACCATTTACAACCATTGGTTCTCAAAGTGCGGCCCAGGGGCCAATGGCGGCCCACAGAAACATTTCTGGCGGCCCTCAGTGAATTACAGTTGATAGTTTTAATCCAGGAGCGACTAAGCTTGTTAAATGTTTATTGGACATTACTGGATACAGACCAATAAGTGTAAACTGTACAACTGTCTTACCAAGTCATTAAAATTATTACAAATTTTGTTTTTTTTTTTCATTTGGCGGCCCTCAGTCCAACGTTGGGTTCCTAAATTGGCCTCAGGTATCAAAACTTTGAGAACCCCTGATTTACACAACGAACTGTTTATTATTTTTTTTTTTTTTTTTTATAATTTTAATATTGTATATATCTCATACCCTGTGTTTATAATGCATGTGCATTGTTATTATTATTATTTACCTTTTTCTTATCTTATCTTATGGTTATTCATGGTTCTGGTGATGTAAAATGTAACTGAAAATGACAGTATATAATTCAACAGGGTTATATGAGGCAATTGCAAACTTTATACAGTATTGCTATCTAGTTTTCCAAAGGTAACTTAAGTCAAATCAGACAAAATGTAAATATATCTTGGGTTTGTTGACCTTGCTTCATGGTACAGACGTCTGATTGATTGAATTGTAATATGGAATAATCTATTATACCATATATTTTATACTATGTTGATTAAACAATGCAAAAGTTATTTGTATGAATTGATGAGTAACTTTTGCACAAAGAAATACATTTAAATATAATGAAATTTGTTGTCACACAGCCTTAAAAAAAAAAAGAAAAATACCTTGATCCTCAGGGTATCTGCACATGCGCAGGCCTACGATATCCCGTGAAGAGGCCACCGCCTGGTTGAAATCGCCGTCGGTAAAGAAGGATCCTTCTGAGGTGCTAACAACACTGGACCTGCCTGATGAGATGTTGTCCTCAGATGCTGAGCCCCAGCTGTTCACCATGGAGCCTGTGACTGATTTGTCCAGATCCCCAGTGCTGGAGGCTGGGGTCTGGTCCAGGCCATGGAAGAGCAGCTTGTGTGGAGTGGGGAGGTGCAGCTGGTGTTTGTGCTTCTGCCCGTTGTGGTGTTGGCTGTACCGGCTGTCAGCGAGCTCTGCGTCTGTCTCCTCTTCCTCCTCCTCTTCCTCTTCCTCCTCCTCTGCCTCCTCCTCCTCCTGTTCATCAGTGTCCAAGCAGAGGTGGATGGAGCTGTATGTGTGTGTTGGGGAGAGAGGACCAGGGTGGCTGCTGATGTTAAAGTTAAAGACAAAAAAAAAGTGAGCATAATTGTCACAACAACAATTCTTATAGCATTGATCCATAAAGTTTGAATGTAGTGTCAGGGAAGAGTAAAGGAACAATAGGCAGGATTTTGGGGCATCGTTGATAAATTATTGTTTTTTCTAATAATTTTTATTAAATTATTATTAGTGCTGGGCACACGTTAATGGCGATTAACGTTAACGCACATTAACGCATGCATTAGTATGCATTAACTAATTTGCATTAACGTTGGTGCCGTTAACATGCCCAGCACTAATTATCATTAATATTATTATTATTCCATGGTTTTGCAGTCATTTTTGAGGGGGTTAACCTGCATAAATTGCTGTGCATTGGTATTATGGCTTACAATTGACAAAAGTTGTCAATTTTTCAAAGTTATTTCTATTTTGATGAAACTTGCTGAATTTGTTGCCCCCCAGATTTTTCTGATGATTTTTGACCAGTTGTCCAAGTTGGATTTGGCATCCATCTTGGTGATTTGCACATTTTCATAAATGAACAAACTCATCATGAGCGTGTATATCAGCAGAAATGTTCCTGAATAAAGGTGAAGCGAGCTGACCGTTAAGTGAGGGAGATGGTGAGGTCAGGGAACTGCTGCACTCCCCGAGTTATGTGTTATTATAATTATTATGTATGCCATTATGCAAAAGTTATTTCCAACCAAAAAATTAATTGGATAAAAGGCATTCCATGAGTGCTGATGCATGAGGAAGTTATGTAGAAATAAATAATTTATTGTACTCATATTTACTATTATTGTAGCACTCTTACATGTGTACATGATGTAAATGAAAATAATGTGGCAATCTATTTTGATCGTACACTGTAAAAATGTATGAATTGATCTAGTAATAACTATATATTTTTGCTTCATGTTTTCTTATTTACTTATATATTGTGGTCATTATTACTGTTGTAAATATTTTTTGCTCAAATGTTAATCAAAAAAACAAAAAAAAACTTGGAAAATATTACTTCAATTAGATCAGAATGAACTCCATTCTCTTACAAAGTAACATTTTTGAGTGTGTCAACTATTTTCCTTTTACAGTGTAAATTGTATGTATTTATATATTACCTTTGGTTTTGCCATTTACCCATTCACTCAAATGTTCATAAAGCACATATGGGTAATCGTCTTACCCAGGGACATATCACACGTTGACTAGTGAAGCCGGGAAAACCAGCTCTACCACTGATCCACTGCCACCACTAGAGTTTGAATGCGTCTCCTGATGTTATTAGAATGACTGAACGAGTGAATGATCGGTCCACCATCACCTACGAGCTAATTTCATGACTAGTTAGCCAAGCAACAGTTGGCCTCTCACATTTATGTTTTTTTTTACGTTATTTCGATCTTTAACCACTGTGGATGGTGAGGCTAATAGTGGCTTCATATTTTTTCTTTGGATGGTATCGGGGGTAAAAGGTCAGCCGCTATAGGAAGTAAAAAAAAAAATGCAGCTGCGTTATT
Organism: Microchirus variegatus; assembly: GCF_963457635.1. Taxonomy (NCBI): domain Eukaryota; kingdom Metazoa; phylum Chordata; class Actinopteri; order Pleuronectiformes; family Soleidae; genus Microchirus; species Microchirus variegatus. The sequence continues at coordinate 17,581,508 of NC_139803.1, forward strand.
GGTTTGTGGTGCATTAAATATTTGGAGTGAATGCAAATTTTGACAACACTGAAATAAACCTTCAATACAGAGTTATAGAAATAATAAACTCAATGTGATGCATGGAGGGGGGAGCGTCAGTGGTGAGCTTTTATGCCAGTGAGGATAAAGTGGTAGATGATGGATGGATGGATGTTTATCATGGTGTCATAAAGACATGTACTATGAAACGGTAGGGTGAGCTCTGTAGAGAAAAGGGTGGAAAAAGCAACCAGACTTGCAAAGTTCTTCTTTAAAAGTGTTGTAAACAAATCTCATACATTTGAACTTAATAAATTATGATTGTTTCACAGCTAAGAGGAGCGGCTCCAAAAATATATCAAATATATATACAGTATATATATACATATTTTTTTTTTTCCAAACCTCCAGATAAAACTCAATTTTCAACTTTTTTTTTCCCAGTGATCCTGCCTACTGCAACTTTAATCCGGGTTACCTCAGGTGTTCAGCTCCATTGTGGAGGTCACTATTCAGGTCCGCCTGTGGTGATGTCATAGGTGGATGACTAAAGGACACTTCAGGCGGGGACGAGGCTGGTCCTCGCACTGGTGGAGTCGGACAGGTTTCTGTCCTCTCCTCTGCATCAAAACTTTCAAGAAAAGGGCAAGTGGCATGAGGTAATGTCTACGGGAATGAGAGGTGCTTGCAGTCCTGACACATTAGTCACAGCCCATTTGTCATGAATTGTAAATGCCTCGGCCCTCCATCATAACACAAACTTCCATTATCGGGAAAAATGCACAAACTGGTGTTCAATAAGCTTTGTGCACCGTCGATTTTTTGCATTCCTGAAACAGTCAAAGTGTTTATGTTCTCTTTACTGTACATATCATTAAATACTTTTGGCTGCACAAAATCTGCTGTCACAACAAACTGTCTGACAAGTGAACAAACATATATGCAGACACATACCCAAGTCGTATAATTAATAGCGTTGCCTGTGACAACAAGGACATGTTTTGACAGAGAGTCTGCAGGTGCTCACAACAAACGGCTAATTAAAACTGCATGGGTCTGATGGATTTATCATATTAATGTTTACAGCTTGATGATTAGCAACTTAGTGCACAGTATTTATATCAAGTTTAGCATGGGACAATTTCAGCATTTTTTCTCATTTTATCTACTGGTTTATCAGACTGTATGAATACTTGGGAGAAGCTGATACTGGTCAAAACCACAAGATTGGGTAATGAAAGAAGAAAAATATGCAGCTTAGTATCTAAAAAACAAACGTGATCTCCCACTTTGACCCAGGGCTTCCACAATCCACACAATTGTTTGGTAGCAATGTAAATAAGTATTCAGATTTCAAATGTCAAAATGAGTATAATTACCTACAATTAAACCTTAGCTCTTCAGTTTTTGTTTTTTCAAAATGACTGCCTCTGATTGCATGTGTAATGCATGCCTTGTTTTTATATGGTGGCAAAGACAATTGTCCACATTATGAACAATAAAGTTTCACCATGACGGCAACCATAAGCATAATCAAATGTAAAATCTATACAAAAACCCAAACATATCACATTATCACATCCTATCAAATGCTTCACAGAGCACAGGCTCTGAAGAGAGCCGTGTGCCACTGACGTCATGTGACCAGAAAATGAGTGATAGCTACACGTCTGACACGCTGCAAAAAAAAAGCAGCAGCAACATTTCAACTCAGTCATGTTGTCGTGATTGATTTCTTCCATTATGGGGGCAGAATATTTGTTACACAGTTGGCATTTTGTTTTAAAAATGGCTGCTCATGATGACTCAGTGGCAACTGCATCAGCACAACTAGGTTATTAACAGGATAGATGTTTAAAATATACTGCAAAATCAGTGTTGGGCAAAATAAGAAGATGTGAGTCACTCAAGAGAGTGATGAGTTGAAAACGACCAGGATAGATATATATTAGGGCTGTCAAAGTTAGCACATTAATTGTTGCGATTAATACAGCTGAGATTAAAATAATTATAAAATAATTCAAAGTTTGTTTACTGGTGTGCGCTGACCTCTGGAAATGATCTGTGCGTAACAGTCCCTTACCTACAGTCAGTCAAATAGGAGAGACTGAGATAGTAGCTGAAGATGGAGAGAGGTGAGGTATTGTTGGGTGGAAGGTTTCATTTTAAGAAGCCAAGCAACGGAACCATCGAGAAAACAAGTTACCTGGGTGTCACGGCACAATTTAATGACAATGACTGGAAATTGCTCATTCATGTTTTTGTGGTCTTCCTCAGTCTAAGTACAGGAGATAAAAATGCGATGTTAACTTCCGCACTCATTGGGACATCACAATTCGCTAAATTCCTGGAATTGTTGTCTCGCGGAGCTCTGGTTTGTCCGTAAAACACGTGAGAGTGCTGGTTCTACACAAACTTCCAGCCTCAGAGGATGTATCTGTCCAGTGGATACATGTTATATATGACAGCAAAATGCCTGCTAGAGCCTCCAAATGATCACTTTTCCAAACGCTAACTGCTGTTAGCTCCCAGTAGCCTCTGTGGCTGATATAATATCCTGTCCCTTAAGTTTTGTTCTACTTTTAAAAAAAAATACTACTAAACCGAGCGTTCTGAAAAGGGCTGTTTTGGCAGGGTGATTGAACTGCTGTGGTGCTTCATCCTTATTGTATTTTGACCAAAGCATGTCACAGACATGTTCATTAGAACAGCAGAGGACAAGGTTACCTTGGAGAAATAGGGTATAATATGTACCCTTTAAGATGACCTGGTTGGCACTTGATAGACCTGAGGCTAGTTTGTTTATGTGTGACCCATTGTACACATTGTAATGCGATATGGACATTCTGTTCACATGACCACAAGGTATAAGACTGTTTTTTGCATTTGCCCTGATGAAGGCCTTGTCAGGTAAAAACAAGTTGCCGTGTTTTTTTTTTGGTTACAGTGGATATAATTCAACATCCATGAAATATTAAAGGCTTATTTGATTCATTGCCCTCTTGAGTGACTCAGATGTTTTCAACTTGTCAATGATTTTCTGGTTCTCAAAACTAAGCAGCACCAGGGGGACATTTCTCTAGCTCTGGGTAGCACTAGCGCTTTTGTTTTGGCGTTGTTGACTGATATACATATTGGTAGATACTCAATGCTGTCACATTGTTATTGGTGTCAGACAAAAAAAAGTGTTGTGCCATTCCGAGTGTGGCTTTTTGTTCGCCCCTCCTTACCTTCTGTCCATGGGTAGGCTATAATCATCACAGTCCCAGGCATTAGCATGAGGAGCAGACAGGGCCTCTCCCCAGCTTACTGCATTATGTTTTGGCATCTTTGGGGCTCGCATTCCCTTCTTTTGATTCTGACTCCCTAGAATTAGTGAGAAAACACCAAGGTCAGCACAGACCTCTGTCTTGCCTCATCAATATTCACAGTGTGGAGCTGCTGGCCTCACCTGAGGTGCTGTTGCTGCCTCTGTCTGAGCTGTGGTGGGAGCCTCCTGTGCTGTGATCTCGGCTCTGGCAATAGCTTATGGTTTTGGGATGGACCCTCGCCTCGTTTCCCTGCAGGTGATCTTGAGACGGAGCAAAAAGTACATTTGTAACATCTTTTTTGCTTCCTCATGAAAATATCCTGGATTTCATGAGTGTTGCCATCCAGGGTCTATTGGCAGAAATTCTAGATTCTACCTATACGTATGTTTGTTTAAGTGTACAATTACTTGACTTTTAACCATCTTAACTTACTGCAGTTTGAAAATCTCCCGATGTTGACAAAAACCCAAGCCTGGTGATGTTGGACACCAAAGATCTGACTTGGCCCAATGCTCAATAGATTGTTTTCCACAACGTTTAACAAAATGTGACAGTTCCTAGATTGTTCATAGCTTCATCGCCTGTAGAATCAGAGTTCATTTGATTCTTTACAATTATTATTATTGGAGAAACACAGACACTGTTGCATTTCATTGCTCTAATTAGATTTATTCACAGTATAGCAGTTAAGTAGTGTTAAAATGATTCTTTATATTCAACTTTCATTGTTATAGTCACATTAACCAAGTAAAATTTAACAGAAATCCTGATTGTATATTGTCCCAAGTAACTTTTTAGTAAAATAACTTTATGCATAACTCGAGTCTCAATGTGGTTGGGAAAGGGAGAGGTGAGCAGACGAGTTCTCGCTTACAATCTGCAGTCTCACCATTTAATGTGACTAACTCTTAGAAACTGGACCTTTACGTGAATTGTATGAGTTAGTTCACTGAGATAAGGAATAGGTGGCACAAGTCCGGGTCACCACAGACAACGGGTAAGACGGGTGCAATTAGACGAAAAATAAAGACCGTCAGTGGCTATAGATAAACATTTCATTGTTGCTTCCAACTATTTATGAAGTACTATTGTAGGAAAGTTAGTTTCCTTTTTAATCCACAAAACCCCCTCACAGCCCAAGGCATAAGCAAAATAAGCGGAATGATCACCAGGGGAGATATTTTTTTCTTTTTTAACACATCAAAGAATGCTAGACATCTTTAGATATATTTAGATAAATAAAAAAAGTGTTTATCTTAAGTTATATAGTTTTGTTTAGGAGTTGAAGATTGTCTCTAGGGCACATTTGTACCAACAGGTTTACTTGTTTGATTCAAGTTCAGTATCTCCACATTTTTGCCCTTTTGTGATTTTTTACTGCATTTAAGGTAAGATAAGGTAAACAAAAATGTTTTGGTGTAAATAACACAACTACAATGAATGCAATTTATAATGCACTATTTGTTTTTGTTTTTTTTCGCTCAAAAGCAAGCTAATGAAAACCTACCAAATGGCACAAAGCAGATCAAACTGACCAATTATTCACCTTTGTTCAACATGTTTTGCTCCATTATGTTGTACTGCATCTGTGCTGCCATCTCCTTCGGTATGGGGGGAGGGTTGGGGGGCTGTTTCCAGCACGGCATGTCCAGAGGCTCCGCTAGAGCGCCGCCAGTAGAGGCTTTGCTCTTGATGCCGGCCTGGATGAGCTGAGTGGTGGCGTACGGGATGGGCTCATACATGCCCGCTGAATCTCCCCCCGGACTCACGTAGCCCATGTTGGCGTTGTTGAAGGTTTTAATCTCATTGAGCTTGTTGGAGTGGTTCACGTCGCTATAGATGGGCATCTCGGGAGCAAGCTGGCCACCCTGTTTGTTTTCTGCGTGGTTTCCATAGTTGGCTATGCAGTCAGCTGAGGAGGAGCGTGAAGAACAAAGCAGTCACAAAAGCGTCTGTATTGCTGCCTGCAACATGTTTGATATTTATCAGACACACACAATCTTGTGAACTGAGACGTGACCTCAGCTCTGCACTGACCTGGCCGGCTGTATGTTGTCATGTTGCTGTCACTGGTGCCATTGCCATTATTACAGCAATTGATGCTACAGTCCTTGTGATTGGCACATGCATTTGGCCAATTGTCTGGCAGCCACAGCTGGTTCAGAGGTTCACCCATACTGAGGAGGCCAGGTCTGCAATGAGGAGCAGCACAGTGCTGTCAATCAAAACCTGCTGCCTTCATATATACCACAGACATAGAAAAAGGGGGGAAAAACAGCATGGGGTGGAACGTGTCCATGTCATCATTTACAGAAGGAAGACACCTCCCCCTAGTGTACACCCAGCATCATTGCATTTCTTCTTGTCCTCTTTTATAATAACTCAAAGGGACACAATATCACTCACCTGCCAGCACTGCACACAGATTCTCCTCTTTGATACGCAACTGCAAAGAGAAACAGGGGAAAAAAAAAAACATGAAACTGTGACGAGCTGTCAAAAAGAAGACGAGCCAAAGAAAGAGAAGAGCATAAAAGGCAGGAATAGAGTCTAAAGAAAGGTCTGAACTCAAAAGAGGGCACTTACTTCAATACACAGTTCTATCCTCAAGGCACAGAGTCTGGCTGTCAGGTTTAATTCCAATAAAAACAACACAAATATTTCCTTCTACCTTTACCCACTTCAGAGTGAGACAACATTTCTCCCACATAGCACACACGTTTTATTCAATAATAGCATTTCATGTATTAACCTACTGAGCAGGTGCAATCCAAAAGGGATTCTTGTCTCCGACTACCTTTATTTTTACATCATTCTGCCAAAAAACGTAGGAAATACGGACACGGTTGTGAACATTTTTGTTGTCTCATTTGTTGTGATGAGAATATTAGCAGTCTATCAGCACATCACAGTTCTATTATTATCAAAAAATAAATCCAACAATTTTAAAATAAATTAGCGTATAGTCACATTGATGATGATCAATAATGACGCCGTTTCTAAATAGCTTTGTTTAATCACTCACAATTCTTGACAATTTATTTCACATCATTTCAATCCATATGCTTTTTTTCCTGTATTTAATAAATGGCTGAGTGCAGACAATGATGTATATAGTGTTTTAAGAATCTATCTATCTATCTATCTATCTATCTATCTATCTATCTATCTATCTATCTATCTATCTATCTATCTATCTATCTATCTATCTATCTATCTATCTATCTATATTTGTGCACATGGTATGGCCACCTGGTGGTTAAGAACAAAAACAGTGGCAAGAATTATAAATACGGCCTGTAAAATCAATGGGAGGATCTGGGATAATTATATAAAGTAACGGTGATATAGATGATATAATTATTGTGTGTGTGTTATCCTGTTCATCCAGTTCCGTTTTGCTAAACTGCCCTCAGGAAGGCGCTGTAGATCCAGTACAGTACAGCGACCAAAAGCATTTACAACAAGTAATTCACAGTGACTGCAATAGCCATGTTAAACTCTTCAACACCACACACACTGAAACAGTCTCCATTATCTGTATCATGTGTATTTTAGGTGGATTCATTTACTATAGTCTATGTCATCCTTGTGGCGTTTATCTTTACGAGTAAAAACTGTGAAGCCAAAAACAAATTTCCACAGAAAGGATGTCCATTATGACATAGAAACAGAGATTACATACCTGTAGGTGTGAAGGTAAATGACGGAACTGAAAGAACAAATGGAGGAGAGAAAAAATAGTGAAATCAGCTCTGTGTACATTTGCTTTCGGTGCTTCATATAAGTATAAGGTGTTTTATTTTCGTGTCAGTGCACGTAACCTCTGCCATGTGTGATGCACATCTCTTCATATAAAAATCGCATGTGTACAAACATTTAAATAACCACATGTCAGCCGCCGTCCCGCTGCCTCATGCGTGTCCAGGTGAAGGTTAATGGGGGTGACAGGCAAGAGCGTAAGGCAGAGGAGAAAATAACAGTGATATTCCAGCAGACAGAGTAATGGCAGGTTGACAGGCCTGTACCTCCAAGAACTGTGCCATGTGGAGGAAATGACACCCTACAAATGAGCGACTGAAGGTCAGCCTTTGAATGTCTGCATAATCGCAAAATGCAAATCTGTTCCTGACGCCTTTGAGTCAGAGGAAGATTAGACCCGAGTATTTATTTTTAAATATTTGATGTGTGATCTGCTCATTAGAGTGTGGAAATATTCCTTAATATCAGTGAGATGACGACGGCTGTTTGGTGTGGTGTCATGCCTTGATCCTTTCATCAGCCACCTTTAAACACACTGACAGGTGGAGTCGTGAGTTTAGTGTGTTGCAAATGAGCACAAACACAGAGCATTTATCCACGAAACACACACGTCTTTTCGAAAAATAGCCACCAATCAGAGGCGCACACACACACCTTTGCGGATCCCGGTGTACGTGCTGCTCAGGCCGCTTCTCTTCTTTCTGTGACGGTAGAGCCAAACACTGAAAATCATGAGGACCAACCAGCAGGTGGAGCCAATGCCAGCAATAAAGGCTGGCTGCCTCACCACATCTGAGATCTGAGAGAAGGTGTCTTTCTCCTCACTGATGTCCATCATCTGTCCCGCAGAGTCTGAAGAGAGAGAGACGTGTCATTATACGTTGACGAGGACCACAGCAATACAAAAAAAAATGTAGCAGAAATGAAGATGTTGAAAAATACATTTGCATAAATACATGTGTGAACACTGTTCAGTAACAAAGATACAGCTTGAATTTAAATCTTTGTTGGAAGTACAAAATCAATTATTTAAAGTGTGTGTGTGAAACAAAAGCAGACTTCGGTTCCATGACGCCAATGAGCCATAGTTATAATTCCCCCTAAAATGCTGTAATTATATAAAAACCTGAAGAATGTTTTATCAGCAATTGACCGTTCACTCATGAGTAAGTGCTCCTACACTGCTGTCTTTGGTTTGTTAGCTAGGTGAGATGTGCCATACCTCGATGTAAAAACACACAGAAAAGCTTCGACACATTATATAAAATTCCTAAAGATAAATAATTAAGTAGAGAAGAACAGAAAGACAAGCAGACTCCTCCTGTTTTTACACGCTTGTTGGACAATTCTGTACAAACTGTTACGAACACTGACAATCCTTAATGAAGTTAGACCCATGCATTGATGATTCATTGAAGTGTTGGTGTTGTACAGTCCAGCAAATAATATTTTTTGTATTAATTTTTTGCATACAATACAAACTTAATGTGTGCAGTATATTAAAAAGATCCAGTTGTTATCTTTATTTTTTGGCTGCAGGGAGTCCAGTTTGTATTTTTCTTGACAACTGATATATGATTTAGAATGAGTAAATAGTAATAGCTTGCATTTGTGTTTTGCATTTGTGTTTTTTTTTTTGCGCCTGTGTTTTGCACCTCAGGGCCACCGTAATTCACATATCAACATAGAAAGAAAAAAAAATCCCCGAACACAAATTTCAAATTGATGTCTTGCTTTTTTATGTTGATTATGCTCTCACTACAAGACTAATTTAATTCCACTTCTGGGCCTAAACATTTTCATTTATTCATTCATTCATTGGCAAACTCCTACCTAATTGAAAGAAAGTGACATCGCTCCTGACCCCGGGTCCTGCACTGTTACTGGCCGCAACCTCAACACTGTAACGGATCCCCGGTGCTAGACTGGAGATGAGCACAGAGAAGGAGGAGCCGTCGACCGACTGGTTTACGTGGTAGCGGCTCTCGTTGCCCAGGCACCAAATCTGTCAGGAGACGGTGAGGAGGAGACAGGATGACAGTGAGTGCCAGAGGACACGTCCGGCCACACAAAGACGAGACAGGCATGAAGAGTCTCAGAAAAACACAAGTCACTTTTTAACAGGGGATTCAGAGCATTAGTACGGAAGAGACAGTCAGTCTTCTTTTTTTTTACCTTGTACTCCTGGATGACTCCTGCCTCTTCTGAATCTGGAGGCGGTTTCCAAGCAATTAGGATGGCAGTTCCATTGGTGTCACTCTTTGTCACTGTAACACCTTGGGGTGCTCTTCTTGGAGCTGAGGCAGCGAAACATACAGTTAACTACGCATCAATAAAAAAAAAAAGAAACAAAACATTGTCTCTGCATCCAAGGTTTCCTGGAAACCTGAGGTCTGCGTAGAACCTTTTAGAAGAACGTTATGTAGGGTTTGCTCTCAGGTTCCAACTACAGCTGGTATAAGGTATTGTTTGTTACAACTGTAATCAACACTATGTTGGAGAAACTGTACCTGTAACTGCAGGGGGGAAAAACTAAAAAATTACAGCGCGTTAGTTTGTATAGTTTGTATTTTCAACCTTTTAATTTTAATATAAACTACTGTCATTTTAAATCAGGTATTTAAGCTGATTAGCAACACCAACCTTCAGTGTAATATATCCTAAATACTTTTATTTATACCTTTATGTTTGTAAATTTGATTTCAACGTGTAATTTCATTATTTTATCTTTTTTCTGCCTTGCTTAAGACTAGCACTATGAGTTCCCTCAGTATATGAAGTGTGCCATTCAAAGAAAGTTGCCCAGATATGGGTGAGAGTCTTTGACAGCTGAGGACATTAAATCAAACAGAATGGCACACTGAATGGATTCATGGACTGCCGATGATGGAGTTCTAGATCTACATTTAGGATTTAAACAGTAGGACATATTTAAAAGGTTCTATTGCATGATTTATTCAAAGTAATACTGAAATTCTTAGCTGAGTAATTAACTAAGTCTGCAAGGTCGACAAATTATTTCCAAAATCCTCAATCCCAGTCCACATGTGGAACATTAACAAAGTGTAATTTGTCCTGGTCCATAATCTACATCGCCAGACACAAGACTCTACATGTTTGCTCAGATGTTTTTTTGTTTTATCATACCACATCTATTTCATTCACCTGAAAGTGAAATAAAGAGGACAAGGAGAGAACCATTTTTGGTTGTTTTGCTTCTCTTTTTGCTTACTATAAACATTTCTTTGTACTTTACTTGTACTTTTGATACTTTTCACAAGATACATTTGATACCCAAGTACATTTAATGTGAGCTACTTTCTGACTTTTACTCTATGGTACTTGTAGTTTTACTTTGTTTTTTTTGTTTTTTTCAATTACTTTATACACATCTGCAGAAAACAAACAATCACAACCTCCCTGTTGGTGAACTGTATTATGATCAAATATACTGTATACCGAAAGAATTGAATAATATGCAAAAATTTTGATCAGCTATTTATAAAAATACAAAAAAACAATTCTGTCTAACCTTCTTCCAACGTCCTGACCACCTTGACCTCACTGTCGGCTCCCTGGAACTCATCGAAGAAGGGTCGCACTTTGAACTCGTAGATGGCTCCTCTCTTCAGCTGACTGATCATCACGCCGTCCTCCCGTGGGTTGCGTACATCCAGGACGCTCCACTGACCCTCAGGCTGGCCATGCTCGGCAGACGCCCTGTAGAGCACCTTGTAACCCTGGGTGTACGGGGACTGCTGCTCGACCTAATGTACATGCAGAGATGAAGTGTGGTCCATCAATGAGCAATTTAACATCCGTGTCGGCATTGAAAAGATGCGTTGAGATGCTGCAGTTTTTACTGCAAATTATATAGTTAGTAGGATAGGATTTTTCAAATCGGTCATCCCTGTGACATGGACTCATGCTTTCACCGAAAACATGGCCGTCAAGCAGGGTCACAAGATTTAGAGTTAACCAATAAAATATATGCACATTTAATTCTGCATTATCTTGAAATTATGTTTGCAATTTTATCTTGCCATTAGACACCATTTTTAAAAGGAAACAAAGTGTTCACTCTCCGACACCAAAATCATAGAGAAAAAGTATAAGTAGAAGTATTTTTAGCTTGTTGGGAGCTGCTGGTCTACTGCTGCCCACTTTGGTAAGTTTTTGTCACTGAGGCAAATCCAAATTAAGGATTTTACACATCAAAGTCACAAAATGACACCTTTGAACTGACCAATGGAGGCAGCAGTTAATCAGCAAATCCCATGTGCTGATGAAAATTCACAGATTTTTTCTACGGGCTTTGGTGTGACAGATGAAATGATTTACAAAGGATAACAAACTTAATTTTCCAATTTGCAAAAGCTGCGGCAAAGTGGCAATTATATTCTCAAGATATTGTACACACACCAGGTGTAAATTTAATTTGGTTTGCCTTTTGTTAAGTGGCTAAATCTGTTTTTCCTTGCTGGCAGCTATGTTTACAATGAGGCTGAGCGTCCACGTCAGGCTGGAACTATCACTTGTAATCGGTTATTGCACAATATAACGTGCACGCAAGTCCAAGTAACACACATGTAGGAGGTTAGAGCTTCATCTTGTGAACACTCTGCAGGAAACTCCAGTTAATCCACTTTTGCCTTTAGGGTGACACTGATTAGCATTTCACCATATCTGGGAATTCTCACTGTATACCACAATATTAGGTCATTAATAGAGTCCTCGCAGGAAAGTCTGGTCGAAATCAGAAGAGGATTAAGCGCTTTCGATTTAAACCACACAATTATGACAAAGAACGCCTGTGGGGGGGACACCCACACATCCACATGCACACACACATGCACGCATGCGTGCGTGCCACCAATACATTTTTATGCATTAGAAACGAAGTACACTAGAGATAAATTCACCGCTGTGCAGTGGATTTATTCTCTGTTTAAAAAAAATGTTTTATGCGAGTTTCTGCTCAGAGAGTATTTGCTCACTCGTCAAAGAGTGCTCAAGTAAATAAAAAACATGTCACAGAGAATAAATCCACTCTATAAAAACTGCTAGCATAGACAGCATTGATGTTTTTACCCTCTTTGCCTTTTAAATAATGTATTAATGTTCATAGTGTGTTTACATTTGCTGGTACATTTGACCTATTCCCATGTTAACCTAACTCTGACAACTTAATAAATACAGTGATGTTTACTGTGCACAGTCATCTCACCATCCACTGCAGCCTGACTGCAGACGATGACAGAACAGTTGGTGTGTGCAGATGGATCACTACGTCTCCCAGCTCCCTCTGGATGTGACGATGATCCACGCCCTGCATGGTGGAAGTGCTGTCTGCTGACGCCAAAGGAAAGAAAAGATGTGAAGTAGCAACAATAAGGTGAAACAAATGTATTCACCGGACGCTTTTGAGGAGCAAATTTGTCTGCAATTTAAATGATATCTGCTATGACGTAAAGCCTACATACACTGACCCTGTGTTCTAACAGCTTCAGAGATGGGACTGGGGTCACTGAGGCCGTGAGCATTCACTGCTCTGACCATGAAGAGGTAGACAGCTCCAGGCTTCAGGTTCTTCAGGACAAAGGTCTCTGTCTTCACATGATCAGCTACGGTCAGCCATCTGCTGCCCGATGTATAACTGCAGGGGAGAAGAGAGTGCAAAGAATTAAAGCGAAATACATATTTCCTTAAGCTTTCTTGATATTTTTAAGTTTGGTAGAACTACGCAGAATATTTTAACCCTCTTTTATTTAACAGCTTTGGAGTCATTGTGATGGTTAATTGTCTTGTTGTGGGGGGGAGATTGTGGGCTGTCTTTACTTCACAAAAATCAGTTTTTTCTTTGCGTTTCCACTCCACTAGGAGCTCTCACAGTGCCGACTGTGTGTCAGTATCTCATGCAACCACGCATTAAAAAAACACAACTCTCACTTTAAGCTGAGTGATAGAGTTGTAAGATGTTAAAAGATGCATAATTAATCACATGACTAACCTGAATGCCTCAATAAGGTAAGATGTAGCCTTTGCTCCAGCACTGGGGTTGGTTTTCCATGACAGACTGACAGAGCTGCGGCTGATGTCGGTCACCTCGGGTTTAAATGGAGCGCTGGGAACCAGATTAGGGTCTGTGGGATGAACTGCCTGGACCCCAAACTCTGCCACACAAGATAACATCAAAACCACAGTCAATACTCCAGTTACAATCACTATATTTTTCAGGTTGAATGTGAACCTACCTGCCACTTGCAAGTATGCTGTCCAGGAAGCCTGTCCATTTGGACTAGAAGCTACACAAGTGTAGAAGCCTGTATCTGCCAGCTGAGGAGAGATTTGCATTTAATAAGCTTAGAGATGTGAACGCAAACTGCCAACTACGCACTGCTGTTTAAATTCACCCTGACCTTAGTTTGTCGAATCTCCAGTGATCCTGCGTCTGTTGTGGATATGCGGGAGTCCACTGACGTCAACAGCACATCGTTCTTCTTCCAGTGGACTGTAGGAGATGAATGACCAGCTGTTTTGCACTCCAGAACAACTGTGCTGTCCACAGGAACAGTCTGGTTAACTGGGCCCTGCCTAATCACAGGGGGAGGGTGGTCTGTGCCAGCTGTTTTACAAAGAAAAAACACACAAAAGTAGGATGAAGGAAATGTCCAACCTATAACCTTCACATGTGTTGTTTATATTATTTTCCCTCAGTTTGGTCTTTGTGAACTGACATAACGCAACGTTAGTTGCAGAGTACAAGTACTTTTACTTTAAGATAATAATTACTCAAGTAGAAGTAAAAGTACTCATGAAAATAATTACTTGAGTAAGAGTAAACACGTATGCAGTGAAAAGACTACTCAAGTACTCAACAGTACAAGTACTGAGTTTCTCCATATTCATTTTTGAAATATTCAGAGCAACACAAATGGTACAAAATAGACACAACAGAATATAAAATAGCAATGTACAAATTAAGATATGTTAAATAATAATATTTTACATAAAACAAATAAGTTATTTAAAATAAGATAAATAACCATTGAAACAAAACAATAATAAATTAATTATTTGTGAAATTAAATACATCACCCTTTAACTAAAAGTACAATAAATTAGGGTTATCTAATTCAGATATATCGACACAGTAACCAAGTGAAACAACCGATAGCTGAAACCCGGCGTCCGGAGTGTACAACAACAACAACAACCCGGAGACGGGAGACTAGAAACCTGGAGACCAGAGCCTCAGTGTCGGACACGGTAAACAACGTGCCGCCGGTGTGTTTTAAATCCACTTGGAGCCGAAATCTGCGGCTAACATCTGAGCAGCTAACAGGTGGCTCCGCAGTACGGAGTCACGTGACTCAACTGGCTGCATCTGATCAAGTGCACCTGACTGCAGTACGCAGATCGGGGATGGGCTAAATATGGGCGTGGCTAAACGTTTGATTCAGCGCGAGTGACATCTGGTGGCGGAGATCAGGCAGCACATACTCAAACGTCAATGCAGTATAATTATATATATATTATATTATATATAATAAATAATATTATATTATATATTATATTATATATATAGCGAGAGATGATAATGTAATTATATAATTCCATGTTGTTTTGTAAATCCCTTTTTAAACTAGAAGCATTTATTAATGGATTAAAACATAACACACATGGATTTTTAAAGTTGAATTTCTCCATATTGGTACAGTAAAAATGCTATCGACTGTGTGTTTAGTCTACGATGTGTAGAAGACAGGAATACCATCCATAGCTTTGAATTATTGAGCAAAATGTTTTTACAGTAGCTGAAATATAACCAAAAATGACACTTGGACGATCAAACATGGATTTTTAATGTTGAATTTCTCCATATTGGTACAGTAAAAATGCTTAATATTGAGTGTGTGTAGTCTTAAATGTGTAGAAGACAGAGATACCATCCATAGCCACGAATTATTGTGCAAAATATTTTTACAGTCGCTCAAATATGGCCGATTATGCCACTTGGAAAATATGGACTTTTATTTTGAAATTTCTTCACACAGTACTACTACTACTAAGTAAAGATACTTTGATCTTTTTATTCATCATGGGCGGATGAAACACTGGAATGGAACATGTTTTATTCAAAATCTATGTTAGAATTATTATATTATACACCGTTTTAATACCTTTATTATGAAGTTATCCGGACCGGAAGTATATACAATGTTTCTATACGCCATTTCCACGCATTTACCGTAATGCTGAGAATACTTGTGCACTGGAAATTTAAGTGCGGCTGATTTGACCACGGAGATCGAAGTCGCGGCTGGCTTGACCGCAGTGTTTATCCATAAATTAGTTCATAATTTACACGAACAACGAACGGCAACTTACCTCTTAGCAGAAACGTGCGCAATATTTGGAACTCAAACATACGTTCTCCCTCTTCCGCCTGGTATGGGGCAAGTGGCTCAACGTGGGTGGAGTCAAACGTTTAGCTCCACCCATGTTGAGCCACTCCTCGATCTGCGTACTGCAGTCAGGGTCAACGCTATGTTTTTATTGGTTAAAATAGTCCCGAATGTTGGGTGAAGACGTCCATCAGGGAGAGAAATAGATCGCATGTGTAAAAAAAATTATATATATATATATATATATGAATAAAGCCACTTAGCCAAATGGGACAGTGTGTACCTTTCTTTCTTCAAATAAGTAAAAGTATGAAAAAATTACAATTTATCTAAAAAAAGTTACTTACGTATTTGTAACAGAGTAAATGTAGCGCCTTACTACCCACCTCTAGATCTGACTGAGGGAGCATTTGTGTGTATACAGCAGCAGTGCAGGGGTGGGTGGGTTGCGGACAAGAAACATTTATCCCACCAAACTCCCCTGTTAGTCATGTCCACGTCAACCTGTTTGCAGCTGCCTTGGTTTACTCGCACAATGTTTCCGTTGCCTCCATCTGTCTTGGTGTAAAACTAATCACTTCCCGTGTACAGCACAGGGTATTTGTTTATATGTAAAAGTTGTACAGTGCAGCTTTAAATCAAATTTCATATAACAACAAATTAAAGATAAGATTCGGTATGCTCCTCCTGCAAAAGTAACTACATTGAAACATGTTTCAAGTTTCTGTGGCCATGTTTATCAAACTAGAAGCACCTGTTAGGGTTGAAGAACAATGGCGGTCATTGTTAACACAGGGTGAGTAACATAATGTAAAGCCTGCGGAATGAAAACACTTGGTTAGAGTATCCGAGATATTTCAGTCTCCAGTGATCTCATGGGCCTGTGTGGGGACCCAGTGTTTCTTAATTCAAATCATTGGATATTAACGGCTGTGGAGATTTTAAATTTCTTGTACTTGGTATTATTCTCTGTGTTATTGTTAGAACAGTTTGAATCCAGTTAGTGACCTTTATTTTCTCGTTGCTCTCTAACTAATGAATAAAGGCCGCATTCCAAAAAGCTGAAAGCACACTGTCGACAATGCATTATTGGAACTGGATTGGGAACTGATTTTTACAAAAGATCAAAGCTGGAGGAACGAGACACAAATAAGAGTAAGAGAGAGAGAGAGAGAGAATGAAGGTGGATAAAATGAAATGCTGCCAAAAAAAAAGTGAAAGACAGATAAGATGTGAAAGATACTGAGGAAAATTGGTAAAGAGAGAGAACAATAGGTCGAGCTGGTGGTGCAGGCAGCCAAGGAAAAAGAAATCAACTTTTCCCCTCCAGCGGAGAGCAACTAATCGTTTATTCGGCAGTAGGTGCAGCCGGAGCCAACTCCAATCACAGCGGCAAAGCCCAACTAATAACATCCTCACTTAGATAACAGAACTCTCTCTCTATTCTTTTTTCTCTTACATTTCAAACCTCCATGAATGGGTGCAGAGCTTCGATATACATAAATATATTTATAAAAGTAAAAAAAAAGAAGAAAAAGAGGTGATGGAAACACACCTTGAAAAGTGCCTGCGGTAACACAGACTAGTTATTTCCATATAAATGCACCACTTCAAATGGGGATGAGAGGAGAGTGATGGGATGGAGAGAAATTTGAGGGCGAGGAGGAGAGGAGACAGATGAGAGCGTAGTACTATGGACCAATGAAAAAACTGGGTAAAACACGACACCATCTGTTTCCACGTCCATTACCCATGATGCATTTTTACTGAGTGAATATGTCTCCTTTCGTAGTGGCAGCAGATTGTCTATTACGACTCAAACAACTCAGAGTGGAGACGCAGTAAATGTCTGTTTAACCCTGAAGCGATTATCATCATTAAATTAATATATGTACACGCCGTAGTACAAAATTACACAGACATGTGTATTCATGTTCACACAGGTCATTTAATTGGCAAAGTCTGTAGACTTTGCTGGTGGTTTGTAATTACTGGTGCGGCCCTCCAAGCACATTTAAATTGCTTTTTCAAACAATTAACACAGTTTCTTTTTTTTTTGTTCACCTAGGATTTGGCTGACAATCTTTTTGACCACCATTTTATAGGACATCATATGCAAATTCTGCTGTCCTAATTATAAAGTAGATAAGAAAAACGTAACTGTATTGCTATTTAAAGTCCCTTTAAAGTAAAATCAGATACTGCAAACATATGACACACATGATGACCATACTTTTATTTTGAAAGTGGTGCAGGACGTGCTACACTAGATATAGACTGGTATATAGAGTGACGTTAAGACTGTGGTGAAAGTAAATTCTCAAAATAAGAATATGTTTGACTCACTCAAATGAAATGCATGCCAAGCTGTTTTACATGATGTTCAGGTTGTTTCCTTAAAATGTTGTGAAATTGTTGTACAAATAAAAGTAAATAAGTATTTGAACTCTGGGTTATAGTTCTGTTAGTAACTGTGAACCTGCAGTGCACTCATCTTTTTAAATATCAAAATAAAATACATAGGATACTCTGGTCTCGTATGTAATATTATACTGTATACTATGTATTTATCAAGTCATTTCAACTTATATCAAATTGTATCTTATTGCGTTCCATTATAAAAATCTTTTTTCCCTGAATCATACCATAGCCCTTGTATCTAAATACATACTAATTATCCTCTAAGGTAAAAATACACACCCCCAGACATAAGACTAGACACTGTATACACAATCACTATGGCTGCAAAGGATTTTGAGCCCAACGGGAGAAGAACACGTTCTGAAAACCCTCTTGTGACAGTAGTAACTTGGCCAATTACTACTCCTAAGGGGGCTTCCTCTCAGTAGTCTGCAACCTGGACCAATTCATACCGGCTCAGCAAAGGAAAACCACAGCACAAATGTAGTCCGTTTTAGTCGAAAGACAAAAAACCCCAAAAAACTGGAGTGCTGAATATAAAATCCCGTCCCCTCCCATTCCCATCTGTCTGCCATCACTCCTTCCCTTTACTCACAGTCTGTGACCTCCAGCAGTGCTTTGGTAATAACACTGCCAGCGATGTTGAGAGCCTGGCAGCTGTACATGCCGCCATCAGAGTGCTGAACATCAGTAATGGTCAGGCTGCCCATCTGGGAGACAGACAGACGGCTATAGGGCTGTGGTGGCTGGTAAGAGAACAGGAGACTCTGAAAGGGGTGAAAAGGCAACGCAGATTTAGAAAACCCGACACTGGAGCAGTGCTTTAGCGTGATGACAGACTGAGGGCGAGGCTTACTTCGCTGCCCTCCTTCTGCCAGAAGATAGCGGGCTGTGGGTTTCCGGTGGCCTCACACCGGAAGGTGACCGTCCTGCCCACTGTCACCACCTGGTTTCTGGGCCGTATGGCAAATGCTGGGGGCACTGCAGAGGAGGAGACGCCCTAATTACTTGGCAGCTAGGTACATTTTTCATCATTTAGAACATCAGCAAGCACAGAGAACAAAGAATAAGCAGGGTGCAGTGTATATTGCAATGCAGCAATTGCAGTTACTATTAAAAAAAATGGCACATTTTAACTCATTTACCCACACATAACATGAATTACATACTGGATTATGGAATTACAGTGCAGACAGGACAATGACAAGGGCTCGTGAGTTCTTGCCGCTGGTTGGTGGTGGATGACGGATGGATGACAACTTACCAGTGTTTACTACAAGGAAAAGAAAAAACACAAACAAGAGCAGTGTAATGAGTAAGCAGGATGCACACAGGTGTATGTATAGCTGAAATGACACAGTGTTACATTGAATGGGCGAATGGTGTCTGAATTGGTAGAGAAGAAGAGGAGACGAGAAAGAGATGCAAGCAAAAATGTTTCCACAACCTGCTTGGTACAGGTCATTTTACAAAATGATTTATTTTTGTAAATCATTAAATTGGGGTGAATTCCAATTCCTTGCTTAACCCTCAATCTCAAAAATTCAAAAAAAAAAAAAAAGTTCGCCCTCAATATTGAGATTTTCTGAGACCACCCTTGGGAGCAAGGGCTACCCAGAATGCATTGCGTGTTTTGACATGACAAAGATGGCGCTGAAAGCAGAGAAACGACTACGCTACAAATTAAGTATTTTCTTTGTTAATAGAGATATAAAAATTATGAAAACCATTGTATTATCTTAGTTTAGGCCCATATTATGGATTACTTACGTTATTCTGCCCCCTACAGTCTGAAGATGTATCTGCATTTAAGGGGTGTCCCATTTCTAAGTGACTAAATAACCCTCAACACTTGGTTTTGAGGGCCAGTTAAGATTAAGGGTTAAGCTTGAGGGTTAAGATTGAGGGTTAAGATAGGAATTGGAATTGGCCCATTGTATCATGTTTTCCCCAAGGTGGTGTACGATATTAAATTGTTTTTACTCACTATTGCTCAATATGGGAATGCAATAAATGAGATAAAGCATGATGATTTCACATACAGATATTAAAGATAAAGTAGGACTTTTTAGAACCTAAAAAAAAAGGGAAAAGGGTCTAATTGACAGTTGGACAATAAATGCCAGTATTTCAATAATACAAAAATTTAAACCATTTCAGCTTTAATTTTGGGAAATATATTTAGACGGTTTAGAAAATTTAGACTCCCATAATGAGGATGTAAACATGTGCAAGCTCGGGATATAGAGTCTCTGCTCCTCTAAATGTGCTACACAAAGACACATTTAGAGATGGGAACAGCTCTTGACATCTGTAAAGTAGATTTATAATGAAATGAAGGGCTAGCTAACCAGCTGGTTTTTGGAACTACTGTGAGGAGATGACTGTGGTTATTGCTCAACATTTTTGTGTTTAAAGAATGTTTTTAGAAAAGGCAAGCATGCAACTCTTTTTTTTTTTTTTTTTCAGAGCGTACACAAACATGAATCATGTTTAGGCAGTTTGATTTCATTTACAAAACAGGTTTTCACAAAAGTTTACATATGAACCATCAGAAATGGTTTTAATGAGTGCAAGACTGAGGAGTTGATGATTTCATGCTTGAAATTTGCACAATCCTTCAAAGGAGCAAGCGTCTTGGCCTGACAAAGTACATTTGTTTCAGAAATGAACTGCTTAACATCGACCAACTGTTCTACATCAGTAAAAATAATTCTGTGGTAAGACTTAAACCAGAGGATAAAGGGATAGTTGAAGTCACCTTGAAAACTTGGCTGCCCAATTGGAAAACAGATTTTAAATGAACAAGATGTAAAATCACTGATTTTCCTCTATGGACTTTAGTGAGGGAGAGTGAGTGGTTAACAAACTTGTTTCCAGCCATGATGATAAAGGGCAAACATATTCTTAAAATATCATAGATTTAAACAGGCATATCTTTTATAAATTGAGCCCTTTGTCAAGTGGCTCAATCAGTTTTTCCTTTTGGCCCTTTCTGGTGGCGTCTTCTCATACTACTCTACTTCAAAAACCTGAACTATTCCTTTAAGACAGAGTTGTTTTTCTCATTATAAAACACACATCAGTTTCCTCTCTTAATGCAACTTCGCATCAAGCAGCTATTGCAGTCCTTTTCCATTCACTGCCCAAATTAGCTTTGCTCCCCCGTGATGCTCATTTTCTCAGGTTTTGGGAGGGAGAGGAACGACAGTGTAATTGGAACCATGTCATTTTCCCAGCATGTAACCGGCCCTGCCTTATCTTTAATTAAGTCCTACTGTCCTCGCAGTCCGTGACACCCACTGTGTCACTGTAGCGTGTGTTTATGTGTACAGATACTGTGCATCTGTGTGCAACTACGAGAGAGGTGTCACACTGCTCATTTCCTGTGACTGATTTAAAGAACTGAAGGCTGTCATTGTGGCAGGACAGCTTAGACCAAGCGAATCCATTTTCTGTGGCCACATAAACATTTACTTTGCGTGCACGTCTCAGTTCATACCATGAAGAGCGCCGTTAACAAACTGCTGCAAGGTCCTATAGTGCTTATTATTTAGAATGTGTGACAGCTGCACACATTATATATCATCCAGCCAGGAAGTAAAAAGAAAACACCCCAGATATAATTCTCCCTCTCAGTGCTGTGATGAGAGAAATGGCTTTCTAAAACACAATAATGAAGACTCGGTCTTAGCAAAAAGGCGAGGTAAAAGACAGTGTGTGCTCATTTACACACTGCATTAGTCCTGTTAGGGGCAGCTGTTCTGCAAATACTTTTCCATGAAGGGAAAATCGGAGGCCCTAAGCAAAGTGTGTGAACTGTTTTACACGTAGAAAAGAGTTGAAAGACATTACATGCGAGGGTCAGGTTGTACTGACCGTGGACAGTGAGCGTGGCGGATGCTTCAGACTTCCCAACCATGTTCTCCACCACGCACGTATAGGAGCCTTCATCTGAGGAGGTCACTTGGCGAACAATCAAAGTGTGGTCCTCTAGGATTTCAAATCTGCATGCAGGACGGATACAAATCGAGAGATGAAAGAGAAAGCTCGAGCGCCGTGTTTCTGTGATAAGTGGCTGTATACGGAGAACACATTTGCGCGTTACCTGCCCTTAGGCAGTTCAGAATCGTCTTTCCTCCAGCGGGTAGTGGGAACAGGGTCTCCTTGAACGACACAGTGGAACTCCACACTCTCATCCGCCAACACCACCACACTGATAGGCCGCTTTACAAAGGTTGGGCGCTCTGTAGAACAACAAAACAGCAAGCAGCACACATATCAAATAATAATCTCCCAACACCCTGCATTGTGCTTGTAGTGTTTCCATATATTCATTTTACTTTACAACTTTTACTTTATAATGAAAAACTGTCCCAAAACATTATCTCCATCACTACCCTAGATATCTCTGTGTGTCTTTTTCATTGATACGGACATTATGCAATACTTCTTCTAGAGGGCAGTGACAAGCGAAAAGTTGTAGGCATCAACAAACATGGCTACTATTAAAGTGGTTATTGTATTGTGCTAGATCTGAAGTAGACAGGCATTTTGTGGAAGTGCAATATAAGAGCACTGAATGTATCGTAAGCCGTCCTTTGAATGAGGAACATGACTTGCTGGTGTTTCTTGTGAGGGAGATTGGAGATCACCAGGGCATTTTCAATATTTCCGTATGTCCACCTTTGGACAACTTGCTTTGCCAGAAAGACCCTCAAATTAAACATGCCATCGTCAGTGGGTGAAGCTGAGCACCTGGAAGTGACTCTCTGGTTTCCTGGCTGCAGGTATATGCCAGCAAACCCGTATAGACTCTTCTTCGCCTTTTTCCTGGCTGATTGGACTATTGACTCTATACTGCCCAGACAATTATCAGTTGTATTGCTCTCCTGCAAAGTGCACAATGATGGACTAAATGAACGAAAAGTACAGATGAAAAGCTTTGTTCTTCTAGTAAAAATTAGTAAAAATGGGCCTTAAGGGTTTGTTCACATGCAACTTCTTTTGTCAGAGTTGCATCCATTGCGACAAACCTGTTTTTTTGCACCAAAATTATGATATCTCAACTTTTTGGAATGCAGCAAGCACAGAAATGACCACAAAGGAGCTCAAAATCTCCATCATCTACTAGAGTAATTCCCAAAGTCAGGGTTGGGACCCACTGATGGGTCGTGGCAGATTTTTTTCTTTTACTATTGTGGTCAATGGGAAAATTGCTTGTTGGGGCCCCATGAGCATTTTTTGTTGCAGTACCCAGTGTGGCCACCATGACAAAATTGTCTTCAAGGCAGAGGGGGCAGTGCACTATCCAGATTTTATAAGACATCCATGAAGCTAACTGGTAAATGGTGCCTGGAATCTGGTGCCGCAGCAAATAAACATGATGTCACACACATCTCTTTCGGGTCAGTCGTCATGTGTTAACGTTGACGCCTACATTTTACACAAACTCGCTCTTGTCATGATTTGTATTGTGATTTTGGGTCAATATAGTTTGCCATCTTTAAAAAAGTTGGTCCATATACAGAATGTCTGGTACTGGTGGCAAAAGAGATCTTTTTTTTTTTTTTGTTAATTTAGTTTAATTCTTCCCCCCAACCCTCATGTGGAGGATAAAGCGGTAGAAAATGGATGAATAGTTTAATTCTTAAGTTCATTCGGTGAAACAACATCAACTTCAGTCATCTCAGCAGCTCCCTGGTTTAGTTGCTAAGCAACAAAAGACATGACCAAATCCAGCCTCTTCCTCCATGCATTTTTAGATGCTGCATATACATTTTTGATTCAGTATATATAACATAGTGTTTTATCAATTGTCCAAGTGTTTCCCACCATTTTTTTTCTTTTTTCTTTCAGTGAAGGTAAATGTTATAGTCAGTTGATAGGGCTTTGACAGTCTCCAGAGTGTTTCATAAAGAACAACTGCAGCATAAAATATGTTTGACCTGCTTCTGCATTCAGCAGAATGATTCTCACAACCTTCAAAGTCTCTCTGAGGCACTATACTGTACACCCTCCAAACTAAACCAAGGTCATCACACTGTCTGATGCTGATAAGAGCTCTATTTTCATGGGAACATGTTAGGAACGAAGGGAGGGTGGAGAAAAGAGGCTTGCACACGCAGCTTGGGGAGGGAGATGTCAGTGGTAACATGAGGAGCTCTTGCATTGAGAGGTTTGAGAGCACCAGATACATCAGTGGTGGATTGACCGATTGGAAACCTCTCCAAAGCTTTCTGATTGGATGGCAGTCCTGCACAATCGATGTAATTAACAGGTTATTACACTCCAGTGACAAAAACGTAACACTACAGTGGACTGGCAAATGAAACCAGTATGAAAAAAAGTAGTGGAAGAAAAGAAAAGAAAACAAAAACACACTGGAACAATCACAAAGCTGCACAGTTTACCCAGCACAGTGAGTTCAGCGACTTCGCTCTCCCTCTCTCCCACCATGTTGGTCCCGACGCAGATGTATTTCCCCGCATCACTCTTCCTGGTGTTGGTGATCATCAGCTTACCACTGCGGATCTGAAAAAAAAAAAAAAAAAGTACAATACATATTTATACAGCTGTATTTGGCCCATACAGTATGTCCGCTGCTGTGTGTGTGTGTGCATTTACAAGGTGTACAAACAATCTCAACCGATTTACTGCTAAAATTGTGACATTCGCCACAGATTTAAGGTCCCATATGCCATATTTACAGGAAGTGCTGCAAGTCAAAAAATCCATCTACAACAGTGGAAAGCTATTGTGACAGCTAATGCCCTAACCCATCATGAATACTGTAGCCCGTCACCAGTGTAAACACGTGTATCATCACGGATGATCGACTTGTTACTGTGTCTCAATTACCAATTTCCTGATTCACTGATTTCAGCCAGTATTGGACTGATACTAATACTGAATATTGGTATTATTTACACATAAGGATGATCACATAGACAGGACATCCTGGACATAAAGGCTTGTAGAAAACTCAAGAGTTAACATGAATATGATGGGACAGTTTTCAAATGTGCTCATCTCTTAACGCAGGAAATTAAATGACGCATATTTTAAGCACAGCAACTGCATGATCGGCTACAAAAATTACAACCTGATGACAACAACAACAGGTCTCTGCTCAAGACATACTCTTATCTCACATACGGATTTAGCATGTCTGTAATGAATAATGAAAAAATAATAATTATACACAACAGTTCTATCCACTTTGATAGCTTAACAGCATGTGGTGTAGTATACGGGTGTACATATCTGCATCTGTATGCTTCTCCTTATCTAAGGAAGGGGAATTGAGCTGCCTTTCAAGCTGCATAGAAGGTCACCCATTATAAAATTACATAATTCATATCTAGTGCTACATTAACACAGAACCCAGGGAACAAAGACACAGCATCTTTGTAGATTCCTTCGTCAGATGTTCAGTCTGCGTGCCTTGCCTTGCTCAAACTTTTTTAGATTCATGGGCATCAGCAGCACTCAAGCAGACACACACATATGCAACAAAGAGGGTGGGAAACATACTGTATGCTCTACATGCTGCTTTCAGTTTTTCATATCCTATCCCCCCCCCTCCCCCCACAGCCTATCTTAGCTGTCTTCACAGTGCTTTGGATATGAGGCACTGTATTGATAGTCTGCAGACACTCTGTGTTAGAGGAGTTGCCACAGCAGCAGTGAGCAGACATGAGAATACAGCAGCGAAACACGACCTGAAAAAGACCTGAAAACAAACACAAGGACATTCCCTGCCCCCAAACATCAAAAACCTTCTCTCAGGCATCGACTTCAATTAAACTTTCAAACCCTTTATTATGGCTCCAGATAGCAGTTTGTTGTCTCCAGTCTGCTAGAGACACACAGCCTGTAGAGGCACAGTGGCGTTATTTCTTAAGAGAGGTCAGAGGTGGAGGCCGCCTTCAGCGTGGTGTCCATAAAAGCATGCGGAGGGATTCAGTGTCATGGCATGCAGCATCACCTTGCTTGGTGGGCACTCTCCACTTACCAGCTCACACAGGTTATACATCATTAAAGTGCTGCTGCAAGGATGAAACCAATGGCCCTTTTCATTTATTTACTCATCCTCCTGCAGCCTCACCTTCCACTACAAGCAGCTAACACTGTCCATCAGATAAATAACAGTCAAGAGTCGTCTAGCTATGGCTGACATTCCAGGTCTTCTGTTAACAATGCAGTTTTAAAAGGAAGATTTAAACGAAACTGAGGCATGACGAGTGGCTTTGCAATATTTACATACACTGTGCCAACCACTAGTGATTCAGCAAATCAGTATTCAGCAGAACAGATTTTACATGTTTAGATATTAGAGACAATAGAACTCATGTCACAGACCAAGGTAACACCCTCTGGCAGGAAAAGTTCGTACTAGACAATACATAAATCAAACAATATGTCAGATAACTCTTCTCTGGCTGTTTTCATAATAACAGTGGAGATGGTGCTTAGATGTTGTTGAGACAGGCTAACAGGAGAACATTTTAGTGGATCCCTACAGATCCAATGAGACGGTGGAGGTGAATCACAAACTCACAGTGAGCTTGAGAAGATGGAGAGATGGATTCTGTGGTTGAATCTTGGTAAGCAAACAATGTCGCTGCCAAACTATAAATATGTAATATCTTATAATACACACACCACATGTTTACACTCTAAAGGGCCAATTTCTCATCTCAAATGTTATTAAACTGCATTCCGGTGACACAGAAAATATTTATTTCAGAAAGAGAAACGGCCACTGTTTCAATGTTATTCAGCTGCAACAACAACAACAACAGTCTTTCTCTCTCAGACGCCATTGCTCACTGTAGCCAGAAGCACAACAACCTTGCATAGGGACCCCTACTGATCGGGGGTGAAATCGCACTGCGTATCAGGCACCACGACGGAGAACTATGAAGTCTCGAGGGGTCTCTGTTACGCAGTTGGATAACGCATTACACAGTCTGAGAAGTATACTGTGGCCCTAAGTCTCCAATAACACCAGAACAAAGAGTCACTTGAGGGAGTCTGAATACTTAAATATAGTGACAAAGTTGCTAAGTACGCAACACTGGTTGAATTCAGCACCAACAAACTTCTCTATTATTTGTGTATTTATTGGACTAATCTATTTTTATTTGGATTAATCTATTTATTAGTCCTATAAGAAAACATATAACCACTCATTGCAACCAGGGTAGGAAGAAGAACACAGTGCATTGAACCCTGAAACAGATGAGATGCAGCAGCATAGGAGCAATCCTGCCACTTCATTAGATGTTCTAAAGTGACCTGTTCTGATGATCTTTGACCAAACATATAACATTTTCTTTATTGAGGTGTTCACACCATATGAGGTCGTCCTTCTTTGTGTGGATGCTTTGCCTGCACTACTGTCATTGTATTATTCAAACTTTTGAGTATACTAATTAAAAATGTATATCAGTTCAACCTTTTAACGTAGTTTGTGGGTTTATTTGCACAAGAAGGAGACTAGTCTTGCTTTCAATTGTATCACAGATATTAATAAAAGATACATGATACAGCTATAAATATGGATTGGGGTAATAAATGACACAGATATGTCCTTTCTAATTAAGAAAATGTCATTGGATTGCTCTATCAAGGCTCATAATCTTTGCCGTGCTGTTTTCAATCTCATGTAATAAGCACTCTTATTTCCATAAGGAGCAAATTAAATCCAGGTGAATGAGGTTATCCTCAAAAAGACTTGTCTATGAACACACACAGTCTTCTATAAGCTTCTGTAATATTACGTCCCCTGATGAGCCAATATCACATTGTGGCAGTGTGATGATGCAGTGTTTTAGGTATTCCTCAAGGACTGCAAAGATGATCTTGTTTTAACCGTTGCCTTTGACTTGTTGCTGTTTGCTGTAAATACTGCTGTACCAGCAACTTCAGCAGCTGATTAAAGAGCAGACTGAGAGCTTTTTTTTCTTCTTCTTCTTTTTTTAGAGCCATAGGCATTTTTAGCAGAGAATTCCATTTCTAAGAAATCCAAATGTGGTTTGTCTGTCCTCCATCTAGGACACTGAAACCTCAACTTTCATCTCTGCCATGTCTTTTTTCTTCTTCTTACCATTGCTTTGCACACAGCAAAAATGATTTTCAAGACAGTGCAGTAGAAAAAAATCAAGATGTCTGAATAAGATATTACAGTTTAGTTCCGTATGCTTATTTAAGTAAACAGCTTAAGTGTGTGTGTGCAAATATAAGATAATCTAAGGTATACATTCTTAAATTCACTTTAATTAAGTAGTAGAGTCAGTTAACAGTCAGTTAATCTCTAGTAGTTCTATTTTGTCGTTAAGGCACACACAACTCTTGGCTGCCTGAAGTGTGATTGACCTTTTCAGTTAAAATGTGTACATCAAACTTACACATATCACGAAATTGTCACTTCATAAACAACAATCAATGTTCCTAATCAGAAGACGCAGATTCAAAAAGGACCGACAGTAGCTGCGAATCACTTGTGCTGGACTGTTTTAGTCTTGGTACAGTGAGTGAAGTCTGTGAATGAACCTCGTGGCAAAGACGTATATTTCCATACAGAAAAGATGATTAGAGCGGACAAAGACAAGCGCACAGAAAGTACAAAGCAAAAAGCAGCCTTTGTATTTCCCTCAGAGGAGAACAACCCCCCACCACCACCCCCCCGCGTCTCTGATCCATGCCTCTCCTTGAATCATACATTGCTGCTCTGTCCATCACATTCCCTCGGGGAGATTCTACCTATCACTGCACTAACAGAGCTTTAAAATCTTCTGCTTCTGCAAAGGCATTTATATAAATGTACCACGAATAAACATACACATGCAAAAGAATACCTGGTTATATGTTTGAGTCAAGGGACTGGGGATCCTTTTCTTGCCAACCCATCTGATTAAAGAGTTAGTTCAGGTTTTTCAAAGTGTAGTTGAATGAAGTACTAGTAGCCTAGACATCTAGATGCACCCTAGCCAGGGTTTGCAGCCAGGGTTCCGTTGAGAAACTCCACGTTAGCTCGCAAGCTGCAAAATCCAAACTTAAACAAATCCTTAAATTTAAAATAAAATTAAAATTATACTTGGGACTCTGGAGGCCCTATCAGTCGGCAAAGTGTGATAAAAGATGACTCACTCATGTTTTTGTGTTCCTCCTCAGTCTAAGTACAGGAGATGAAACACGCAATGTTGACTTCCGCAATCACTGGGACGTCACAATGCGCTGAATTCCTGGAACTGTTGTCTCGCGGAGCTCCACTTTGTCCGTAAAACACGCAAGAGTGCTGGTGAGGGCAACAGTAGTCGAAAAAACTGGAAGCTCGCAAAAAATTATATTCTTGGCTCCACAGTGCAGCACAGAGTCCTACACAAACTTCCAGCCTCAGAGGATTTATCTGTCCAGTGGATACATGTTATATATGACGGCAATGTGCCTGCTAGAGCCTGCAAATTATCACTTTTCCAAATGCTAACTGCAGTTAGCTCCCAGTAGCCTCTGTGGCTGATGTCATTTACTGTCCCTTAAGTTTCGTTTTACCTTTATTTAGCCATAATAAAGGGTTTGAAAGTTTAATTGAAGTCGATGCCCAAGGTTTTTTGATTGAAGGGGGGCAGGTAATGTCCTTGTGTTTGTTTTCAGGTCTTTTTCAGGTTGTGTTTCGCCGCTGTATTTTCAGGGTTGTTTTGGCAGGGTGATTGAACTACTGTGGTGCTTCATCCTTATAGTATTTTGAACAAAGCATGTCACAGACATGTTTTTTAGGACACCAGGGAACTAGGTTAACTTGGAGAAATAGGGTATAATAGGACTCCTTTAACATAATGACGACAGAGTTGCGACCATTCCGTGTGTAGTCTCTGCGGCCACTCCAACATCCAGTAAACTCTCGGCAATTCTTTGGGGTTTCTTCTGTTTTTCGATGATGAATGTACAAGCACGTCCAAAATTTTCTGATTCTTCGCACAAAAAACGGCAACAGTCATTGGGCTTCATTGCTTTGTTGCTCTGATTGGTTGTAGCACTATCCTATTGCGCACAGATTTCAAACACTGAAGTCACAAAATAAAACACCTGAATGTGTTGATGGACGCAGCAGTGGACAAACAACTCCATGTGTGCTGTAATATGAACATTGTCGATTTTCTCAGTGGATTTCAATGAGGGAAGAGAGTGGTTTACAAACTATACAAAAGCTGTTGAATGTGAGATAAAGCAGCAAAGATATCAAAAACATAAACATATATTTACGAGGTAAGCCTTTTGTAATGTACGCAACTGAATTTAGTCTCAGACGGGTTCCTGGTCCCAGCAGTCCACTGGTGACATGTATGGCACAGTACCTCAAACAAACACAAAAATATTTCACTATTTTTAGTCGACACAAAATGAAAATGACTCCTGTGTAATATGTCACCCAAAACAATATACAATATCAAATTACCACCATGCTATGGGTCATAAGATGACACTTGCTCAGCTACTCTCTCATCCTGTGTATTATTGGCGTATTTGTCGTATAAATAATACCCACTGTTTCGTTATATTATGGACTAACATTTTCTTGTCTCCTGGCATTTTCAGCTTTGCATGGGCACAAGTGAAGATGACATTAACATTTAGTGTTTTTGTGACCACAAAATCGATTCTGACTTTACACTTTGGCGCTTCTGTATTTTATTATATTTTTACAAAGACTGAGGGGAAAACAGGTAATTGGTTCTTTAGAGTTATGAAAAGGGCAAACAAATACCAACGATTTACACGAGCCACTTCTTTTAATGTAAGGACCTTGAAGGTTATGTATGTTGTACCTTTTATGACTACTATTTTAGGACTCAATGTTCAATGTGAATTACCTTCCACTTGGCCATGGCATTCAATATCAACATTTTTACTGACCTATTGTCTACCTATTGTCTCTATTGTCACCTTCAGTCTTGAGAACTTGTGATGAATACCTTGTGCTGACACAGAATTACTAATAATGACCATAAAACATTAATTTGTTGTATCCCGTCATCATAATAAAGGCATCTCTTACCGTGATACGTTCATCTCTGTCATCAAGAGTAACTCCATCTCTCCTCCAGGAGATGGTGGGTTCAGGGTGCCCCCGTGGTGGTTGACACTCCAGCACCGCAGGTTCACCCACCGCCACCATTACATCCACAGGGTTCTGTCTGAAGTCATCACGCAAAACTGGAAAACACAGAATGACACAGTTAACAGTGTCTGATGTTGTGATGGCAAAGAATACATTTCTATAGCTTCAGGCTGTTTTTTTTTATATTATTCTATGTCTAAGGCCACCATGAGATAATAGTGTTTTAGCAATGCCCTAATGACCCATACAGTGTAATTATAATAATAAGATATCCAAAAAATACAGGAAACAGAATACAATTTTAGAATAACACATGTTGCAGACCAAAACGTTTGGTTTGACATTCTAAATTGACAATAGGTGTGAGAGTGAATGTTCTCTGTATTTTGGATCCATGGACTGGCGACCTTTTTTTTGCCTTATGGCAGCCAGGATTGACTCGTCATATACACATGTTGTATGAGTTCAAGGAGTTTGCTGATATAACAACAGCTTTCAGTCATGGCCTGTACTCATTCTAAGATCGTCATATACCGCCGTTCTGGCACATCCCTCAGTGTGGCCTTACAGACGCACCTCATCTGAAAGAGACTGTTGCCCTGTGTGACCAACCACTCTTTAACTGAAAAGGAAAATATATACTCTTAAAATGTGAACCAACAGTGAATATCCACTGAGCCTAACCTGTGTTTGTATTGGAGGGACACATAATGCATCTGTCCTGACACTCTCAGGATGAGAACAGTTTGGGATATTACCACCAAGCACTCAAAAGTTTGATTCCCCACTAGTTCTAGGGCAGTAGTCCAATTAAATGGCGTAGTTGAGCTACAACTGTACCCGGACTTAAATGTGCATAAAAACATACTGGCAGAAAGGTAAGGTCCAGATGGCTTCCCTGGCAGACGGCAGAAAATATACGGCAGCAATTCATCATCTTTCTTAGCCTGTGCACAAGTAGCAAGTTTGCAGCCAGAAGCCGAACTTGCATCTCATCCAAGTAGCCCGACAGAGCAGTATGAGTTCCAGTGGTCACCGGCAGCTCCTGCCTGTCTCCACCAGAGACTCCACATAAAAACCTCCTCACTGTACAGCTCCAAACAGCATGAGGAGGAGCACATAAAGAAAAAGCCATTCTAAAATCTTGGAACAATGATGGATATCAGTAAAAAGGATCTGCAACATTCAGCAGAGGACTGATGTAAAAGAGGAAGGTGTTCATTTTGAATGTAAACAACCTTCCATATGCTCATATAAGTGAGCAGATTCCATGTCCTGATGAGGTGAACAGCTAGCGCTAATGTAGATGCCTGTGCATGAGCAACTGCTGTTAAGTGTTCCCAGTCTTAAATTACAATGGGGGCTTAGAACCTGAACAAGCTAAGCGAGCTGAGCCAACACAGAGCTACAGCAGAACATCAGTGTGGAGTCGGGTTGAGGAAGGGGGTAGAAAGACAGGAAACAATGGGGAAAAAAAGGCCTAATCGCTCCCAGATGGCAGCAACCCGTTCACCTCTGGACACGGATTTGCGTGTAACACCACGCCGAGATGGACGCCAAGGAGGCAGAGCCTGAGATGCCTGATGAGCGGCGTGGTGGGTATCGCGGGGGAACAAATTGGGACGACCCTTCTAATTGGAGGTATAATTTTTTTTGGCCCCGGCCGCAAGTCCTTATGAGCTACGCTCCGCTGCTTTGGCCCCTCTGATCCTCTGAGCAGGGTTGCGACTGGCTGACTGCAGTTGAGTGAGTGCTGATGGGAAACAGCTGTCTGACAACACAGCCCACCGCACCCCCCTCGCACCCCCACTCCTCGCTGCCACGGCCAACACCACCATGTCACATGATAAAAGGCATTCCACTCGGGACACAGAAACATGGCTGAGGTTACATCAGACAGGAAGAAAGTGAGACCATCACGACTGCATGTACAGTGTGTGTGTGTGTGTGTGTGTGTGTGTGTGTGAGTTGATTGATTGACTGATACTATCTTTCAATTCTGAGAGCATTAAGATTACACATCTGTTTTTACTATCTTGTGAGGTCCATATGTCTCCATTTTAAAATACCCTTTTCCTCAAGCCCCTTTGTTAAAGATTTATTTTTTTGCTGATCGCCTTTGTGCGTGTAAAAAAAAGAAGACATTAGAGGACATAAAGAGTTTAAAGGTGCCATATGTACGAATGTGGCCAAAAACGGTTACTACATTCAAGTTCAAAATACAGAGGTCTTTTAGGTTTCGTTTTCTGACGTAACTGGCAACCCGTGGTTGCTCGGCAGCTGAGACTCTACTGACTGCAATGATTGGTAGACGGCGGCAGGTGGCGCCACATGCCAAAACATGATTTAAAAACATAAACATGATTTGCAGTCTGCAAAAGATTTTTTTTTAATGCAAATATTTTGGCTGTACTGTTGTTGTTGGTGAGTTCAGTTTGTTATATGAACGATATTCTTGAGTCTCTGTGACATATTAGGAGGATTTTATGGCCAGTTGCTTTAGATTTATTACATAATGCACCTTTAAACAAAACCAAAGGAGGCATGCAAAGGTTATGTAGCGACAAATGTTCTCACAAGTGAGTAAGCACGTTTATGTATTTGAGCTTAAGTTGGCAGGTTTTTGCATGTTTTACTGTATTATTGTGCTGAGTAAGCACACGAATAATCCTGCTGGTGCGTTTGTAAAAAGGGGATTGTTTATATTCTCAGAAGGGAAAATGTATCTCCTTATTACATTATAATAGGAAATGATGCATGGCCATGTAACCATGCAAGGCCAGCCCACACAGAAAACCCAAACCAAGGTTGTTTCATCCTTTCCAGATCCTTGTATTGTATCCATTTGTGTGTTTTCCGGTCCTTTTCTAGATAACTTGTTTGCGGCCTTTGCTAAACCATGCTGCATAGACAAAAGAAAACTTGGTGGGTGCATACATTGATTAGTAACATGTGGACGTCCTGAGATGACTGCTCTGATTGTAAGAATGTTTTGAGGAACAATCCGGAGGAAAATCACCCCAAAATGATGGAGAAATAATTTTTCCTTGGCATACACTGATTTCAGGCTCATTAATCTTCTTTTCTGTTGACTTTAAGTGCTTCAGCGTACAGGGATAGTTCTAGTTTTTTGTGACATTGTCACTGACAACATGGCAGTCGGCAAGGAAAAACAGATTGTAACCATATGACAAAGCCTCACCAAATAAAATCTACACCTGCTTAAGTTTGTGACATTTTTAGAACATGTTCACTGAGCTACACAGATTTTATCTATGGACTTTGGTACGGTAGAATTAATGGTTTACATACTTTGGGTTTACAGCTTTCAGCCAGAAAAGCCAGGTAAAACAAAGCAGCAAGCATATTGTTAGAATAATAAGATATCAGTTTTCTTCTTTTTGTGTCCTGTTTCTCACTGGAAGCCATGTTTTCAGTGAGATCGAGTCTCATTGTCTGTTCTCAGTGACAACAGTTGATGTATGAATCAGATTCAACAATGAAAAATATTCAGTATCTCATACAACCACACTTGAAACAAAAATTGAACTGCCACTTAAATATTTGCTCTATGTTTGCTTCTCGTTTCTTTCATTCTTGCATCTCTATTTCGATGCTTTGCGGACTATCCATCCATCCATCCATTATCCACCACTTTATCCTCCACCAGAGGGTCGCGGGGGGTGCTGTGCCTATCTCAGCAGACATTGGGCGATAGGCTGGGTACACCCTGGACAGTTCGCCAGTCCATCGCAGGGCCACATATAGAGACAAACAACCATTCACTCACACACTCACACCTATGGTCAATTTAGAGTGACCAATTCACTAATCCCCATTTCGCATGTTTTTGGACTGTGGGAGGAAGCCGGAGAACCCCGAGGAAACCCACACACACACACGGGGAGAACATGCAAACTCCATGCAGAAAGGCCCTTGTTCCGAAGATGTTCCAAAGGGGGCTCGAACCCAGGAACCCGGGTCTTCTTGCTGCAAAGGCAAGAGTGCTAACCACTGCACCAACCATGGGCCCTTGCAGACTATTAGTGTGCAATTATTCTCAACTCATTTTATTCTATTCCAGGTGATGCATACATGAAGTCCACTTTATACCATTTATTTAAACCATTCTTAACAGTGAGACAAACCTCCCGTACAGCTTCTGAAGCCTGTTTGGCTGGAGCTTTGCACCTTTTTTTCAGCTTTATTTCCCCCCCTCTAACCATTTGATCCCTTCAGATGAGAATCTCAAAGCCCACTTCAAAGCATCAGCCCTCGGCCTCGCTAACTTGAATCTGACAGTGTCTGACTTGTTGTGAGTCCTCCACAGCCTTAAAAACGGCCTACTGCAGCACAGCTCCAATAATCCTCTCTGCAGAATCCAGGACAATCCAGCCCAGGAGATAGAGGTGGGATAGGGCGCACACAGTAATCTTATCACACGACATCATTAAAAGAAGCGACTACAGCACCTTTTGTCATCCCAGTCATAGCGAAACCCTCTCCCATATCTCTTTTTTTATGTACACGCTGTAACTCCAGCTGTAAAGGTAATGTGGTGCAGCAATCACATGCTTGTCCCAAAGTCAACATCAGCACTACTGTAAGGCACTCATGCTTTTTTAATATCAGGTCATGTTTGCCAAATACAGACTGCGAGCACGTTTCTGCTTCCAACTCGTATTACAGAGTAAAAAATGCAATTAGCATTCAGCCTATCACAAAGTTTGGCAACCACAGAATAGCTGGCATTTCTAGACTGTTTATTTAATTTGTTTATAATCTCCATACGGTGTGTGAAAGCAGGGAAATGTGGCACGTATGCTACTTATGAATTGCAGAAGCATTTGTACAGTTTTCTTTGTCAGAGGATTAAATGGCGTGACACTTAAACATGTACTCAGAGGCTCAGAAGAACAGCCCTCAATCTACAAAAATGTTTAAAATAATGTTAGTTTGACCAAGAGCCTGGTCTGGACTAAGATGACTCTATTCTTCAGTGTAACTAAAACATAAAAAAAGCCAAAGTGTAAAAGTGACAAGTTGTAGTTATAAAGATGGTGATGTCTTGGACCGTATCTGGAGTCTTGGCTGCTCATAGTGATTACAGTTTATGGACAATAAAGATGCCTAAAAATGCATTTCAATTTATTGCACTCACTCTGACTTTTTCCACACACAAAATCTGCACTTTCACTGGCACTTGGCACATTTTGATCGTGTCTCAGACAAGACTGTTGGTTTTGTCATGGAGGTTTGCCTCAGAATTGTTACTGTTCTGTGTCCTATAATTGTTATCTATCATGTTTCCCAACGGAAACACAATGTTTTTTTTTGTGCACTATTGTAGAACATAATTGTTGCTTTGAGTAGATTGAAAGACACCTTGATATGAGGAAACATCACTATATACAGTAATAATATACCCTTTCAAATTCCATTCTAACTAACTTATTCAATATTGAGTGAAGTGGGAAAGAAACCATCAAAAACAAATATTTTGAAAAAAATAAAAATAGTTTGCATACAGTACACCTACTGTGTTAGTTATTATAGTAAAAATAAGTCCTGGCATCTATTACACTGTCCTGAAGTCTCCATGTTTCCCAGGGTTTCACGATCATCATCTTCAGCAAACACTTCTTTAACAAAAAAAAAACCCACCTCAGAGCCACAATCTGAGCAAATAAATGTAATAAATGCCCAAAGCTAAACGTAGGAATTCTGCTGTGACACACACAATACAACCCCAGCAGATATGAAATCCTTGACTTTCTCACAATCTCCTCTGCTGACCTCTCCTTACCCCCTCGTTCTTTCGGCCTCCATCCATCTCCCTCCCTCTTCCTCTTCTCCTCCCCTGCTCTTCTCTTACAGACCTTTTGTCTGGAGAGACAGAAAGCTGCCAGATTAACAGCTGCTCCACAGAAAAACCCATATGTGCAGCTCATGTGTAGTAGTTGGTCCGATAGATCGAAAAAAGACGGACTAATATGCAGAGAGTATGTGCACGGGAGGTCCAGTGGGCTCTGTTTTTTTCTTAGCGAGTGCATACCGACGCCAATAACATCATACGAGCTGCAACCAAGCATATCCAATGAAAACAAAATAAATGTAGGTCCCTCTCTTACAAATTAGGATACATACATTAGCTCGGTATCGTAACTATGTCCTACGAGATTTGCAAAATACACGATAGCGTTAACAAAACAACACACTGCGCTTATAATAATAAGAAAAATAAATGCACCGCTTCTCCTCCCTAAGCTCACGCATTTGAATTTCATTTTCAAAGATCATTATTCAAAAGTCCCAGGGCAAATTGATTTTTGTATTTCTTTTTATTTATATATTTTGCACGCACCTATCCTATGTGTGATGAGCCAATTAAGTAGACATACTCACTCACTTAATGGGCTAAAACTCTTGTTTATATTATCGGCTGGGCTAAGTTTTCCTCCTGACTGAGTCTGTGGACTCTTTTACTCAGAGTACATTAGGTTAAATCTGAACAAAGGAGTTTAAAATAAGACATTTCAACTTATTGATGGGGGAAGCAATGGATCAAGAACTCCCATGTAAGGACGCTTATTTCCTCTATGACTTTGGTCTGGGGAGTGAGGGTGTTTATATCCATCGATTTTCTTTTCAGCCTGATCTTTTGTGAATATTATTTTCACTATTCTTTGTAGTGGGACATGCACAAAATTTGTGAATTAGTATTTAATACTAATTCTGTTTGTCTGTGAGGCCTTTATTGTTATCACTCGGACCCCTTTAAGCTCTTCAGACCCTAAGGGGATGAAATGTATTAGCATTTTAAATGTAGTGTTATATAAATAAAGTGTTTTGTTTAAAGGGACAGTGCAGACTGTGCATCAGTACCTCATACAAACGCATAAAACCCTTAATCAATCACTTCAATCTCTTAGTTTTAGTAATCATTCTGCATTTGATGTTTATTCTCCCTTAATTGGGGCCCATGCATCATATTGGTATTCTATTGTTTTTTCCTTTTTGTAATTTTTGGGGGTCTTAAACATGCAGGAAAAAC
Organism: Microchirus variegatus; assembly: GCF_963457635.1. Classification (NCBI taxonomy): domain Eukaryota; kingdom Metazoa; phylum Chordata; class Actinopteri; order Pleuronectiformes; family Soleidae; genus Microchirus; species Microchirus variegatus. The sequence continues at coordinate 17,619,590 of NC_139803.1, forward strand.
TCAAGAATCTTTGCCACGGAATTTTCTATTTTGTGGTTGCTCCTGATGGGGCATGACAAAATGGTTTTGACAACACCCCCTAGAGTCAGCCCCTGGAACCTGTATGCCCCAGGATTACCAAATTTGGTCAAGATATGTATCAGGTCAGTGCAAGCAAAAAGTCTGTTGGAGCAGAAAGTCTGACATTTCAAGTAGTAGAGTCTTTCTTTCTTTAAAAATAAAGTGACACCAGAAATGATGCACATGTGCAGTAAACGTACACACAGCCTTTTAAAGAGGAACTGGCTCCACCATGATGAGTGAGCGTGTGCATGTAAGGATGGATGGATGCACCGGCTCATCAGTTCTCAAATGTCCTGACACTTTAATCCTGTTGATGTATGCGCAGAAAATATCTCTCGCATGGGGCAAATATTAAAAGTACCTAAAAGGATTGCGTAACCCTCGTTTTAATCCCTTCCTCTCATCCTATCCTCCTGTAAGAAATAAGACAGGATAACAGGAAAAGGGGGAATGCAGGGATGAGAGTAAGGAGAACATAGATAGAGAGGACAAGATAGATGGACATGAAGCAGATTAGGTGAATTAGTGACGTGGCACAAGAGCAGGGTGAAACTGAGGCTGAGCTGCTCTGATAGAGTTGGAATAATTGTCAGTCACAGTAAAGTGCAAGAGGAGGACTCTTCTGGTGAGTCTGCTTAAATATGGTTTACAACAGAGGAAAATGTGATACATTGTTTAAATTTCACCTGGTTCTGTTCACAAAAGGCAAATACACTATAAATTGTAAATAAAAAAAAATAGTTTTGTGATCAGAAATAATGCTCAGTTACTGGTCAGATTGACTTGCCAAATAATGAATAATAATTGTATTATTTTAGGATATAAAGTGAAAAACATTGAGGATAGTGGTGTGAGTGTAGTGAAAGATACTGTATGTGTTTCATGCATGCCACTTCCATCATGGCAATACAATAAAATTAAAAAAGGGAATGCATGTATCAGCAGCTCCACAATCAGGGCTTAATCATTTTAATTTCATATATGTAACAATCAGAATCAGAATCAGTTCTGGAAAATAATGCATTTGTATGCATTTTTATGTATACAAAAAAGTTTAAATGAAGAGGAATAATGTTACTAGTTGCTGTAATATCTGTAATCACGCATACTGTCCTTGGACAACTCTTGACAGTAGCCCAGGTCACTTTAGTTTCTCGTTGTGTTTTAAAGGGGGACATATTATACCCTATTTCTCCAAGTTAACCTAGTTCCCTGGTGTCGTAATGAACATGTCTGTGACATGCTTTGGTCAAAATATGATAAGAATGAAGCACCACAGCAGTTCAATCACTCTGCCAAAACAGCCCTGTTCAGAACGTTCGGTTTAGTAGTATCTCTTTAGGTCCACTTTAAAAAAGAGTAAAACAAAACTTAAGGGACAGGAAATGACATCAGCCACAGAGGCTACTGGGAGCTAACAGAAGTTAGCATTTGAAAAAATGATCATTTGCAGACTCTAGCAGACACATTGCTGTCATATATAACATGTATCCACTGGACAGATAAATCGTCTGAGGTTGGAAGATTGTGTAGAACTCTGTGCTGCACTGTGGAGCCAAGAATAGAACTTTTCACGGATTTTTCGGACTTCCGGTTTTCGGATACCAGTGCCAGTTGCCCTCGCCAGCACTCTTGCCTTGTTTTACGGACAAAGCGGAGCTCCACGAGACAACAATTCCAGGAATTTAGCGCCTTGTGACGTCCCAATGAGTGCGGAAGTCAACATCGCATGTTTCATCTCCTGTACTTAGACTGAGGAGGACCACAAAAACATGAGTGAGTCATCTTTTTTCACACTTTGCCGACTGATAGGGCCTCCAGAGTCCCAAATATAAGGATTTAAATGATTAAAAATTGATTTTGCATAATATGTCGCCTTTAAAAAGCTGCATTTCACTAAACAGCAGTAACATGGATAACTTATTCACAGTATTTTAGGTGTTACACTGTTGTTGCAGGTACAGAGAACAAGTCAGGAAAAAGAGAGAGCAAGAGATTTAAAGATTTAAATCTTGGCTGCTTTTTTCGATCCTTACTATCTATGACCTCACTCAATAGTATACAGTATAGAACATAAAAAAATGTGACATGTTAAATCAAGTGGGAATAAAATGAAAAAAACAAAAACACATTACATTGCGTTTGGTTTTATGAGCCGTAGACAATTTGATCAACTGAAGACTTGAGAGGGGTTGTGGAAATAGGAACACACACACACACATACACACACGTACGCAGCCGTGCCCACACACAGTTGCTGGTTTTTTTATGGGATGCATAGTGTTTTTATTGAAAACATTCCCACGCATAACTCTTGCTTATTTATTCTGGAGCAGGCAACATTAAGCAAGACAGGTCTGCTCGTGTAACTTTGGCATTTAGGCCCAAAAATGCCAGACTGTGTGACACCAATGTTGTATATTAAAGTAAACTGCTGTTTCTGAGTAAAATTATATTTATTTACTTTGATTTTTATTAAAATAGTAATATGTAAAAACAAACATTTAACAGAGAGTTCGTATATTTTGCCATTAGGGGTCGCTTAATAAATGCAGTAACAAGAAGCAGTATTGGATCACAGGGATCATTTTCATGTCTTCTCAATTCAGACAGAATTTGCAGATACGACTTGACTTTAAGGACAGTGGAGCAACAGTAGCTCAGTGGCAGACTTTCAAGTTGAAGGTTGTGGGTTTTTTTCTTTGAGGTTTATAATGTATGTTAAAACATACCCTCTTCAAAACCTCTAATTAACAAACCCTCCCCCTATATTTAAAAATATTAATAAAATAAAAAAAATAATCCTAAAATGTCTTGCTCCCAGTGGATGTGGTATCGCTCTGCTGGTGGAGCAGATTTTTTCTTTAATCGCTGTGTTGGCATGGCAACATGTTACCAAATGCTTTTGCACATGATGGATTTTTCTTCTTCTGCATTCGTTGTTAAATTGTAGTTAGCAAACAGTAAATCTGCCCCCTGGATGTGAATGTTAGTACCACCATGTGTGACTGTGACTTTTTTTGTTTCCTGCTTAAAGTTATATGTATTGTTTTATACATTCATAGATCTGAAAATGCATGTGTATTATTTTTTAACTTTATCTTTTCCGTAAATGGCCCATAGAATCCTTTGTCCCCATTGTAGGACTAGTAAAGGATTATCTTATCTCATCTTATCTCTGTTGAGCAAAATAAATGAACAACAAAGCATTTCCAGTCAATGACTGCAGAATCGTTCGAGGAGGGAAAGGTACAGTTTTGTGAAACTGCCGATCCTTGTGTTTTCTCCATAGTCTAATGCCGCTTTTCCACTACATGGTTCGGGCTCGACTCGCCTCGCCTCAGCACAACACAACAGTTATTTTGTTTTTCCATTAGCTACAGTACCTGGTACCTGTTTGTATGTTAGTACCTGCTCTGGCAAAGTTCCAAACAAGCTGAGCCGATACTATGCGTCAAGTTGTCAGGCTGCCGGCCAATCAGGTCAGAGTGCCGTCACTGAGGCATGAGCAAGATGTCGGACACAAGAATCAAACCCGAGCAACCGAATGACAAACTGTAGATCAATTAAAATGACTTATAAATCCCGAAAACGTGAGTTATTCTCCAAGATTTAGCAAGGAAATGTCTAAAATCGCAATATTTAACAGAGCAGTCTGGTGTATTTAGCGACATCACTGCTGAAAGTTGGTGATCGCAAGCAGTGAGCCGCATCACAAACTCCTGCCTATGTAGTGGAAAAGTGCCATAAAGGACAACACACTCATTCAACGCCCTGACAATTATGATGCAAACCTTGTATGACATGAATCATTTTGAAGTCTAAATAAAATGTTTATGTGTATGGGTGGCATCTGCTCTTGCCGCCAGTTATTTTGTATGTAGACTATTAACTCCTTCAACCCCTCACTGTGAATATATGTTAAGCCTTCGGGGGAAAACAATACTGAGCACATGTTGTGACTCCTTCAATTTAAAGGTGCTCAGTAAATCAGTTTTCTCTACCGATTAACATGTAATTCCTTTGGTGGTGGGACTGTCACAGTGGGAGTGGGGCTGATCGTGAGCCAAGACCTGAAGTCACTGCTGCATTCACAAGGCAAAACGTTATGTCCTTTACACTGGATGTTACAGTAGCTGACTACTGGAGAGTGATGAGACAAACTACTTAGAATGCTGACGTTAAGAAGGGAAATAAGGGAAAAATATAAAAGTAAAGTAATAATGCTCAATACTAAACAAAGACTATGCCTGATTGACTGATGGACTGTACCAAACCGAACTGTACCACGACGATCTATTAATACTCATATTCACAGTTAATTTATAGTCTACATTTGACCTAACCTCAATCTGCATTGTCTTTGGGAGGAAGCTGGAGAACCTTGAAAACTTAACGCATGAGGAGATCAAGCAAATCCCACACAGGAAGATCCTGGTTCACACACAAACGCTACCTCAGACAGGTCTGATAGTATTGATTGACAGAGCCTGTTTTCAGATGAAAGTCACAGCATCCACTCACCTTCTAGCGCTTGGGCCCTTGTTCTGACCGGGTTGCAAACTCAGGTTAGTGTTTAGCCAGTTACACACTGCGGCTAAAAGTTACACACTGTGGCTTTTATTTTTTCTATTTAGTGATTGCAACATCCCACATTACAGCTTCATGCAAGAAAAAGGTGCGATTGTGAAATCACTAAAAACTCCACTCACAGATGCTGCCCTTTAATTATTCCAAACAAACATGAAATTCCTTCTGGGATGAATCATATTAAGAGGTGGAAGAGCAAACTAAAGTGGATGTCATGCGGAAGACACTTATTAGTCAGGTGAGGTGATGCGTATATGTGGATGACAATGTGTTGACAGCACCACAGTGAAATAATGGTATAGCGCAAGAGGCAAAAGCTAACTCAAAGCACAATGACCCATATCCTGGGATCTGCGCTAACAAAACAACGCTTCCTCAGGGACCTGACCTCCTACTCCTGCGGCACCAAAGTCCCTGCTTTATTACATTTGAGGGCTGTTTCAGGTGTGGAGCAATTTACCAACTCAATTAAGACAATCCAGATATAAACAGGCCTGTGAGTCAAATCAAATAAAACCTAACAAAAAACCTTTCCACATCAAAACACAAAACCAAATCAAACCTTCTTCTCAATAATGAAGAGAGAAAATATAGGCTTTTCTCTCCAGGGCAAGAGTTCCACCCATGAAAGCAGTGGAAAGCCACACACTCACACACACATGCACACACTCACCACTACCCTTTAACCCTCTCATTAGTGTAATCCTGCAAATTGTCATGAATAAATCCACTTAGAAGCCAGCGTATGAAAGAGTTTCACTTTGAGATGGTTGCATTACCATTTCAATGAACGCTGCAAAAAAAAACTGTGGCAGTGTTTGACAGAGTAATTGGAAACATTATACGGGAGCGTAAATTAGAGTTAGTGGAGGAATGCATCGATGTAAAAGCAAGCGAGAATGTCAATAGTAGTATTGTTATTTTTGCACAAGCATATTTTTGCTAATAAGGCCAAAAAATCCTGCTGAGGGAGAGAAATTATGAGACTGCTGGTTTTGTGTGAAATAACAAAAGAACTGGAAAGCAGATAGCAGACAGACCTTGAGAAGAAACTATTCCAGTATGCTGGCCCATAGAAACCTTTGTTTGAGCAGCATGACCATGGCAAAAAAAAAAATATCCTTGGGCCAGGCAGTAAATAAGCACCCTCTATAACCTGTACACAAAAAGCAAAGAGGGTCAAACAAACCAGGGTATGTGCAATTACACACTGCAGACAGGCCAAGCATGTGATGCTTCTACTCTTTGATTAATGAGCACCTTTACCTGGCCTTTGTTTGTGCACAAAGACAAAGCAGGTGGAGATAGAAATAATAAAAAAAAGCAAAAACCCAAGAGAAATTCTCCACGGGATGAGAGCAGTGCAGGTCGCGCGGAGAAGCGATGGAGTGGAGGAGGAGGATGAAGAAGAAGAAGAGTTGGTGGAGGGGAGGGAGGACGTATTTGTAACAAAGAGAAAAGTGAGCGAGACAAAGAAATTCAAGCAGGGTAGGAGTAGAGATGAGGATACAAAGAAACAAAGAGCTACAGTGAGTGCAAAAAATGACTCCACACTCCACGCAATGTAGTCTTTTTTTTTTTTGTTTTGTTTTATGGCGAAGCATGTGCCAAAATAAGTAAAGTTCCACCGTCACAAACACACACACGTGTGCACAGACACCACACTCACAGTTACCGCTATGTTTCACACCCTAATGTACCCAGAGGTGCCCTATGGTTCCTGTGTCATCAATCTGAGAGACAACTGGAGGGCCCAGGAGAGACAGAGGGAGGACATGAGCAGGTATGTTAACTCCCTCAATATGACGGACAAAAAGATATATATATATATATATACAAAAATAAATCAGACAAAGATAACACACACAATCACTGTGTGTTTTCATAGACGTTTGAGGCCATGGCATCATATTCTATAATGTACTCACTGACAGCATGTGCTTCCTGCATTGAGACACACATCATAACACAATGATTCCTTTATTCAGCCATGGACAATTACATTATCGTGGCAGGGAAATATGCTGACAGTGCAGCTACATATGGCAGAATCACATGACTCCAAGGCATGTACAGTATATACAGAAGCAGCATCTGTTCGACACCATATACTCCACACTGGGGCTGAACCAGTAATGATTTTTAAGTTTTTATGAATTGCTATTTTGAATCAATGACATATATATAAAGTACATTTCATAAGGAATAGCACGTACAAATATTAAATATTTCAATCAAGCTTGATGCTACCATATTTATTTTAGTGTGAGGAATTATGGGGATCAAATTTTAAAACTGCACTAAACTCCATAGTTTATTTAGAATAAAGCCACATGCATCATTAATAAGTCTGGTTAATATGACAAGATAAATACATGAATTGCCATATTTGAGAATGTTATGATTTACTTCAAAATCAAAAGAAAAAAAAATACTACTAATAATAATAATAACTTGTGGTGAAATATTTTCAACAACATAAAGTTTAATATGTATGCGTACATGTGTGTAGAAACAATAGATATGTGGGTATGTATACATAGTTTTCCCTTAAAGGTGCCATATGTAAGAATGTGACCAAAAACGGTTACTGCATTCAAATTCAAAACACAGAGGTCTTTTAGGTTTCGTTTTCTGACCTAACTGGCAACCCGTGGTTGCTCGGCAGCTGAGACTCTACTGAATGCAATGATTGGTAGACGGCGGTAGGTGGCGCCACATGCCAAAACATGATTTCAAAACATAGACATGATTTGCAGTCTGCAAAATATTTTTTTTAATGCAAATATTTTGGCTGTACTGTTGTTGTTGGTGAGTTCAGTTTGTTATATGAACATTATTCCTGAGTCTCTGTGACATATTAGGAGGATTTTATGGCCAGTTGCTTTAGATTTATTACATAATGCACCTTTGAATATTGCTTTCTTTATATAGTAAATGTGTGTATATATGTATATGTATATATATATGTGTATACATAATGAATACAAATTTATAATTAAAGGATTGAGTATGTTTTGACAGTAGTGATGCTTGACGACATTTTAAATCCACTAAATACTGAACTGAACTTTGACTTCAATTAAATAACTGCACACTGCAAATCAAAACACACGGAGCAGAGGAGGAATATTCCATTACTGCTGATATGTATGTGCAAAGATAAAGCAACAAGATATTGAATAAAGTGTGTGATTTTTTTTTAAGGCTTTTTAGTGCTGCCGTACATCAGGTGTTTGATACTGATAACGCTGTGCACAGGCAGCCACGGCACCACACCGCAGCTACCGAGCGCAGATAAATCATTCTCTTTAATAATTCTTATTCATATATTATTCACTAAGAACACCTTAAAACTAGATTTGTGAAAACATTCCAAATGTCAGAGTCTTTTGTTTTTTTTCTTGAAATAAATTAACCCACAAAAATAATAAAAAGCAACATATTTAGTGTGTTAAACAGCCTGGAAACAGTAGTCATTGGCACTTAGAGACCCTTCAAGTCATAGAGAGGCTAAAGACTGGTGATTTAGAGTAGGAATGGGGAGAGAAATGGAGTATAACGACGGGCCTGTTTGGTTTGGACTGAGCTGCACCAGGGAGGAGGGAACAGGGAGAGAAATGAATGAGGAGTGATAGATGAAACTTTAATGATCCCTCTGGGGAAATTGGGTCATTGCAGCAGCGGCAGAGGGGAAGGGAAGAGATAAGAGCAGAACAAATGCAAGCTGTTGTAGATAATACGATTAATTATTACAAGATAAACATCCTGAGCATAAGCGCACAATCAACTTGTCGTACAACAAATGTATGTGTCAAAATTATTAACAGACAGTTGAGCGCAAAAGGTAACAAAAAAAAATATCCATTGTGAGATTGCACAAAAAATGCACAAGAAACACTGCAGAAGAAGCAGAGAGAGAGAGAGAGCAGGAGGTTTGTCTCCGTCCCCTTTAATTGGTAGGAAACAAGAGGTTTCTGAATAAACAGCCGCCACAAGAGAGAGCAAGGCTCATTTTTCCCTCTATCCTCCTCTTCTCCAGAGCTAAACTGAAGCTATCTTCACGGAATGCCCTCTTCCTCCTCCTCCTCCTCTTCCACCTCCACCTCCTCCTCCTATCTGTACTTCCCCTTCACTCATCGCCAGCCCCAGCTGTCTGTCCTCACTCCTCTCCCGTGTATCTCTCTGTGTCCGTTGCTGGGACGACAGAAACAAACACCGCCTTCGAGATTTCCTAATTTGCTGTCACACAAGTTGTGATCCTGCCCCAACCAAACTCTCCGTGTCTGCATCCCTCTCTCTTTTACCCCCATGCTCACTGGTCAAAACCATATGCGTTTCATTTGCATTGCCTACCAGGTCAAATGACCTTCAGCTTATAGCTTCGATCGGCAATTGACAACACGCACGGTCACTTAAGCCTGTTTGATGAAGAGATTTTCTACAGTCGAGAAGTTACAAAGAGCGTAAATAGAATTCAACAGCGGCTGTGCTCTTATCCCTTCAAGATGCTGAAATTGAAATGCCTTTTTCATTCTGAATCCCTCATGGCGTTTGCATGTTCTCCCCGTGTGTGTGTGTGCGCGGGTTTTCTTTGGATTTTTTCCTCCCACAGTCCAAAAACAAGCAGGACGGATGGGTGTGAGAGTGAGAGTGGATGGTTATTTATCTCTATATGTGCCCTGTGATGGACTGGTGACCTGTCCAGGGTGTACCCCTCTTTCGCCCTATGTCAGCCGGGATTGGCACCAGCAACCCCAGGACCCTCATGTGGAGGATAAAGCAGCAGAAGATGAGTGTGTGAGTGAATCACATTTTCAATATCAGACGTTTTAATTGCTTACCTTAAAAAGTTCAAGTTTCTCATAAGCGACTAATGACCAGCAGTTAAGGAGCTGGCTTACTTTTTAGCATTTATACTCTGTGCTAACATGTCATATAAAGTGTCACCTTACAGCCGGACAAGGTATTTTTCCGCGTCTGAAAAAAACGATGCACCAGGCTTTCATTTGACTCCAAAGTACATACAATGGTGGCACATTTAGATGATCAGAGCAGAGGAGGGTTAAAATACAACTCAGAGATCGAGGTTAGGGATAGGATAAATATGTGGGTTCATGCCATCTTTTGTTTAATACACATTTAGAAATCAAAGTACGAGACTGTACCTAAAAAGGTACAAATGCTTTGTCGCTCCAGTTGTACAAACACTGTACCTTTAAAATTTGTACCTCTAAAGAAACATTTCTGCACCCCTAGTGACAAAAATGTACCTTTATGTCCTGGTACAAAAATGTACTGATTGGTACACACTGAGAAAGGTACAGTGTTGGTACTCTGATAGGGTACAACTGGAACTACAGCATTTATACCTTTTTAGGTACAGTTTCGTACTTTGATTTCTTAGTGTATAATGTAACGGTGCGGTTGATAGCACCTATACTCTGCAGCTAAAAACAAAAAAGGTGCAGAGGCTTCTTGCATGACCCAGCCGATATTAGTTCATATTACAGTCACTAAGCCAATCTTAACCTGCACCACTTCCTTTCAACCTGGCTTTCAAAATAAGAGCCATAGCCAAGCCTTTTGCAGTAACACTTGGCAACAGTAGAATAATAGCCAACAGTCGTTATTCCAATAAAACAAAATACACATTTTTATGATATTTTTCATTCTATTGGTTAACTTGATAAAATAATAAAATATGTTTTTATGTGATTTTTAGTTTTAATAGTCATTCCACACATTAGTGGACCAGGAAGTAGTCACACTTCACACATGCGCAGAGCAAATCAAGTAGTGACGCTGCTTCTTCTGTAAATCTGTACCAAAGGCTTGCGTGCAGGAACTGTGCAACATGTTTAGGACCAGATGAATGTATAAACTCCCAACTGCCTTATCAGGGTGTGTTAACCATCCATCCATCCATTTTCTACTACTTCATCCTGCACAGGACGGTTGTGGGGGGTGATGTGACAATCTCAGCTGACCTAGGGCGATAGGCGAGGTACACCCTGGACAGTTGGCCAGTCCATCGCACATACAGAGACAAAGCAACCATTCACTCTCACATTCACACCTATGGTCAATTTAGAGTGACCAATTTACCTAATCCCCATTATTGCATGCTTTTGGACTGTGGGAGAAAGCCGGAGAACTCGGAAAAAAAAACCCCACACACAAACGGGGAGAACATGCAAACTCCATGCAGAAAGGCCCTTGTTGCAACTGGGGCTCAAACCTGGGGCCTCTTGAGGAGCATTAACCACTACACCAGCCAACACAAACTTGAGAAATGTTATTTTAAATTTAACTTACATGTTAGATTAACATGTATTTTAAAAGTCAAATTTTAGTCACACTAAACACACAGACTAGTGCCCTGCAGTCTTCTCCATACGCCTGCTTTTGGTCTTCCACCTAATTATCTCACAGAGGACAAGGTAGACTCTGCACCATCCCCCACACCTCTACAGCTCCACTACGGAGGAACCCTGATGAATAATTTCACGTTTCTTCAGCCTTCTTCTTCTCCTCTGCTCATCCTCAAATTGATTATTGTACAGAAAGCACAGCTAAAAGAGCAGCCCACTGGGTAATTTGTCTTTCTGACGAGGAGAGTCCATGGGTATGCAGGGAGAAGCACGGGGGCCAAAAATTATATGCAAAGGAGAGAAAAAAACGTGATTATGTAAAGAAAAAGAAATAGTGGCTGGATTGCCCATGTTGTTTCTGCTACTTCATTCTGTTTGATGTTGTGGTCAGGGGGCAAAATTGGGGAGAGTGATCATTTGCATTCTAAACTATTCCTAAAAAGTGGATAAAGTAATAGCAGCATGTTCCACAGTGCATGTGTAATTACACAAAATCTATTGGAAAATAAAGCTAATGGATAAATCCGTCACCGTCTTCCTCCGTCCCTTCTCTGTGTCATCATGTAAATCCCCATCACAAACACTGCAGCAGCCCTGTGGCAACAAACATTCATCTGCCAATGTTTGATTGTGCACAAATATGACTGACTGAGGTGCTGTTGGATGAAACCAGCCTGGGGGTGTCTTTCACTCCCTTTTGACAACTCCCTCTGGTTAGCATGTAAGGCTTCGCTGCAGTGATGACAGAGATGGAGGGTATCAATTTGGGCACCACAGGAAAGATGACTAGGAGTCTGTGCTGCCTTATCAACCGTATGAGTTATTACGCGAGTAAGCTGTGTTGACGTGTGCACACCTGTCCCAGGCTCAGTCGCTCTGCACTGCAGCATTAGATGACTCACCTAGAACTAGATGGAGGCAAATTAGCAGTCAATTTGGTTTGGTATAAAATGAATAAACTACCCATGAGCACATGATCACTTAACAGTGAAAAACATTCAGATAGCCTTCAAATAAACCTTTTATGTGTATGAGGGCCTTGATTTTACAAGGTCGGCCATCTTGTTTCCACAACACTAAACCAGCATGATTTTGATTCTACTCTCTTAAAAATAAAAGTACTAAGTAGAACCATATAAGGTTCTTCGGCTTGTCCTCATAGAACCCTTTTTAGCAGGTAGAACCTTTTTTTTTTATATATAAAGGTTCCACCAAGAACCCTTTTAAAACCCTTTATTCAGGAAAGGGTTTTTAAAGGGTTCTCCGGATCAAAATGGTTCTTACTGGAACCATTAGTGTTACCAAGAACCCTTGAAAAACCCTTTCTTCGGGAAAGGGTTTTTCAAGGGTTCTTGGTAACCCTTTCCCTTTCTTCGGGAAAGGGTTTTTCAGAAGCAAAAGGTTCCAGGTAGAACCTCAGCCCTTGTAGAAGGACCCTTTTGGGACCCTTATTTCTAAGAGCGTAAAGCAGAGGGTTAAACAAAGGAGATGACTATGATCGAAATAAAAAGTATGTGTCTTTTATGGGATTTTTTACAAAATCAAAAAAGAAATCAACAGATTAATCAGTTAAAAATAAAAATATTTATTTAATCCTAATCATGATACAAAATCATGTGAATGGGTATGAAAGATGAGTGATGGAAAAACCTGCTGCACATCTATGCACTGTATGAAAGTGTGAGTGAATAGATGAAGGGCAAAACCGTAATGTAAAGCAACTTTTAGTGTCATCAAGGCTAGAAAAGTGCTACATAAATACAAATCATTTACCATAAACTCCTGCTTTCTTTTGTTCACAGTGTAGCCCCTTATTGCCATGTTTCAGACTTCCAGACCCTCACTTTAATTGCACACCTGAAGCTTTTTCATGGCACTAAACAGACATCTCTACAGACACAGCTCTATAGGTTCCACTGTGCTGCTTTGATTCTCCACCAGCACAAAGTAAGCTAAATCAGTGCCCCCTTCCCCCACCATCTCCCCCTCAGCTCTCTCTCTCTCTGTGTCTACCATGTGCAGAGCTTCACCCCTTCATCATTTCTCCCTCTGCCTCATGTTTCTCTGCCTTCCAACTTCAGTCTTCAAATCTCCTTTGTTTCCTCCCAGCTCGTATCTCACCATATCTCAAGGCTTTGCTCCTCCCCATCTTTTCTTCTCTCCTGCACTCACAAATGTCTTGAGCTGGGTTTGCCTCACTGATTTTTAGGGCCCATGCCCCCCCCCCCCTCCCGCAACATCCCTTAAACCCTGCTAATGGATCCCATGTCAGCAGAATACCAGAATAAACCACACAACTGGTCTGTGGCTTCATGTCTTTCTCTTCTCTTTATGAAAAAACAAATGAATAGAAAATAGTGCTGGCTCAGACATTCCAGTTTAATGACTCAAATGAGATTCAGCTTTGCACCACACGGTTAAAAACAGTGCATATATATATATATGACACTACAGGTGCACATTCTGTCATATAATGAAGGGACCGGTGCAGTATTTCATTTGCATTAAATGCTGCTGAGCTCTGACTTTCCTCTGTCTGTGTAGCAATGGAAGCGATCACTGTACATGATAATTACCCACCGTCTCAAAGAAACTATACTTGAGTTGCTTCTGGTAAACTCAGCACTTACTGTGCATGAGGAGATTTTTCCCCATTTTTTGTGTGCCACAACTTGTATCCCTGAGGAAATTACAGGGGGAAATGTGCTTAATAAACAGTCCCGTCTCCCACAGATTACATTTATATGCTACTAATTTGCAATAACAAACATGCTTTGATAGAAACATACGAGAAACACATTACTGCCAGAAATATATGTATAATCAAAACATGCTTAAATTCTGTTCATTAGCGTCTTGTGGCACGTCCAGAATTTTCTGTTGCTGGAAACATCTGCAGGGTGTTTGCTGATAACATCTATCCCTTGATGCTCAACAATATTTGCTCTTGTACAGTAATACAATAATTGCTTGTGTTGAAAAATGCATGACTGAACCGTTTGGTTACTGCAAGTTTAGGTATCTTGAAACCCATGGTTAACCCATTGACGCCGGGAAAGCATTGCCCCATTTCTACCATTGACGCCGGGAGCACGGCTGCATAATTCTACCATTGACGCCGGGAAATCGGATACGTCAATTTTTCGGAGGGTATAAGGGTTCCTCGTGACATTGTTTTGAGGAGTTTCTCGGTTTCGATGACATCATCGCTGTGACAGTGGATTTACCTGTAGATGCCACAGCGCTGTAAGCACTTTCACCGTCACATGCGAAGCAGACTGTTACAGTCATTACATGCTGTTCTTGTTCTTCATAGTCCATCAGGACTAAATCAAGGCACAGACACAAGTTGATATTACTTTATTTTCTTACTGTTTTTAAATTGAAAATAGTTATTCACATTACTTTTACATTTTTTGTCACTAAATAAACTCAATTTATTATATTTATTTAAAAACCACAGGTGTAAGCGCTCAAATACTTTTTGAATTGTGTTCCTATCTGTTACAGAGGCATTTTTTCCAGGCATTTCAGGCCTTAATGGGTTAAAGGGATAGTTCATGTGTTTTTTGAAAGTGTGGTTATACTAACACCTAAATAGCAAAACAGCACGGGCACCCGCTCTCACTGAAGTCATCCACTTCATAAAAAATGCTCACCTAATAGTTAAAGGTGAAGTAAGTGGTTTATAGTGACATCTAGAGGAGAGGCTGACATTTACAACAAAGAACTGCTCCTCTGCTCACCCCCTCCCTTCCCTGAGCGCTACGGTATCCTCAGCCGGTCTAATGTCGTCCTCGTCGTCTTTCTCTGTGTCAGCAGATGAGGTTCTAGTATTTATTCAGTGTTATTTTTACATGACTTTTTGAAACACTACGAAAATGAAACAAAAACTATTATACAGCGACTAGACAACGCAAGAGCACATAATATGTATAAAAAAAGTGGATTTTGGGTCACATAAACCCATAAATACTACGCAGTGTCCCTTTAAGTTTGTTAGTTAATAAGTTCCTTGCTCGATTACACCCTTTGACAGACTTAGAAATTGCTGACTCTCCCACGCCAAAGTCCGTGACATCTACGCTTTCAGCTCACACAGGAGCTGATGGTGTACTGCTGCTTCCATTGGTAAGTTTGTGACACTGGTTGGTAAAACGGAACAAATAATCACATACACCTAAGATCAACAAGTCAGCACACAATGTACAATTCAACACCTTAAGGTGAGGGAAATAGTAAGGTCTGTGTTAAGTATTGAACAATTGAACAGTGGCTTCAAGCATGTATTTACTTTTAACATTAAACTGACACCACAGCTGTTCTGGTAACCTAAACCAAAGCACTTCTGTTTCCGAAACCTAACCACAAGTGGCACTCAAACTCAGGTCTCATGATGATGCACATTCTTTTTCCTCCTTTAATTTATCTACTCATTCAAGTATTCTTCGGGGTATTATATTGATTTATTTGGCAGGGACAGAGGAGACACATGGGAACTGTGGATAAAGAGATTCAGGGAATGCAGGGACATGACCTGAAGATCTGCCGCTCGGGGGATTTGTGACCATATGGTTTGAAGCATAATCTTTCAGGTATCAGGTCACGGTGGAGTTCACTTTCTGAATATGTGTTCCAAGTGTGACACAACAATGTGTCATTCTGAGATAGAAATGGCAACTTAATGAGTTTTGTCTCTCATAGTTGTGTCTCCCATTGTATAAATACTAGCGAGTATTTATTTCATTAATACTGAGCTGTATAATCCAAGGGTGTGTTTACACTCAACATGAAGTAGAATTGCATGTGGGATTTGTGACACATCAGCTGGAGCTAATGATCGCTAACCAAAATCCAGAGTGAAAAGTAATCTCTTGTACACGCACACACCAACAGCAACAGTTCTCAATGTCTGATACAACATCACAACAATCTAAGACCCAGTTGCCTTAGCGACAGAATCACACAAATCCGTCTTACTATTTCAACTCCAGCGACTCCAGCAACATTAATTTATCATATTCATGGGAGTCCCAGTGCAGCGTTTGCATAATCTTCACACTGAATTTGTTTGCAATCTCATTGCTTGAAACATTTGCTTCAGTCAGTGCAAATGTTTATTATAAAGAAAAAAAATATATCTCTTGAAGGTCATCGAATGGTGAGACAAACAGATAAAAAGTGGACTCCAGCAATCACCCAGCCCTTTCCCAAGTGGGACAGGAAACTACGGTGGCCTTTGCATACCAGAAAGGATGCAAACACACTTTTCCTTACTCGTTTATGCATTGGGTTCATGATGGCAGCCTACATTAAGTAAGCCCCTATAAAAGGCCTATTCCAAAGCTGCAAAGGCTTTTTTTTTCTTAAAGCAATTATACATATTGTTAGAATAAATAAGTAAGAGGGATCAAAATTGGGACATTTTTTTCCAAACAAAAATCAGCAGCAGCACAACACACACGAGCAAAGATCTCATCACTGACCATTAACACAATTACTTTGGGTAAATTGTGTTAATATGTGTTATGAGGGCTATAGTGAACAGATGTTGAAGTTTGGCAAGACGCTCACCTATTTGTTTTGTTGAAGCATGGTGTTCAGGTAAAAGAGTCCCAAGGAAACAGGAACTTGGTTCCCGGGGCAGACCAAGTGGTGAAATGGGAGAGGGGAACTTGTGGAAGATGGATAGGATGTTTGAAACATTAATGGTGATTGTAGAGTTTGTTTTTAATAAAATAAAATAAAATAAAATAATTAAAAAATTGTAAAAACATATTAAATAAATATTAAGTTAAAAATAAATTGTTTGTTGATAGCGATGATTTTGATGGGCAACCTGTAAATGGTAGCACCAGATCTGACAATCAGGGACACAGTATAAAAGGTGCCATTTTACATCTGTCTGTGTTGCTGGTCAGTGCCGAGATATTTGCTTGTGGGTGTTGTGCTGCTGCTGATTTTTGTTTGGAATAAAATGTACATTTTGATCCCTCTTACCATCACCGTTCATCATTGCCACTGTAACATCCAGCCGCATTTGATGCTCATTCTACCACATATGTACTTATACATACAATGTATACTAATAAACCTACCTAAATGTTACACAATGGAGCTTTAAGTAATGTACATGGATAAAAAAAAATAGCAAATTATGATTTCCAGTTTGATTCTTCTGTCTGACTTCAATTTGTAAAATATTTAAATATATGTTTCAAAAGATGTGACCACAAACAGAAGGAAATCATAGAGGAGGACTGAGCCGGTAGTTGAGTGTGTAAGAGACTAAAACAGGCTCACGGGGAACAAGTGTGACCAAAGACCTGATAAGAAACTGTCACGTCTCTCCTGGGCTCCACACTCCACAGGTATGTTGTGTTTCATTGAGCCTGGGCAGTGATGAATGGACCCAATTTCCATTTATTTATCTATCTGTTGTACGGACAACCAAACACACACCGGCCTGCTCCCCATAAATCTTTATCCTGTTAACACAACACCAATAAACCAAAGCATTAGCCTTCCCAAGCGGCACAGAATAATCAAGCATACTGTCACACACAATGCATAGCAAACGTCAGCACACTTGCTGTGAAATTACTGAGAATCGCTCATCAAGGGGACAATTATAAAACCATTGCACACAGTAAGTGAACCCACTCATATACACAGAAGTAATGTAAAAGAAGATTTGCTCTTGAAAGGATGCACTTAGAGAAAAGAAGTCAGGTTTATGTCTTGTTCCTGTTGTACACCTGTGTTCTCTTCATTTGGTCAGATTGCTCCCATCGGTTCCCTTTTGTGTTCTGATTTTGGGTACTTCCACTTTTTTTTAGACAACCAAAGAAAAGCTGTGTACCAATCATTCATTTCAGTGAAAATACTTTGTCTGAGTCTGCTTTTGGGTCTGATTCCTGAGAATTTGTTACAGGTAAAGGCTATTTTTATATTTGGAAATGGCATTTTCAAACACAAAATTGTAATTTGTGTCCATAACATTACACCTGTACTGGTATATATCACATGATATTATGTACACTGGTTGAAGTGTATTTCATTCACAGCTGGTAGTCCAGTCACGCCTGCAAAGAACCAGTCAGGAAGAACATGGGGGTAACTGTACCATGCAGTGTTTATATATTTCTTCATTTTAAGGGCTGTCAAACAGCAGAGTAGTGTGGACGGCAGGCATATCCGGAGCAGAGTTGATGAGTTTTAAAATCAAAATGGAGTCATGATAGATGATAAAGCCAGAGTGTGAGAATTAGTGACATCTAATGGCGAGTCTGCAGATTGCAATAAATGCAGGATTCCTCTGCTTGACTCCCCTTTGCCAAGTGCATAAGGATGATCTGTGCATAGCATAGACCACTGTAGTCCATTTGTGTAATCAGACTGGTTCCCTCTGAAGCCAACCAGGAAATAGGAATACATTAAAGGGGACACATTATGCAAAATCAACTTTCATTCAAATCCTTATATTTGGGACTCTGGAGGTCCTATCAGTCAGCAAAGTGTGAACAAAGATGACTCACTCATGTTTTTGTGGTCCTCCTCAGTCTAACTACAGGAGATGAAACACGGGATGTTGACTAAATTCCTGGAATTGTTGTCTCGTGGAGCTCCACTTTGTCCGTAAAACACTGTAACAATATCCAAAAACCTAGTCCGCGAAAAGTTCTATTCTTGGCTCCACAGTGCAGCACAGAGTCCTACACAAACTTCCAGCTTCAGAGGCTTTATCTGTCCAGTGGATACATAGTGAGGCACAGAGGCACTCCCAGTAGCCTTTGCGGCTGATGTAATTTTCTGTCCCTTAAGTTTCGTTTTACTTTTTTTAAGGTGGACCTAAAGATATACGACTAAACCGAGCTTTCTGAACAGGGCTGTTTTGGCCGGGTGATTGAACTGCTGTGGTGCTTCATTCTTATGGTATTTTGACCAAAGCATGTCACAGACATGTTCATTAGTTCCAGTGAACTAGGTTAACTTGGAGAAATATGGTATAATTTGTCTCTTTTAAATAGCCAGCGCTCGGCTATTCAAAAAAAAAACAAAAAACAAAAAAAACTATTGAAAATTAGCCTCTACTTCCCACTTTATTAGTAATGTTAATAAATATTTTACTGAGGAGTGAATGATCTAAATCACTAGTTTCAGTTGTCAGTAGTTGATGTCTGTATTGTGAATTGTGTTCCCCCCGACAGCTGGTATCATCTAATAGGATTGTAGTTGCTGCCTGTGAACAGGACACATCTTAAATCTCAACCTCGGGTGACGTCATGACCAGTTGTCACTTGGTTCAGGTTGCCTTAGCAATGTGGCGGTGCAAGATGGCGGACTTATATACGTTTTGCCAAAAAAACTGACTGGAAAAGGAGCGACGCGAGACATCCACAACTGAAGACTGCCAGTCTGCCTCAGTGTCTCCTACTGGTTTGGCTGTGTGAGAAGACCTCAAGTGACACAATGTCCCCTCTGCCATCAACCCTTTACACATACACATAATATTTCCTTCTCCACCGGCCAACTTCCTGTGTCTCACTCTTACAGACACAAAATCACTTAACAGCTTTAATCACAACATCTTGTGTCTTTCAGACATTAACACACATGCAAACTCTCCCTGCTGGTTTTGTCACATTAACTGACAGAACACCAACAGATTTTTTTCCTGTCTGCCAAGCAGCCAGTGGTGTGAATAGCTGTGCTGCTGGATTTAATTAGTTGTGCGTCCATATGGATAAGCAAACAGACAGATGCAGCACGCAGCTGAAAGTATGTCACATTCCCACCTGATCATCTCTCAACGTCGCCGTGAGTGTTTCACATACACAGGTATACTGTACACCCCCAGAGGTAAAGGAAGCGTTTGGGAGGAGAGTGAGGAACTTTGTAATCAAGTGATTCCTTTAATTGGTTTTAGCAGCAGTGCAAAGAAAACGTTAAGGCTGGCTTGCTGCACCAGACAGCTGCTCTGATGGGCAGAAGGCGGGAAGGAATGAAATCAACATATTGGTAGTAGATTATTTTAAAAACCAGGCAGGTGGAGAGACAGCATGCTGTCAATCTGGCAACAGATGTAGATGGATTGAAGGACAGAGGGACACTCCCACCAGATTCTGTGAAAATGTACATAGTTTGCTGTCTATAGACGTCAATTGCGTTTTTCAAGAGTCAAAATGCATCAAAATGAGTTCTAGGAACTAGCCTATCTGTGGGGTTTGCCTTCAGACCACGAGCCATAGCCCGTTAGAATGGTTAAATTAATAAACTTGGTACTGTACCTATGTGCGATGTAACACTTGAGCTGAGAAAGTCCAGATGATGAAACAGCTCCAGTGAATATGTTCATAGACGTGATTGTTCCAAGATCCCATGCAGTGTTGACGCAACAACATCTGAAAGTTTTAGAGCTATGCAAAAGTACCTCTGGTTCACAAAGACTTTGTGAGCCTGGGACATGTTGCCTTTAAGCTATTTTTCAGGAATTCAGTGTTTTCAGTGTTTCTATAAGATTAATAAACCATGAGGAGAAAGCAGATTTCCAAGAGGACATGCTACAATTTCTCCGCAGTCCCATTTACTTCAGTTAATAGAACACTAAATGGAGTGAGTGGGTGGAGGAGAGAGCAGGATTCCTTTATTAGACTAGGGAAGCTGTGATATAATGCTCAAAGGATTTCTTCCACTAATGTGTCTATCTGTCATTCAATACCCATGTGACCAGGCCATGAGTCAAATCCTGATCTCCTTCTCAAATTAGTTTCACTGATTGATCTGTAACCTGAATGGAATATACCATGTGGTTTCTTCATCCCTGTCCAACAATACCTGTAATGCACAAACCTAATGGAGTCATCACTGGCACATTACAGAGTGAAAATGGAGCTGTAACTGGATAATAGGGTTTAATTATTCTTTACCATTACCAAGGCTAAATGTTGCATTTAGTTCCAGCTGTTTAAATAGTGAATACTACTTTGCAATATATGGTACGTAATGTGATGGTGTTTAAGGCATTTTTTCAGCTAAGCTCTGCATGAATAACACCGTAATCCACTGCAATTATGGACAGATATCTTATAATTAGCTCACTGTAATCCATCCAGCTGTCTCCTTCTTCGCAGACTCAGCACTGTCTGGGTCCAAACAGAAAGAAATAAGAAGACGGGCAGTTAGAGAAACGGGTGACCTTTTCTGGGAAGACATTTCTGCCATTGTGGACTCAAATCAAAAGTTGTCTTTCACTGTCGTGGAGAGAGAGGGAGTTTCTTTCAAGTCTCTAAAGGCTTCGTAGAGGAAGAAATACATTTAGAGGTTGAAATTGGGGTCGAAGCCAAGGTCAGTGTTGACTGTCATTTCCACTTGTAGGAGGTCTTCTCATCTCACACAAGAAAACAACTTATTTCTATATCATACTGAGGTTTTTCTGTCTAGCTATGACCTCCATTTTCTTAATTTTAGTTCACGTTCATGTCAGCGTGTGTCCAAATTAATTGGTTTGTGTGATGCACTGTTTTTTTTTTCTGCTCTGCTTGATAATAATTTGCAGCTGTTTGGAGGTTTGAATGAAAAGTGGGAGGTCAACATGCAGCACCTTTTGCGACAATCATGCAGTAATTCGACAAGGAACGGAGCAGTTAGATACACAGGGACTGAAACCCTTGATTAGACTCAGTAGGTGTCTGAGCTGGAAGTAGCCCCGTGTTTAATGGCTTCCATTGAAGCATACAGGTTACCACGTGCTGGTGGAAGTCCTAGTGTTTGTGAGCTTGTCGTTCCAAATTGGAGAGAGAGATGGAGGGCTATTAAACATGGCAGACTCTGTGTACTGTAAACAATGTACGGCGCACTCCCTGCTGTGTGTTCATGCAAGTGTGAAGCTTCCTTCACTTTTCCTTCCCAGAGGTAATCTGGTACGAGAATCATCCTGCTGTACTGTTGCTCCACACCGGCACACACACACACATACTTCAGGAGAGAGGATAGTTGTGTCTATTCCCAGAACATACACGGTGGTTAAACTGTAAACAAAGTGGTGCCAAAAAGACAATTTCTCTGACTACCAGGGTTGGAAATGAAATTTTTTCACGGCCTCATGGGTAATTTCTGGGAGCAATTTTATCAAATGTTTGAAAATATATTTATTATAAGAGTAAAGCCAAATCAAGATTTTCTGAAGACATACTACATGGCACTTTAAAGGATATAGTATGGATGTTAAGTCCTATGTATTATGTACTATAGCCTACAATTTAGCTACAATATTCCATGGCACTTCATCAAATATGTTATTTTTTAAAGTCCATATTAAAAAATTGCTTTTATAAATAATTTCCTTTAATGTTTAACACCTCTTTTGTAATCAAACAATACGTAATAAACAAACTATTTCAAACATTTCAAATGTATTTTGTCCAAAACCCAGGCTAATTTATAACCCCGGTAACCTGTTTTTGTTCATTTTTCAAATTATATATTTTTTCCGCGTCACAATAATTGCATGAAAGTTAGCATAAGTTTGGTTTAATTTGACCTAATTCTGGAAAATTCTTTTTATTTCTTGTATAAAACCAAAATAGTGGTCGTGACAGGAATTCCACTGGTGGCACTTACAAAAAGATCTGATAGATCCACTGGACAGATAAATCCTCTGAGGCTGGAAGTTTGTGTAGAACTCTGTGCTGCACTGTGGAGCCAAGAATAGAACTTTTTGCAGACTTCCGGTTTTCGTACACCGTTGCCCTCGCCAGCACTTTCGCGTTTTTTAGGGACAAAGCGGAGCTCCACGAGACAATTCCAGAAATTTAATTGCATTGTGACGTCAACAAGTCAACATCACGTGTTTTATCTACTGTACTTAGACTGAGGAGGACCTCAAAAACATGAGAGTCATCTTTTTTCACACTTTGCCTAATGATAGGACCTTCTGAGTCCCAAATATAAGGATTTAAATGATTAAAAAAGTTGATTTTGCATAATATGGGACCTTTAACACTCAACTTGCTTTGAACTGTTATAAGAGTGTTAAAGGTGCAAGGTTTTTTTTTTGTGTGACTCAAGTGAGAGAACATGACACTGTTGGCTGTCACACTACACATATTCAGCACACGTCCTTGTGATGTAAAAAAAAAGTCATACATCTGTATATAATATGTCAAAGAGCCTGACAATGAACATTAATCATCAACCAATATCAGCAGAGAGTGTCAAGATCAACATAAATATTCTAAATATTCTGCAGTGCTATCAGCCACAGCTGTCTGAGTCAAGTATACTGTATATCTTCAATGGGGTCAAGTGACACTTTATTTCTCATGTTATGTTAAACTATAATTTAAATGGATAGCAGTTTCAAACATACCATGGAGCTGGTCCAACACAGTGCAGCGCTACCTGATATATCGCCTGAGGAGACTTTATTCAATTAACCCCAACTCAAGGTATTTGTTATCAGTGCAGTCAAAGGGCTAATCAAACATAGGACTCTATTCATATATGCGAGTAAGCAGTGGAAACTCACATCCTTTGGCCTATTTCTCCCTCTTCACCCCTTCCCACTATACCCCACACTCCCTTTTATCCCCTGTGGCAATGAGAGGCAGTTCAACAGAATATGTTCTCTTAAGAAACCTCTAGAGATGCATACCTCCTCAGTATGCAGTCCGGCTATGGATGGTACACACTCACACACATAATAATCGATGCCAGCAGAGCTGCAGCAGACAGAGAGGATAGAGGAAGGTCTACTCAAACACACTCAACCCAGAGAGAAAATGTTCTTAGTCGAGGCCTGAGACTCCTGATGCTAAATATTTACAATATTTCTCAGACCCAGATGAAGACTTGAAGTCGATATAGGTTGGTCTGTTTGCTTGTGCGATCCAGAAATACATTCATAATATATTTTTACTTGAGGAAAAAGTGCACATTTTTTTCCACCACTGTTGTTGCAGTTTGGTTATAGAGCAGGAATTCCTGGATTTGTCTTTCATTTGTGTCCAGTATATTTGAATTCAATTCTTTAGACTGTACATTTTTAAAAATATTTTATTGAGAGTATAAGCTTTCGTTTTTCCTTTTTTTCAGAGATTCTATGGTTCAGTCAAACTTGCGGGCAGATTTGACTGGGTTCATGGAAAAGTGCAATTTAATTTGCTGTGATACAGATCCAAATCGCTGATCTGGGTTGTGTTTCCACTGCAGGGTGTGTAAGATACCTAAGATATGTATGTAAGATACGTAAATTAAATAGTTATTTATTAAGCTGTGTCAGCTACGCTAAGAAATAAGGGTTCCAAAAGTGTTCTTCTACAAGGGCTGAGGTTCTATCTGGAACCATTTGCTTCTGAAAAACCCTTTCCAGAAGACAGGGTTTATCAAGGGTTCTTGAGAACACTTATGGTTCCAGTAAGAACCATTTTGATCCAGAGAAGCATTTAAAACCCCCCAAAGAATTGAAGCAAGAAAGCAAGGTTTACAAAAATATGAGTGAATACATCCATGAAAAGGTGACACGTGAAAATAAATCAGATAAAGTGTCTTTGCTGAAAGAATCTCGTTCCAACAAAAACACCACATGGCTTTCTTTTTGCTGTCGTCTATTTATAAACGACACTTTTGCATGAGTGGGAGAGAGAGAGAGAGAGAGAGAGAAAGAATTGGGGCTGGGGGGAATTTACAGTAAGACATGAGACTGACACTGCTCCTGCATCATACTCGCTGTTTCTGCACAGGCTGTCAACAAACTTCAAGGAAAAACTGACAAGACATGCAGGTGTCTGATGGCTATTAGTGTAAAAACTTCCTTATCTGTCAGCGAGGGGAAGCGGTCGGTGAGCAGGCTGTCAATTAAACCGCGACTCATCTTGAGCAACATCTCGCACTCGAAGTAGAGAATGGACATAGAAAAAAAAAAAATATATATATATATATCCGTCTGTCAGTGATGTGTGGGTGTATTGTTTTATTGGCTGTCGACACTTTGGTTCAAGAAGCGACGCTTCTGATCAAAGACACGGAAATGGGTGTTTACGAAAAATTCAGCACGCTGTTAAACTGAGCATGGGTGATTGTTGCATACAGGGATTTTCATTTGCTTTCCTTGAGTGCATTTTAAGGTCCTTTGCATGATTTATGCAGGAGAGGCTGATTATTAAAACATAACATACAACACTGAATATCATTCAAGGACATTTGGTGAGAATATGGATTGTTTTTAAACGTCCACAGAACTAAATCAGATTAAGTAAATTTGGAGCAACCTCAATCAATGCAATTACTGGCTGTCAATCCATGGCTCTCAAAAGAGCTTTTTAATTTCAATGAGTCAAACATTCATTTATTCTTGGTTAAATTAAAAGAAAATACAGATAGACAAGAATTGGAATCAAGGTCATGCTTAGAAATGAGCATTACAAAAATCTGAAATATTAGGGTAAACAGGGAGGCATTCTTTTTCCAATACACTGTCCAATACAAAGGAAATTGTGACAACCAGTGTTTATACTGTGGTGGTGACTGCAACTAAATGTCCCCCCATGACATGTAGCCCACATGTACCACACATCCAACTGATTTTTAATCTCTTACAGTTCTGCTGCCACCAGTGAGGCCCAGATGGAAACGAGGACTCTGTCATCCCCAAGTCTCTGACCACAACAGCCTTCGCTACAGGCTGTGACAAACCCAGTGATCCAGATGGATCCTGGCATTTATAGCCTTTTTATTCTTTATTTTTTGTAATTGTGTATTGTATGTTTTGGATAACATCTAACACCTGTTCTCCCTAAGGTTTCTACCCTTTTTGCTGGTTATAAGTGTTTTTTTCCCTGGTCGTTTTTCCTTACCCTGGTTGAGGGTCTAAGGACAGAGGATGGTACCAACCCTGTGAAGTCCAGTGAGACAAACTATGTTTTGTAAACTGTGGGCTATATAAATAAAATTTGATTGATTAAATGAATTGAAACTGTCTCTAATCGGTCTTGAGGGTGGATTGCATTCAAACCTCCTCGAAATGTATTTTTTGTGATAAGATGTGAAGATGCATTCAGAACCTGTATTTGCACGATCTGCACATGATCGGATCACCGGGGATGGATCTTTATACCAGACCTGAATGGGGTCTTTGTTGTCCAGCTACATGTTTCTAACGTGGTCCACATGCTTGGTGGCTGTAGATAATTATAGAAATGGATAACATCATAAGATGACATCACAAAACACATGTATGTATTTTTTAGTGTGAGAGCTGTGTCAGGGAAAGATATAGAGAATCATTCCTTTTCATTTAGAGATAATATAAATCTAATTTATTCTACAGTTATGCCAGCAGGAATCAACAGTCTTATAATGAGTGGTCTGATGGAGATTTGCACAGCATTTGAAGTGCGGACATGTCATAGACACAAAGCATTCCCTCGCCCCTTACCTTTACCTTAAAGGTGCCATATGTAAGAATGTGGCCAAAACGGTTACTACATTTAAATTCAAAATACAGAGGTCTTTTAGGTTTCGTTTTCTGGCGTAACTGGCAACCCGGTTGCTCGGCAGCTGAGACTCTACTGACTGCAATGATTGGTAGATGGCGGTAGGTAGCGCCACATGCCAAAACATGATTTCAAAACATAAACATGATTTGCAGTCTGCAAAACATTTTTTTTAATGCGAATATTTTGAGTGAGTTCAGTTTGTTATATGAATATTATTCCTGAGTCTCTGTGATATATTAGGAGGATTTTATTGCCAGTTGCTTTAGATTTATTACATAATGCACCTTTAACTATCACAAATAAATGTCTAAACCTTACCCTAAATCCTGGTCTAAACCCACAAAAAGTCCTTTAAAGATGTGAGGACCAGACAAATGTCTTCACTCCATATGGTTTAAACCATGGTTGTCAAAAGTACGGCCCACGGGCCAGAACCGTGCCAACAGAAGCTCCAATCTGGCCCGCAAGATGTTTGGTCCTCACACAGTTACTGATACAAGAACACACACACATACACACACACACACACACACACACACTGGCAGTTCCTGACAGGTTGTCAAACAGACAGTTGAATCAGCTGTTCATCCCTTTGACCCCAGAAAGCTGTTATACACTAGCACCATGATCACAAGCACCGGAGACGAGCGGAGTGTCATTAGCAGCATTTCATCGCTGCAGAGCGTGGCACTGCTAGAATGTGATAAATGGGATATATATTAATTAGCAGAAATAAATTAGGTTTTTGGGGAAGAAGTGTACAGTTGATTGCATTAGCCAAATGCATGCAATATGAACACATACTACAATGACATTAGTCTGACAGATTCATTGGTTACGCACATGCAAATATGTCTCTAATAATACAGACATTGAGATTTAAACAGGGTGACGCCACTTGATTCCAACAGTAAACTGTTTAATTTGTTCCATGCCCATTTTTCAATGTGACATTAAAACGTTGAAAAAAAAACCTTGCTGTTGCATTATTCTCAGAGAAACACTGGATTCTTTTTTCTTTTTTTTTAAATAAACAGCATAAAATAAATAAATAATTTCCACAGAAATAATGGCATATTTTTCATGCCTGATTGTGATGAATTGCCGGTAGATTGCTGTTCTGGAAATGAGTTGGATCCCCACGTGCTTTGCATAACTCAAATTAAAGATATGGGAGGGGAGGAGGTGCAGATTTATGTCCCGCACACATCTCTGGTACAGGTGTGTTATAGAGGGACATTAAAATATATGTGAATGAATATGAAATCCAAGTGCTGGGGGTTACTGT
This sequence comes from Microchirus variegatus, assembly GCF_963457635.1. NCBI lineage: Eukaryota > Metazoa > Chordata > Actinopteri > Pleuronectiformes > Soleidae > Microchirus > Microchirus variegatus. Next base: position 17,647,402 of record NC_139803.1, read on the forward strand.
ATCACTGTGAACATCCTTTTAATTATCTCCAGTCTATCTTCAGTGTCTCAAGGTTTTTCCTTTACTGCTCGGCTTTATCTTTACCGTCAGCTCACTGCGCCTCATTTCATGCTGTCTCTATTTGTGCTCCTTTGTTATATCTCTGCAATAGCCTTGACAAGTGTGGGAGAACCAGTAAAGGGAGTTTTCCACGGAGAAACAAAACACAGACTAAGGGAGGTTAGGCAAACAGTGAGGATGGTCTTATTGCCTGCAGTTTTGCATGATGAAATATTCAAATGTTTTCATATTATGTGGGATTTGAAGGCAATAAACTGTAATATATTTCAGACAAGGGATTTAATGGAGTATCTACCTGTAAAGGTCTGAAGTCTGGGAGCATGTACATGCTTGTAAATAGAATGTTCTGCTGTGGCAGTCTGAAGGAGGCTCTCATTCATTTCACTGTATGTCTCGAATAATAAACTTGAGACCTTGAAAATTGGTCTTTATGGCAGGAAAAAATAGGAATGCAGTTTGGAGTTGTGGAAGGAAGCAAAGCAAACAAAGAGACTGTCAAAATGAATTGCTACTTCATGCACACATAGCAACACAGTTAATGGAAGAAAAAAAACCCATTGAAATTGCATATTTGAATTCCACAATGTCAACATCACAAAAGGCTGTTGATGAAAAGATAAAAGGTAGAAAAAGCAGCAAACCTTAAAGTGGCAGTGCAAATGGCTGCAAGTTCAGACATACTATTCAAATAGCTCTTGAGGTTTTGAAGTGAATTGTCGCTTTTTAATCATGCTGTGATTAACATTCACATGTTAAAATATCTCAACTTCCTTAGGTAAGGCATCACATACAGACACACGCTGGCTGTGCATACTATGCACCTTGCACATACACATTCAGTACGTATATACAATTTGTATAACTATTGTGTGCATGACAGTGTTGTAATAGGGAAAGCATCAGCGGTCACCAAATCTTTCAGGGTGCAGCTTCAGCAACAGCAGCTCCATCACAAACCTGTCTTCTCTTTCCATGGTATCCCCGCAGGAGAGAGATGAAGCGATACTCCAGAAGGGGGAGGAGGAGGAGGAGGAGGAGGAGGAGGAGGAGGAGGAGGAGGAGGAGGAGGAGGAGGAGGCATAGGGAAACGGCAGAAAATAGTGGATGCAGAACTGACAGCCATGCTCTGGAATGGCTGCAGAGCCTTGGAAACATTCATCTCATTATTCAGCTTTCCACTGAGGAACCACCCCACTATATCTCATGCTTTGTCCTTTATTTTGCTGCATGTTATAAATCATCCCATCAACAGCCTATTGGAGAAGATGCCATGGTCGACGGTGAGCAAACAGTAGGAACAATGATGTGGAAAAAGAAAAAGAGCTGCACCAGCACCTCCCTATGTTTCAGACTGTCTATCATTGCGTGTGTGCATGTTGTACTGTGATATATTGTATTAAAATACTTTATCCAAGATCACACTACATTGTTTGTGTACAATTTCTTTAAATGCTTATGTTAAAATATAATAACTTAAGTTTTGTTTCTCTTGGTTTTTCATTATTTCAACTAAGTTCATTGATATGCAGATGATATTAAACTTTATCTCTCAGTTGGTAAAAACAACATTTGCTGGTTGGCTGCATATAGTTTTAATCAATTGATTTAATTAACCTCTAAAGATAAAATATATACACAATAATCACATTGCTGTGTCAACCCTAAAGGTCTTTGCACACCAGACGTGTTGCAAATATACGGGACACAAGGGTGGATGATTTGGATGCAAATTACGGTGCACCCTCCCATGCACATCAATCGCAATGCAAAAAAACAAATAATAATAATTATCTGCAACACACGCACACAAACACACTGTGTGAAGAGACAGCAGCTCAGCGCAAACGTCAGAGGAAGAAAACTACTTTGAAGCTTGATTTACACACACCATTCCACTGAAGCTCCATTGCAACAGCCCTCCACATGTCTTATAATCATTTTATAGTTTTTTCTAAAAAAGAACAGGATTGTGGGAAACAAACACAAAATCCGTGTATCATTCGTTCATTCATTTTTCAAAAGAATTTTTTTCAAAATCAAAATGAAAAAACGGATAACGACGCGTTTTTTTCCAATTTCCGATTTTGTGCAGAGATGAAAATTGGAAAAACTGTATAATGGGCTTCTCCCGTTTAATCAAATTTTGATAAATACAAGTTGCAAAAAAAGACAATAAAGTTGCAGATTTATTAGATTAAAAGTACATTTCCATTTTATTTTAAATATCGACTCACAACCGCGATTACCCCTGCTGTTTATGTGTTTTAAACATATGAACCGCATGTATATTGACTGATCAGTTCAGTCTGTTTACCGTGTGTCACCTGCTCCCGTCTACGGAAGTGTATTGCATTCACTTTTTTTTTTTTTTTGCATTCACAAAAAATTTAAATAAATCCTGTCTTTCTGATTTGTTTGTTTTTTTGAAATTTTTTTGTCTGTTTTTCTGAGTAATATTTTTTTCTTCCTGGTTTTCTGTCAATTTTTTTCCCCTGATTTTCTGAGCAATTCTTTTTCTGTTTTTCAGAGTAATTTCTTTCTTCTGAATTATCGAGAACTCTCGCGAGAACCTCCATCCTGCAAATGACCTATGGTGACTCCATCCCACACATACATGCATACATGCCTCATCAACTATTTACCGTACCGGACTCGGAGAGCGCAGTCACAGTGCCGACAAAATACACCCTGTCGGTGTGCCTGGGTCAGACACAGAGTGTTATAACAGCGATAACTTTATGGTCAGACAGAGAGTGTTGTAACCAGTGATTACCAAAAATGTAATCACTTGTTCCTGGTCCCATTTTGGACATTTCCTGAAAATGTCATCCAAATCTGTCTGTGACTTTTCGAGTTATGTTGCTAAATAACAGACAAACTCCGGTGAAAACATAACCTCCTTGGCGGAGGTAATACATTACTGCGAAAAACAGACCAAAAACTAAATTATTCCATAAAACAAACCAAAAAATAAATTACTCCGAAAAACAAACCAAAAACTAAACTACTCCGAAAAACAAACCAAAAAAATAAATGACCCTGAAAAACAGACAGTAGACAATATAATAGCAAAATTACAAAAATGAATTGTGGTAAAAAGATCAATTTGTCCGTAATATGTTGTGTATAATTGTTTCAAAATGGTTTAAAGGGGCAGCGGTGGCTCAGTTGGTAGAGCACCTGCCCCATATGCTGAGGCTGTAGTCCTCGCTGCAGGCGACCCTGGTTCGAATCCCGCACCTAGCGGTCTTTCCTGCATGTCATTCCCCATCTCTCTGCCTCCCGTTTCCTGTCTCCCTATACTATGCTATCATTAAAGGCAAAAAGGCCCAAAAAATACATTTAAAAAAAAAAAAAAAAAATGGTTTAAAAACAAATTTGCGGAATATCTCTGCACACTAATTCGGCGGCATGGTTTTCATTCACAATGTTTCATTTTGGCTGGAAGTGACAATGTAAAAGATTTAGTCTGCACCAGCTCACACAGAAAGTCTGATTAGCTGACAGACCAACAACAAGTTGGCATCTTAATCACAAACACAAAGACACAATAATCAAACTACAATTATCCAGTGCACATCTGGGTGAGTGATCATTTCTCATGTCCAAGCCCTGGATGACACTTTTTCCTTCTTCTCACGTTGACTGGTTGATATGGTACCACTCGAAGCAGATACCAAGACAGAAATCTTGGAGAAACCAAAAGTGACGTGAGGCTGAAATGAAAAAGCAAGACAGCCTTTAACCCCCGAAGGAGCACAGCATTAACCCTGAGCTCAGACTCGGCCGGTGGATGCTGTTGACTGTGGTGCTACGGACTGACAGATAGACGGATAAGGCTAATATCTCAGCAAATGCAAACGCATCCCTCTTCTCTCAGTGACAGGGGGATTATTCAACCATGCTGCTGGGATTCTGTAATACTTTCACACTGACAAATTCATGAGTCAAATACACTGCACACTCAGCACGTCTCAGTTTATGTCAGTACACACTTTTCGCAAGTTACGACTTGATGACAAAATCTCTCTCCTAATTAATTGCAGTTGTTATTCCGCAGAGCTGAGCATGTGAACGCTGGTAATTTGACTCTCAAGGAAGTTTTCCAGTGTTACAAATCGGCAAAACATGACATCAGAGTAACCTGACACAACAAGCATGGAGTTTTATCGGAAATGGATAAAATCTCTGTGCATTACTGATCAGAGGCTGCAGGGAAGATGCAGAGAGCTGAGCATCGGGAAAGTGTGTGTCGGGGAAACAAAATCTCAGTTAACAATTGAGAGCTGAATACATTAACCACAAAAAAACATAATAATAATAATGGTACCTAGCAGAGGAAATGTAGAGAGATACAGTCCCTAATCCTGTGCACTCAGAGGAATACTATTCACACAATTCAGTCTTTAACAGGCAGATTTGTTGATTCGACTCCTCCAGTCTCTCCCATTTTTCCCCTCTTGCTGCATTTCTCCTCGTCAGCAAACCAAACCTTACACACAAGAGTTGATAACGACGGCTTCATGTGTCAGTGAAGTAGAGGAACCTACAACAGCGTGGATAATTCACAACGCCTGCCAGCTTTTTAAAACACACGAAGCTCGGATTCAGCAGTTTCTCTTTGTTTTTCATTAACAAAGGAAACTGCTAAGTGTATTCAGAGATTTGTTTCTGAACAAGGGTTCCATTTTTATTTAATTGCTAAAAAGTGCGTTGAAAAACTGAGAACTATAAATGAGTGATTTGGTGCAGGTTTTTTTGGCCTTTAACCTCAAGTGTAGAACTTCAGATAAAATTCTAAATAACTACGGAAACACTTTCTCCTTGATTTCCACTACCCAGTTGAGTTTATATAAGCTAAGTGGGGACCGTCCTTTATATTGTAGCAGTAAAATTAACTTCTTAAAGCTCACATATAGTGGTCCTGTTGCACATATGTTAGTTATGGAGGTCTACTTACATACATTAACTTGTATTTATGTTCAAAAACCTCCTAGTTGCTGTAAACGAGCCGATAGAAATTTTCTGACGCTGTTGCCCAGCCGCGATATTTCAGACTCAACTCTCACACCCAGAAGACAGAGTCTTGTGATTGGCCAGTAACTGGAAGTGACATATTCAGCACACCCGCTCTCAGAAGCGCAGCTCCTCCCTCTGGAACGGTGGATGCACTGCTACTCATTATCAAAACATTGTTTTAACAGTGTTTAAAAATAGTTTCGTCACGACTCCCCGCCACAGTCCCTTTATGACTTTGACCCGGAGTCAGACCCAGAGTCAGAAGACACTGTCGCTCGTGAAACACCTCCACAACGGACGTTATTCTTCTTCTGTGGTTCAATGTATGCAACCGGATGTGCCCGGACTAGTGCCCAGAGCAGGACGATCTGCTGTTCCTAAACTGTTTGTTTAGAACCTTCACGGCTTCTTAAACAAGGTAATGACGCAGCTACACACTAAAAAACAGCGTTAATTGGAACTTCCGGTCTAGGTCCGCTTTAAAACTTTTATTATACCGTATAAAACATCAACATGCTTGTAATTCATGGTAGAATTCAATAATATTACTCACAAGTCACAAACAAAAAAACTACTTTGAATCCTGATAGTGACATTCACCAAGAAGCCATATGGTCTTTGTCAGAGACACTTGAGCACTTCCCCTCTCTTCACCGCGCTGCTGCAAGCCAAAGAAACTCTTTCTCTGTGTCCTGGCACAACTCTGGTCCTCGGAAATGCTGAGCCTAGAGGAGTACAGCGGCTGAAATTGTTTGGATAATACTTGGAGTGCACTCATCCCAGTCTCCAGACTGTAAACACAATCCAGCTGTTCCCCAGAGTGTGATACTTATTCACTGACAGATCTAACCATAGGCCAATTGGGACAGAGTGAGGGGAGTGGAAACAGGGTGAGGAACCAGAGTGTAACGCAGTGTTCAGACTGTCACAGGCAATTGGAAATGAACACTGATAGCTGACTTTTTAGCTGAGGCTGAAACATATTTACAATGTGTCAGTGTTTGTCTACCAAGTATCACTCTTCATCCATAAAGAGAGTCAACTTTTCACCAACTTTCCTGAGACAAACCACTCGACTGCCACTTACTGTATATTCTTATTTTACATTTATCCTGAGTGACTACCGGCAGGATGTTGTCAGCGACGGTGACAGCCATTTGAAGTAGGGAGCCGTTGCTTAATGAGTATAGGGTCAGGCAGAGGGGGAACCTGACCTCTGTGAACCTACCTCTCTTTTAACGGTTGTATGCGTCTCCTGCAACCACACATTCCCAGCATAAGATTATAATCAAAGAAGAGCACACAGAGAGGCAGAGCAGGGGTCCAACCTCAAGCTGTCAATCTCACAGTCTGACTGAGCTGCACTCATCCCGTGATCCACTTCACAGAGTGTGAAGTTTCAGTGAACATGACTCTCATGTTAATGCATTCATGTAATTACCACAAGCCATCGTGTCTTCCAATGGATTTACCTTGAAACTGCATACTTTTAGGGTGGTTGAAACTCAGACTGGAGAATTGCTTATTAAATTAATTTCAAAGGTGGAGCACGTGGCTCGCACTTTTGCCTCGCAGCAAGAAGGTTTCTATGTGGAATTTGCATGTTCTCTCTATGTGTGCATGGGCTTTCTCTGGGTTATCCAGTTTCCTTCAACAGTCCAAAAATATGCAGAGCTTAATTGAAAACTCCAAATCGTCCATAGCTGTGAATGTGACAGTGAATGGTTGTTTGTGTCTGTGTTTGAGTGTCTTTTCTTTGAATTATTGGTTTTAAGGACAAAGTGCATGAGGGCTTTTCATCTAGAAAGAAAAACAATCATATAATATTTCTGTCTTCATCTGCCTTGGTCTGCAATTTACCAAGTTGCACAAGTAACGTCTTTGGTACAAACAAATTCATATTTCATTGGACACGCGTCAGATTGCAGTGCACAGTCGTTGTGAGGTTCACCTATTGTCAGCACCAGAACGCTCAAGTTGCTCCTCAGATCCGTATTTCACTGATTTCGCACTGCACTTATTTTTTTTATAATGTTGTTGCCCTCACTGTTGAAGCACACGGAAAAAATCCGTACAACAGACTGCCTCAAACCTCCCATTTAGTACAGTACATTGGAAGAAATCCCCCCCACCCATGGCTGGTCAAGTTAGAACGTCCAATTATATTGAGCAATGGGGAACGGGTACCCATGCCTTGACCTGGTGGGAATTTGAAACGGCATCACACCAGTTACAAGCCCTTTTGCTTGGCCATGGCCTGTCTGTCCTTGTGAAGCTGTACTGTACTGCCTGTATTATCGTGATATTATCGTACGATGTGGCACGGTCCTAATAGACAGAAATCAGCCTGTGTTGTCATACTTTCTTATGAGATGGTGTAGCTGAATAGTTGTCTTTCCCTGTGGCTCATTACTCCATCACTGCAGTGTTGTGGCCAAACCATCAGCTCCAGCACGCGCCTCACTTTCCTCTAGCAAATGGCAGTGTCCAATTAGTTTAAGAAATACATTCATTGCCCTCTCTTACTGGGGATAAAAACAGGTCTACTATTCAATAACCTTTAGAGTACACAGGCTGTGACTTTGCCTTCACCTCAATAAAGCGCTCCCTGATTGAATCAAGAGGCTGAGGTCAATAGGACATATGTTCATTTCCCAGAGTCCTCTAGGATCCCTGCAGGCAGAAAAAAAAAAAATATGCTGAGTGTCTTCGGTGACATTTATTGGAAAGGAACTAAGTTATATGTCTTTTTTTATTCTCCGTCTCATTCCGTCTCTTTCACTTTCAGAGAGTTCCACTCGTCTGTTTGTGAGCATGTGTGTGTACAAGCCTATGGTCACGCTTCAGGCACCAGCACATACTACATCTGTCACTGTCTCTACCACGTCACCTCAATTTTCTGCAAACAAGTTTCACTTGTGCGCCTTGAAGGACAGATATTTCTCCTCCCATTTCTTCTCGTCCATCTGTCTCTGTCACTCCTTTCCCGCTTCCATCACTGTATATCTGTCAGACTCCGAGTCTGCCTTTTGTCGACCGCCTCGTTACTTTTCATCATCGCTGCTTTTGCTTAAATGAAAGAGGCGGTCGGAAAATTTACACTACAGTAAATTCAAAACTGGAATTCAGTTAAGGCTTTTATGTGTTATTAATTTTCCACTGCGGCTTTCACATTTAGTTCTGTCAATAAGGCTCTGTAGGGGAGGGGTGAGGAATGTCTGGCCTATGAGCTGCACACAGCCTGAAAGACAGATTGGACCAGCTCATGAAGTAATTCATAAATAAAAAATAATGGTTGCTATTACAGAAAAAAATACAAAAACATACATTTAGGACAAGCTTTTTTTTATAGTGGTACCACCTGGGTGAAAAAAAAACACATGCAGCTGTTACATGTCATTGCTAAAAAGCATGATATGATAGTGATAGTAGATATTGTGTCAGGTTCACACAAACTAAACCCATAAATGTATTTGGATAATTATATGATTGCTTAACATTTAAAATAATGTCATTTTTGCAGCCTTAGAATAAGCCTTTGTGATTGTTATTTGTTTATATGCTCATATTATCGTCATCTTTGGTAAAACAGTGCCCTGTACCTCTTTCCCATGCATTTCTTAATCCAAACAATGTTTAAGTTGGCACATACTGGTGCCCTTAGTAAATCGCCTACCAAAACTGAGGCCTGTCAGGTGACACATTCGACAGTTATGTGATTTAGCAGACAGATGTTCCTGGAATTAATAGAGAGATATTTTTATTTCTTAGGATGTATGTCAGAGTTAGCGGTCAAGGAGAGTTTGCAGCTATAAGGTAAAGCTCTGTCCTTTGAGGTCTTTGGCTCACAAGGATTTCCGGTGTGTTCTACAGACGTTTCCTTAACTATGGATTATTTGTTCACTGGATTACTGTTGGACTTGGACATTTCCTTCAAACGGACAATGGTGAGATTGCTTAAAGGTCCCATATAATGCAAAATCAACTTTTTAATAATTTTAATATTTATATTTGGCCCTACCAGTCAACAATATCCGAAAACCGGAAGTCCGCAAAGTCTATACTCCACAGTGCAGCACAGAGTTTTACACAAACTTCTAGCCTCAGAGGATTTATCTGTCCAGTGGATACATGTTATATATGAAGGCAATGTGCCTGCTAGACCCTGCAAATGATCGCTTTTCCAAATGCTAACTGCTGTTAGCTCCCAGTAGCCTCTGTGGCTGATGTCATTTCCTGTCCCTTAAGTTTAATTTTTTTTTAGATACTACTAAACAGAGCGTTCTGAACAGGGGTGTTTTGGCAGGGTGATTGAACTGCTGTGGTGCTTCATTCTTTTGGTATTTTGAACAAAGCATGTCACAGACATGTTCATTAGACACCAGGGAACTAGTTTAACTTGGAAAAATAGGATAGAATATGGGACCTTTAAATTATTCTTATTAAAACTGCAGCATATTGCCATGTGCTTCAGCCCAAAACAATATAAATCTTCACCTAGTCAGAAATGTATTATAAACAGACTATTCAAGTGTTCATGATGGATGCCTTTCTAAGACCATCACATGGCCTTTGTTGCTATAGTGTGGCATCCAGGTCCATTTTAATTGGTGTCTGTTAATACAAGATTATATTTAGACACAGTTGGAGCCTCCATTGTTCATTCATTGTCTAGTGCTTTATCCTCCACAAAAGGGACACTGGGAGCTGGAGCCAATCCCAGCTGGCATATGAGGTGAAAGGCGGGGTTCACTATGAACAGGTTTCCAGTCCATTGCAGGGCCAAAACACAGAGACAAACAACCATTAATTCACACCTACGGTCAATTTAGAGTGTCCAATTTTACCTCTGTGTGTTTTTGGACTGTGGAAGGAAACCAGAGAACCCGTAGAACACCCACGATCACAGGGGGAAAACATGCAAACTCCTCAGAGGAAAAGAGCCGGGAACCAGGATTCAAACCTGTGAGGCAACAGTGCGAGCCACTACACCACAGTGTCACCCACCTTTATTATTTTTAACCCTTAGAGCTCAAGCGGCACATATCTGTGCCGCAGGTGCACCCATGATAATTTGCCATGGTAATAATACACAACTCCTTATATGGACATCCTGGGGGTGTGTACTTAAAGGTCACATATTCAGGCTTTAAAAAATGATTTTTTTTTTCTTTTTCGTCATCTTATGTGTCAAGTCAAGTTATGATTCTTTTTATTTTAGTGATATTAGTAGTGATATAAAGTAACACTAATTATGCACAAAATAGACATGTTTTTCTTTTCTTTTTGTTCATAAAAATAAGCCAAATTAATTTTGAACTGTGACGTATTTCCATATTTCACAAATTCAAACACATTTTCATTATATATCAAATATATCAGTTTGGTTGTGCTGAAAAATACAATATAAAATGTATATACTGTACATTTAAACATGGAAAAAAGCAGCCAAATGCTCTATGTTGTAAGGCAAACATATTTTCTGCATTCTTTATTGTGTATCACACATTGAAATCAGATTGAGATATTCACTAAACGTATCAGATTCCTAACTCCTGAAGATAACAGATTGGAATGTCTTTCCGAAAGTCATGGTTACGATGTAATTTTGAACCAAAGAGGGTGAATGACCACATTCCCATAGAGCCACACCTTAAATATGGCTGAAACCAAATAAAGAAACAAAGACTCAGTTGTGAATCATGTCATACGAGTTGCATTTACTACAGTTTGCCAACCAAAGAAATAATTAAATAATAGCTTAATAATTTATGTAGCCTGTTCATTCTCTGACATCATTTCATGATCCAGTTCCGAGTGTAATCAAATGCTTCTAAAGTTCTTCTGATGCTCTGAATGCTGGTGACCTGCATGTAGCACATGGTGCTAATTTTACAGCTATTCAGTCTTCAGTCTCTTTGCTGGAAAATGATCACCATCCACAAGCCTGCTCTATAATTAGAGCCTTGTCAGTCAGTGTTAGTGCCCGAGTGATTTTTCGGTGACAAACCTAATAAGTAAAACATAATGCTAATTTGATAACACTTTGTATGTGTGTCAGAGTCCAGGCTAAATGTCAAAGCAAATTATTCCAAAAGACTTAATTCACTGTGTCTCACACACATGTGGATACAATTCTTTTACTCAAAGCAACATAACAATTAACAACTGACACATTAACAAGACCCGACAAATGATTTCACACATCTCTTGACAGATTGGGGTCACCCCACTTTTTAACAGTTCCTTGCTTTTTTTTTTAAACTTCTGAACTCAGCAGCACTTGCCAAAAGGGGATTGTGTTTTACCTTCAATCCCCTGCAGGGTGACCCATGAATCTGTGCAACCTCTGAAGGATGAAGCAGAGAGACATTACTCATCCAGGCAGCTTCAACAAGTCCTCTCTCTCTGTTGCCTCCCGACCTCAAAACTCCGGGTAATAAACTCAAACCCTTGAGGGGCTGAGCTGCTCAGGGTGTCAGAGCGCTGATCTAGCATTAACCATCGCACCATTTGACCAGCACTTTCATTATAATTCAGAAGGTGAAACAGATACTACAGGCTTATTATTATTTTAAAACCTTTTTGCGGAATTTCTCCCCCAGACAGAGCTGGGGGAGAAGAGTTAGAGTTCTGTGAGCTGACGCAGCTGAACAGACCAGGGGATCAACCATGCAGGTTGTGGAGCAAAACATCTCACAAAGGCTTGAGCACAGTCGTTAAACATTCTCACCAATGCTTCCTTTCATGCAGTGTTTTATTCACTTTTGTCAGTCGACTACATTCAGGGTGTTTACATGGAAAATACGTATTAGTATGACTGAAACCAGACTTTTGTTGGCGTAGTGGTTAGTTCTCTTGCCTTTGCAGCAAGAAGACCCGAGTTCCAGCCCCAGTTGGAACAAGGGCCTTTCTGCGTGGAGTTTGAACGTTCTCCCCGTGTGTGTGTGGGTTTTCTCCGGATTCTCCGGCTTCTTCCCACATTCCAAAAACATGCAATATAGGGATTGGTCACTCTAAATTTCTATGTGGCCCTGTGATAGACTGGCAAACTGTCCAGGGTGTACCCCGCGACCCTCCGGTGGAGGATAAAGCAGTAGATAATGGTTGGATGGACCCAAACAGACCATGACGCTCTGAGCTTTATCTCAGAAGAAGACAACACCGACAAAAACAAGAAAAAAATCAGATCAGTGCATTTTAGGACTAACAAGGAGTAATTAAATATTTGGAGTTAATGCAGGATAGGAAGAAACCAATTAGTTCTCAATGGTACCAACTAGCTGCCAGCTAAAGTTGTTTTGGTGTAACAATAGGTCAAACACAAAATACCTATACTAACAAGATGGAAGGAGACATATTGCCCTCTAGGGTTCTGGAGTAAGACACATTCTGTTCAATAAATTGAATCCCTGCAAGAAAAAAGAACAGTTGTCCAATCAAATGACCTGGTTCAGCCACAACAAACTGTGCATGGAAACTCTTTTGTTGGACTTGCAAACCCTTCACATGCATGTACCTTCTGCATTTATTCTTCAGACGGTCGTAAACCCTGATCTTTTGCCCTCTGCCCTCTCTCTGTTTCTCCACAGTCTTCATTCCCTCACTTGCAGCTAACCTACACACACACACACACACATATATAAACATACGCACATATGTTTGGTTACTACTTCCGACCTGACAGATTCCTTGCCTGAGACATACGGCAGTGAAAGGCTGTTAACCTGGCAATGGCACACACACATTTGACACTTGCAACACTACGATTCAGCGAGTATATATACTGTCACCTGTTAGAAACACACTCAGCCCTGCTTTAAACCTCGGGACGAAAGCAGACACTGCAGCTGTCGCCGTGTCTGACAGGTGGATCGCAAAGTGAGCATCGACCTGTCACACAGCCATAAAAATAACCATATTTAAACAAAAGCAGCTAAGTAAAACTGGCTATTTAGATATTGAATGTATAAATGTGTGTATAAGACCAGTGTTCTGGTAAAGGTAAATTGTGTCTGTAGTATTTCCAGTATGTCCTAGATAGTTTTTGAAGTGTAGTTGTGGGTACTAACACATCATGAGCGTTGACTGTTAAGCCAGCTCCCTGTGCCAAGAATCATCTTGAGACACACTGGGTGTCTGCCAGCAGGGACACAAGGAAAAACCTATGTTTTGAGTAAAAGGCCCGTCTAATAAAATCTACACCTTTTTTTTAATTCAAAGCCTTGAGAAAAAATCTTGTTGTGAGATAGCTTTTTTCTACTGGAACCTCAAGTCAATTAATTTGTTCACTCTCTCCAGCAAAGCCCATAGTAAAAACCACAATTTTTAGCATGTGTGGACACAGAAGCTGCTGGTTTACTGCTTTCTTTGCTAAATTGTGTTACTTCAAGTCCAAATGACAGAAATTACACAGCACAGATACAAAATAATAGATATTCTCTATGGAATCTGGTTTAGTTAGTTGTCCCAAATGGAAGCCAATTTTTCTGTGAGAATGAACGTCCATGTCAAAAGTTGGTTCCTATGCGTCAGTAAATCATCTGACCACACAAGAAATCAACAAATTAACTCTTAAAAACACATGCTATCACTATGCACACCAGGAATCTGGTTAATCAAGTAAATGGTTTAAATGCACTCAGCAATTTTCCATCATGTGGGTATTTGCCTGGTATTACATGGTTATTATATATTTCTGCTAAAGTTATAGTATGTGTATATATATACACATATATATATGTATATATATATATATATATATATATATATATATATATAGTATATGTATATAGTATGTGAGTGTATGCACGTGGAATTAGCACTGTGATGCGTACACACCAACACACAATGACAGAACTTACTGGCCACTTCCAGTGATGCGTTGTGACTGATCGCCTGGCCCAGATAGTTTCTGGCCACGCACACGTAGCTGCCATCGTCCGGTTTGCTCCGTCGCCCGTGGACGATGCGCAGGAAGAAGAGGGACCCGCTGGGCAGCAGCATACGGTGGGAGCGGGAGTTGTCGCGAACCGTCTCGACGCGCTCCCCGTCTTTGTACCATTCCACCGTGGGGGATGGACGACCCTCCGCCTTACAGTTGAGAGTGGCTGGTTCCCCTTTGGACACAATAAGGTCAGAAGGATGCTCCACAATGCGAGGAGGGAAGTCTTCCTGACGAAGACGTGACCCTGGGGAAATGATGCAAGGGTGATAAAACAAAGATGAGGGTCAGTTCATGTGAGAGTAAGTCATAATTCTTACTGTGGAACACATACATGAATACAAAAAAACAACACACTCTGTATCATTTCTTTAAGCAACAATGAGTGTTACAGTGCATCATTACCCAGCTTGACAAGACAACATAATTATCACCCAAACACATTTAATTCATTATAAAATGTTTTTACTTTAGTTTCAGCAGCTGGAACCTCTCAGGGCACGTCAAATTAAAAACATTGTAAAGCAATACTGACTATATACTGAAATATTTAGTCATTTCGTCAATCATTTTAGTCAAAGCATATAGCCTCAAAAGAAATACAAAAAATGTTCCATTACAGATTAATTATAATAGGATTACAATAATATCTGCTCCCACCAACTGTACTATTTTACTAATTAAAATGTTATAGTATAATAGTTTTAAGCATGCTGATAGCTGTTCTACTACAGCTAATAACACAGCATCATTAAGGAAATTAAAAAAGGGAGAAAATATAATTATATATTGACATGTTACTTCGCCAGATGCCTTCTCTGATACTATGAGACAAAGACAATATTTTCTATCTTCATCATGAGCCCATCCCTCTGTCTTCCTCTCTGCTGGACAAACTCATGCAAGTGCTCATAGTGTTTATAGTGCTGAGTTGTCTGCACGCACATTTGTTTCTGTATTTGTGCAAATCTGTTTGTGTTGCCGTTTTGAACCAGCTTTCACCACGACACCTGAAGAGAAATGTATCTCAAGACAGCCGTTGAAATGTGAATCAATACTCCAGTCCAGTCAAAGCCTGCACTAACAACCACAAAATCACCTCTAATCCTTGCTACACTGTTGATATGTCAATCACGTCCCTCCTCTCATTCTCAGTCTTTTCAAAGAAACTGTGTGAGTTCCTGTGAGTCAGTGGACAAAGAAAAAGAACCCTAATTAGATACAGGTACACACGCAACTCCAATGCCTCTGCACATCCTGCATTCCTACATGAACCCCCCCCCCCCCCCACCCCCTCCAACACACACACGCACACATACACAGCCAGGTATACACACAGGCCCACCGCCAAACATTTCCACACACATCCCCCCACACAGGCTCTTTCCCTTTTATCTCTCTTTAGCACTGTGCAAATGCAGGAGAATGTGCTGTGCCTGCTGAGTCTAGGCCGCATTCAGACCTGGAATACAAATCTGTTTTCAGTCATCTGATATCTGTAAGTATGAATGTTCACAACTGACATTAAAATCGTGTTCGTGGATGCTTCTAAATAGGTGGCTTCCTCCATCCTGCATTCAAATACACACTGACTTCATGACCGTTTGCAAATGAGTGCGAGACAGCAAGGGAACCTCTGCTTCCTCTGAAATGTCATACTGCTGTATTTACATTGCATTACTAAAAAAGCGATATTAGTTTATCACAGATAGTCTGACGCAATTTTTAAATTCATTCCTGCAGCAGCATGGCACATCAAAACCAGTGGAAGCTCAGCTTCAGTTGATCTCTATGAGACAGGGCAGATAAACATCATTTCAGGGGAAGCTCAGCTTCTCTGGGAGTTAGTGGAGCACTGGGTGGGCCTGATTCAAGATTCAAGATTCAAGATTCAAGATTCAAGATTCAAGATGCTTTATTTATCCCGAGGGAAATTATTGTGCAACAATTGGGAGGTAAAAGTGTAGATGTACAAGAGTTAAAAGATACATTAAATGAAATAAAATAAAATAAAAATAATAATAAAAATAAAATAAAATAAAAATAAAAATAAAACAAAAAAATAAAATAAAAATAAAAATAAAAGTAAAATAAACAAATAAGACAATGCAACAAAGTGCCAAACAGAAGGAAAAACAGTAACTTACAACAGTAACTTAAATGCAACAATGCCACAAAAAAGAATCCAAAAACGAATCACAGTCAATGTAGGTATATATAATATACAGCAGTACGCACGGAAATAAAATAAGTACAACTAAATATGGTGAGCACATGTTGAAAGTGATAAACAGTGATAAGGTGACTAATGATATCAGCATAGTGCAAACAAAGTAAAGTGATGAAGTGATATGGGTAAAGATGATGATGATGATGATTGGAGGAACTGGCTGAAAGGCGGAACCACTTTTTTATTGACAGTAATACAAGTACAAAACTTGACTTTTAACTTTTACAATATATATATATATATATGTACACAGCCGTGTAACCACTGCTTACACCTGTATTATAGCTGTGGGAATGTTCTTCCTGTTCAGGTTACGCTTGAATGTGCCAATGGCCCTGTAAAACAGATAATCAGTACTGTGCCCAGCAGTGATGAGCTCCTACACGCCTGCTACAACCAATAAATCCCACACAGACAAGCGCTTATGTAGATAAAGCACCTCACACATTGTTAAGAGACTGTCATTCACAGGATGCCGTGTTTGCACAAATCTATATTAAACCGCATTTCCTAAAGTCTTCCATACTAATATGTGATATGATTTAAGAGGTAGTGTGCAACCTTATTTCTTGAAATGTCCGGAACAATAAGTGCACAAGCACCTATGGCTTTATCTATTGATTATTTTTCATAATCAATTACTCCAGTGTTCTTTGAACCCTTCATTATTTCAATGTTGGCGAGAAAGATAATCAATTCAGTACATTATTAATATTATTCAATTTATTGTTGCAGCCCTGTAGTTGCATTGCTCTATTTTACCTGGGAATAATGCTGCATGGGTTAAAATTCAATAATAGTAAATATTGTGGTATAATTTACATTGATATCAATATAACAATATTTCAATAAATATGAATATCATGATACATTGAGAGTAACCTTTGCAAAAATAGTAATGCATGTTTAACATGTGTTTGATGTCTATTAGGATGTTTAAAACCAAACTTAAATGGTGTCTTTAACATTCTTCATGTATGACATTAAAACTTATTAAATTATTAAAATCAGCTGATTTAAAACTAACATTACATAATACTTTTTTTTATGTATATATTTGATAAGGTGAACCATTACAAATCCAGGGTCTTACCTATGATGCTTCATCTTTTATAAATAATCTAAAAGCTCATTAATTATTTAAGTTAAACAATTAAAACAAAAAAAACAGAGAGACAAAAAAAACATTAGCCATGAGCAGAAACCATAAATATGTAATCACAGTACAACGCCACACGCTGTCTAGACATTTAAACCTATGGCAGAACAATACAAACAAGGGAGCTTCTGTGGCCTTGAGTCCCTGTTCACAGCCCACCATGTTGCTTTCCTTGTACTTAATTGTGTCAGGCTGATGCCTGAGGGTCCATGCAGCTCCCTAAGCTGCCTGCCATTACAGAGAAGCAGTGTAAGCCCAGCTACAAGTGGGTCCCCAGAAGACCATGGTTTTATCTGCAAAGGGCCAGCAGCCAGTGTACAATCAGTATGCAAAAACATGAACACAGATGCACAAAGGGGAACACGCACAGGGAAGGTCATTTCCAACACCTGTACCCTGACAAAAAATATTTTTTTTCCCTCCCTCCCTCCCTCCACCCCCCCCCCCCTCTCTCTCTCTCTCTCTCTCTCTCTCACTCTCTCTCTCAGGCATCCCTCAGGCTGTTATGTCGTCTTGTGAAGATGGAGGGAAAGGAGGCGGATGAAGAGTTACAGACACAAAAGAGGACCGAGCATGTCTGCAGTTTTTGTCTCGGTTTGGGAGGAAAGGAAAAGTACAAAAAAAAAATCTGCTTCCTCCAAAACTGTGAATTTGTTCAAGAGCAGTGGTTCTCATTGTGGTGTCATTCATCAGTATAGAGCTTTTCATTTATGACAGTTAAAGGTGGACTAACAAGCGGTGGCTGGACTAAACTGAAGACCAGAGGTGACATTACACGTCCAAAGACTCAAGAGATTTAAATCTTCTTTAAAAACCTACTTTTTCGCTTTTAATTCAGGTTGAGCGGAACTCGCGTTGCAATATATAAAAGTATTGTGTTATGTTTTACTCTTTTATTGATATTCTGTACAGCACATTGTTCAACCTATGCCTTCAGTTAGCATCAACAGCTCAAATATGTCTAATTCGTCCATTTGCAAATATGCCAAAATGGCGGCCTCTCTATAGCTGACCTTTCTCCTGATATAAATATTTGTTTTCGGGAAATGAAACACAACAATTTATACAATCTGGTGTGAGAGATTGCTGCTTGTTCTTCTTTTTTGTTATTGTTGTAAGATAGGGTGGAGATACATGTATGTGGCCCACACCAACATCAATACACTTTTATTTTTTTATTTGAGCAAAGGGGGATTTAGCCTAGTGTGGAAAAAGCGGCACTCAGTGAACTGAGACCAGCTTGAGTAGCATGGACTTAAGTAGCTGAGATAATAGGAGAGTGACTGTGTGTGTTATAGAGGCTGTTTTGCATGAATTTGACTACAGGTGTGCCTTGGGCATTTGTCTTGGCCTTTGGCGTGCTCCGGGGTAAAAAAGTTTGAAAACCACTTGCCTAGAGGATTAAAATCAATTTTTGGACAGATAGTAGTCGGAGATCGTAGAAAGTCATGAATGTAGGAATAATAAGCTATATGTATTCTGTGTTTTATTCAAAAAAGGCTTTATGAATATGTAAGGCAGCAAAGAAAGCATGAAGGGATGGATTTTAAGAGGGAGAGTGTTCAAAGGCAAGGGCATAAGGTTTTAAAGCAACACATCATGAGTGCATGAGTTTGAAATAACACAATGTGACAGATATGAGTGTAATTTAATGCAGCGCAGGTGGTCTTACACCAAGCAACAACAGTGTCATTTACAGTACAACACTGTATATATTTAGAAAGCATGAAAGGAGGCTACTGTGAGTGTTGGGGCTAAACCTTCTAATTATTCAGAATAAATATCAAATATCACATATAAATGATCCCCTCTGAAGTCTCACCGACCATCTAGTCAGTTGGAAAAGTCACATTTTCAAAGGTACTGACAGATACATGGAAGCGCTAGAGCTGCAACTAACGATTGTGTTGGTGGTTGATTAATCTGTTGATAATATTTTGAGTCACTGATCAAAAAGGTCACCACTGATAAGATAATATAGCACTGGTGCAGCCATTTTGGAATCCTGACTCAGGGTACATGAGGTCATACTGAGTTTCCAAGTTGGAAATCTGAGACCAGGGTAAGAAACACCCCATCACCTCGGATATTCCGAGTTCCAACTACAAATGGAACGCGTGATTAATGCAATTCAGAAGTGTACATGTACTTTACTATTAACCCAAACTTACTGGTTTATTTTGGTAAGAATCTCATACTTCCTTTAGTGCTCTCAAGTTACAGGTAGACATTAAGGGACCGTTCACGTCATATCCTTTGCCTGCACAATCCCTCGTTTTGGAATACAGGGATACTCTTTTCATACTCGAGCCCAAAAAAGTAAGTCAAACTTGTCTTTGTCCACCCTGAAATGAAACTTTGAACCTTCCATCATCCAAATGAAGGTCCTGAATCAGTTGGTGAAGGTGGTGACCGTGAAAAAAAAAAGGCTAAAAATTAGGTTTTAAATCATGTCATATTCATCTTCATTCTCTGCTCTGAGACTGTGGAGAGTGGCTACTTCAACATACACGTAGAAATAAGGGTTCCAGTAAGAACCATTCTGATCCAGAGAACCCTTTAAAACTCCTTTCCTGAATAAAGAGTTTTAAAAGGGTTCCAGGAAGAACTTTTATAAAAAGGTTCTACCTGGAGCCAAAAATGGTTCTCTTATGAGGACAAGCTGAAGAACCTTACATGGTTCTACTTAGCGCTTTTATTTCTAAGTGTACACACACTCCACTTGTCCGCATTAATGTAAACAGAAGTAGTTTAGCAGCAGTCCACCCTCTCTCTACCTCTTCTACTTCATCAACAGCCACCTGCAGACTCACAGCAGGAGTCTGCTTCTCTTTCTGTTCTTCTCTACTCAATTTCCTCATCTTGAGGAGTTTTAAAACATCTCTTTTATTTGTGTTTTTATGTGCTTTAGATGCGGAACAGAAACGGCTCCTTGCATGCTAGTGCTGGGCACATTAACACATTGCATTAACGGCATCAATGTTAACGCACATTAAAGCATGCCGTGTTTCCATGCAGTGTTGCCGATTGTTAAAGGTGCATTATGCAATAAATTTAAAGCAACTGGCCATAAAATCCTCCGGAATAATGTTCATATAACAAACTGAACTCACCAACAACAACAGTACAGCCAAAATATTTGCATTAAAAAATATATATTTTGCAGACTGCAAATCATGTGGCACCACCTACCGCCGTCTACCAATCATTGCAGTCAGAAGAGTCTCAGCTGCCGAGCAACCATGGGTTGCCAGTTACATCAAAAAACGAAGCCTAAAAGACCACTGTATTTTGAATTTGAATGTTGTAACTGTTTTTGGCCACAATCTTACATATGGCACCTTTAAGATTAGTCTCTAAAGCAGGGGTCACCAACGTGGTGCCCGCGGGCACCTGGTAGCCCGCGGGCAGCCAATACGGTGCCCGCGGGCTCACTTCACTTCACCTCACTTGCATGTATCCGTATGATCTGTCAGTAAAATATCTTTGATATTGTTTATAAAAACTGGTAATCGTTAGGAGTAAGCACTGGAAGGAATGTGTATGCAGTTGAATGCATAATATTAATCATTTAAATGGTAAACAAACAAAAAAATATTATATGGTAGCCCTCCATATTATTTTTTACCCTTAAGGTAGCTCTCTGTCTCAAAAAGGTTGGTGACCCCTGCTCTAAAGTAACGCTAAACTTTAAAAACAGAGACACACATATGCAGTACGTTGGTTATATGTAGTGCTGCGCTTTTCGTTTAACAAACAGACCGCTCCAGGTCGACTGTAGGCGCTCTAACGGTGCTAAACGAGCTAACGGAGCTAACTGGTAAAAGGTGCCTGGACTCCACTGCCGCGGCACGTAAACATGATGTCACGCACGTCATTTTCCGGTCAGTCGTTAAGGAAACGTGTCATGCGTTAATGTTGACGCCGTTAGCACCGTTAACATGCCCACAGCACTAGATATAACACGTCAATGCTGGAATTCTGCTAACTAAGCGATAAGTGATTGACTTATTGCAGCCCTTGTGACAGACACGCACACATCAAAATATTTCTGAAGGATCACTCTTAGGACTGTTGCGCTTCTCAAATCCACCCAAAAACTGAAAAACCTAGAAATTCATCTCACCATAATTGACTGTGTGACATTCATTAATGTAGAACACAGCAGACTTAGTGTCAGTATTTGTTGCTGCTGACAGCTGTGATACACAGTGTGATTATTCAGTGACTCACAGTAACTACCTGAGCCACAGTGGTGAAGATGTTAGATCCCCCTGTAGAATTGAGGGATTACCTGTGTTGGAGTGCAAACACCACTCTGGACACGTATACAGTATCAGAATCAGCTGTTAAAGGCAGGCCGGCTTAAAAGTGAGGAATAAATGGAACATCTCTTGTCTTGTTAAGGCCGCACTTTCGTTTGAGTCTGTGAAAGTCATTTAGTTTTCCCTTTTTGTGTGACCCGTGGCAGAGACTGTGGATCAAATCCACACTTTTAATGGTGAGGCAGAGATTTACAGAAGCTTCCAAGTTCACTGCATTGATCTCGTAGAACAAATTAGACCACAGGTTTGAACAGACAACTGTCCAAAGAAGACCAACAAGGTTAGATAAGACATGAGAGAATAGAAGAGAACAAACAGTCTAAGTGAGGAAAAGACCTGGTTTTTAATGATTATGAGAAGATTAAAGGTGCATTATGTAATAAATCTAAAGCAACTGGCCATAAAATCCTCCTAATATGTCACAGAGACTCAGGAATAATGTTCATATAACAAACTGACCTCACCAACAACAACAGTACAGACAAAATATTTGCATTTAAAAAAATCTTTTGCAGACTGCAAATCATGTTTATGTTTTGAAATCATGTTTTGGCATGTGGCGCCACCTACCGCCATCTATCAATCATTGCAGTCAGTAGAGTCTCAGCTGCCAAACAACCACGGGTTGCCAGTTACGTCTGAGCTACAATGGCGGAGAAAACGAAACCTAAAAGACCTTGGTATTTTGAATTTGAGTGTAGTAACCGTTTTTGGCCACATTCTTACATATGGCGCCTTTATTAAGCCAAACGAATAATTTTTTTTTTTTAAAGACTATTATGGAATGTTTCAGTGCTTCTCATACAACATAGACATTTTGAGAATGATTCTGTATCAAAACTGTGTACGGAGCTAAAAAACAGTAGAACAGTGTGGCTATATTATTACATGCCTCAGCCAAGAATTGTATTCTCATTTATTTTCTACAGAAGCTTTAACAAAAAAGCTCTCTTTTCTTGTGGTTTCCACAAATATACAGTATGTTGTTCCAGTTTTATTAATAAAGGTGAAAGGAGGTAAATACATGGGACCATTCAATTATGAATTACTTTGCTTATCAATGCATCAAGATGTATAGTTATGATCAAATTGTATCCCCTGACTCGTAACCAAATTGCGTCAAAAGGTACCTAGCGATTCCCACCTCTTGCAAACAAATTTTAAGTTATAGAAAGTAAAATTACATTTAATGTCTAATCAATCAAGCTCAACTTTCCAAAAACCAATGAGACAAAGAAGCAACAATATAGCTCTTATTTCCACCCACACTTTCATCGACCGTTTACACATCACACATTCGCACACATTATATAAGACGACACATCCGTACCAACACCTGCTGAGGAAACCTGGGACTTTTAATATGAGCAAAGACATTTTAACCCTATTTTACTGATCATTCATTCACATCTTAAACATCTCATCCTGGTATAACGTCCAGTAAACACAAAACCAAAACCTCCTGCAGTACAAACCAGGCCAGCAAAAATAATTGGTTCATCCCAAACTCTCCTGATGGACTCATACAACCACTGTGATCAGAGAGAACCCCTCTAATCCCCTCAGTCACTCCTTCCAGCTACTGCTGCTGGCAGAGACAAGTCCCACTGACCTGGAAATACCATTGACAAAAGAAAGTATAAATTCCATCTAAAAAAAATACATAGCATCAAGAAATACAATAAATAAAGTGCTATTAATGGAAAAAGAAGCAGAAGAACTTTGTATTCCAGCTTGGAATCCTGTTAGGTTGTGTATGTGAGAAGATTCTCAGTAGAGGGTCCTTTGTAAGAAACATCCCATGAAATACCCAAGGTCCAGTTTCAAATGGAACGTACCATCAATGCAAGTCAGAGCCAGAGACTGAAGAGGTAACAGGAAATGTACTTTACTATTAACACAAAAAGAACTAAAACATACCAATCTATCATTCTATATATTGACAGTTGTACTAACCTCTTCCTGCCTGTTAAGTTGTATTTTACACATCTGTCCGGACACACAATATACACAGAGAAGGAATGTGTTAACAAGTTGAATGTAACTGCAGAACCTTGTGACATCACAGCGAAGTTGACCTTTGGCATTTTTACTTTGACCCCTAAATTCTAATCACTTCATCCTCAAATCCAAGTGGGCAGCTGTGCCAGATGTGGTGACATTTCCTTGCAGGGGATCCTGATACATCATGCTCCCTGAGGGCAATCCTGACATATCACATTCAGGAGAATGGGCCAGACAGACAGATGGACAACCACCCCACAAACATAATGCTGTTGCATGAGGCTGTCACTAGCACAGTTATTACAAAAAGCAACCACAGCACCAGAGGTTACTGAATAAAAAACTTTAAATGAAATCAATTAATACCATGTTCATGTTGTAATGTATAACCTTTGGTGATTTTTGTTGTCGTTAATGTTATTATTCTGCCTTTGTTTGGTCTTTGTGAACAGAAATGATGTCATATAATTTATGCTGCGTTCTTCATATGAAAACAGCCTCTGTCGAGCAATACTATCAGACCTGACTGAGGGAGCATTTGTGTTTATATAGCAGCAATGAAGGGGCGGGTGGGGACCAGAAGTATTTTCCCGTCAAACTCCAACATGTTTGCAGTCGTCACACTTAACTAGTGCAATGTCGGTGTTGCCACCATCTGTTTTGACATAAAACAAGCTACTTCCTGTGTACACTGTGAGGATGTTGCCTGGTGACACGAGACACATCCTGGTGACACATCCAATGTACCAGTCCCAAGTCTGGATAAATGGGAGGGTTGCATCAGGGAGGGAATCTATGCCATATCAAATATGTGGATGACTAGCAGGTGATCTGATGACTCTGACCAATCATAGGGCAGTTCAGAGATAGAGTCAATGAGTGCTCCTATTGGCTGTTCAACTACATACAACCATAGAGGTTTTGCTATTCAAGCACCAATAACTGCTAAAAAAAAAAGTGGACGATGCCTTAAACAGAGTTGCAATTCTAAAACATGAGTATTCTAACATCCTACGGATGAAACTCTCATCTATTTTCCAGCCACTGTCCTACAGTTTTAGGTTGTTCCATATCTACAAATGAATATGGAATCCGGCCAGCGAGTGCCAGACAGGAAGTAGGAAAGTCACCAACTTTGGCCTCTGGACATAACGTGAAGGTATCCATATCAGGAAGTATCAAGTAAAATAATCTACACTGGAGACAGAACCTTGACTCTGACTGAGAAAATAGCGCTGTCAGCATTTCCATCCCAAAATGTGTTTAACAGACACAAACTATACACCACAAGTATTTGTATGTGACATTATAAAAGTGTTTGCTGTCCATCAGCGCACTACTTTATTTTAAGCATTCAGATTATAGAGATGTCAGAAAAATATCTGATCCTAAGAGCTTACATGAGGGCCCTGTGAAAACTATAATTAAACATAATCTTAAAATCTTAAAAGCCGTCCTGCTGTGCATTTGGCTGAGGAAAAATGGAACTGCTGTTTTTTGTCAACACTTTTGATGACATTGAAGAACAAACTATTGCTCAAATGTATACATGTGAGAGAGTGAAGCTCAAATCTACAAGTTGCTTTACTGAAAACAGTTCTTTTCAGTAAATTTAATCATTAGAATCCGTTCATTAAAAAGATTTGTTCACTGAATCATTCAGTACGCCGTCTGACTCAGTCGATGAACTGGCTACGACTGAACAGGTTGTGATTCAGCTCAGTATACACGAAACCCCTCTGTTGAATCATGAGATTTAGTAATTTCCTTGTTAAATGTTGGAGATTTCCATGTTTTTGTTGTTAAGTCTTTAAAACTGATCTCCAGTTGCTGAGGCTGATTTGGACAGTTTAAGCCGCTGAATCAGTCAGGGCGCAAGTTCCGTGTACTAGTTCACTGATTCTGAATCACTTTATTGCAGTACACATACTGTTTCCTCAGTAACTCAGTCGCTGAACTGAATCACAACTGAATGTGTTGCGATTCAGTTGTGATTCACTGTCACCAGTGCTGTCATCAAATCCACCAAACTCCTCACAATACATACACACAATTTCTGAAACTGTAGGTCTTGAATGAACAGTTTTGTTTGTGCCTCTCATCACAGCTCTTACATTAAAGGAATGGTTCAAACATTTTGAGAAATACTTATATACTTTTTATAAAAATAAAGTGGAAAAAAATGAGTGTTAATAGTCCAGAAAAAAGTGTACGTCTCACAGTTTCAGTTCCTTTAACTAAGAATTCAAGGAAAAAAACTCAATTGAAGATAAACTCTTCATCTCTTGGAGAAATGTATCCAAACATACACACACTCTAATGTATTTGTTAGGTAAAACAGGGAGCCAATAAATACCAGGAATTCTTTCTCACACAGTATAAACTGCAATTACGTGGAAGACTTGAACACTGTCATTTACTCAAGTATGCAGGGGGAAGGAATGTGTGTGTGTTTATGTCTTTGTGAGGCTGGAACAAGGTGTCAACTACCACACTCCCATATGTTCTCTTTAAATTACATTTGTCCAGGTGATTTAAATCACAGAGAAGTTATGATGCCTGTGTGTTCTCCTTCTGCCAACAACACAACGCACAATGTGAGAGACTCTGGAGGAGAACCAAGGTCGTGGACAATGATAATGCCTCCTCTCTGCAGCGGCCAGGTGTTCAGCGCAAGATAGGAGTGAAAATGAGGAACACGCTTCACGGAGGCTTAAAAATTCATATTGCAATGTGTGGTCCAACAAATGGCATTATTGATTAACCTGTCCGCCATTTTATTTATGATTAATTGATTGATCGTCCAGTCTTTAAATGTCAGAAAATACACAATGATTTATATGTCAATCAAATAAAAGATGGTCTGTTGACAGATTTCATGAGGTTGCATGGGGCCTAAAGAGTTTTACAAGACAGCTATTATGAAACAAACAAACAAAAAAAAGCATTGGATTTCCATCTGTATGATGCTCACTGGGAAGGTAACAAGGTGTCAAACACAACCAACCGACCTTGTTCCATATTCATATTATTTGTAGGTCTGTCAAAATTAACGCGTTAATTTTTTTACGCATTAACGCACTTTCATCGTGCTACGGGTAGACGTGCAGTTTATGAACAGGCAAGGCGGCAGGCAACTGCTTGGGGCCCCGAGCGGATAGGGGGGCTCCCGACACTCGGAGCTTAAATGCATCCGTGACCAGCTGCATCCCCGTCTCCCTTAAACAACAATGGTTGATTTGCAATGACATCTCAGTAGGAAACCTCCCGAAAGGGGCCCCACGTCACCTAACGTTAACCTGTGTGAAGCTGAAGGAAAATGAAGAGGAGTTATCAATCAGGAAGTTAGAAGAGGAAGAAAAAAGAAAGAAAGACACACAGTTGTAAGTGGCGCTACTGGCGCAGATAATGATATAATCATAACATTAACAGTCATTGTCTAACTAACGGGGACACAGACAGCAGCTAACATTAGCATCTGAATGCTAGCTGACGCTAACGCTAACTAGTAGAAGCAGTGCTTCAAAGTGCTGATGAGGAATTTCCTGCTGTGGGTTTAGGAAAAAACTATTTAACTTCTATACTTTATATTTTGTTTATAATGTGAGTTATTTACAGTGCAATGAATAGTTTTTTTAAAAGTTATTTACAGCATTTTATTTATTCTATTTATTTATATTGTCTTATAATGTGGGTTTTTTTACAATGTAATGTTTATTTTTTACTAAGTTTGTATAGGTTTTTACAAGTTATTTACAGTATTTTGTTGTTCTTTACATTTATATTTTCACATACTTTATTTATCTCTCCGTTCCTACAACAATATAAAGAGAAAATTTGAATTTTTTTGGCATATTTACGAATGGTAATTAAGCGTGAATAATCGTGATTAATCCACAGCTACCCTGTGATTATTCTGATTAAAAATGTTAATCTTTTGACAGCCCTAATTATTTGTAATGCTTGTAAATATACCTACAGAATAAGGTGGGGAAAATGTGATACTTAGATGGATCACATTACTCTATTAATTGATTATTATTGATAAAGATAATGAATAATTTAAAATAGTAATAATAATAATTTAAAAAAATGGCAAGCCATGGAATAGCACCAGACTAAAGTGAATATTACAGCTTCAGGTAACGTGCTAATCATGCTAATCATGCTAATCATGCTACAATGGCTACAACTGTGTTTTTCCCCCCCTGCGCATCTGCAGGACGTCACAATCCTCGATTCCACCTTTGCTTTCGAAGGTCGAGATGACGTGACGTTGTTTCGATCGATATTCGATTTAGAGTCGAGAACGCGACACCCTGTCTGAATCAACTCAACAGACTTTACATTAAAATGTTTGGCTAAATCATATTACTTTGACTCAGCGAACATACAGACCACATCGTCTGATAGTTAGGACCCTTCCTCCTGTGTTTGTGCTGGGAAACACATCTGGTGTAAATGGCCAGCAGCCAGTCTGAGAGGCTTATCCTCACTCTATTAAGTGTTTAGTGCAAAGTAAAGTGGTTGTACAGGCCATTGACTATCACTCAGGCAAAGCTTGAAAACTTCCAATGAATAGAGGCATAAATGATTGTTTGTTTAAATAAATAAAAAATCCACACCAGATTCACCTTATATAGCCTGACTTATTACCAGTTACAGTGTAGCTTACTGATATTATTATAATCTGATAAAAATGCATCATGTACATTTGACCATCTGCACTCAACCCCTGTACTACTATTTTGTGTTGCATGTACAGTAAACAGATACAAATAGATACAAAATGTTATAAATTATTTAGCACTAGTTTTGTGCAAAAAGGGTAAGTAACACAACCTCCAACATTCAGGTACAATAGTGCAAAAAGGTTACAGTTACAGTACCACCAACATTTGGGTATAACAGTCACAATTGGCTCTTACAAAATTAGAGGTAACATTATAAACAACATTAAGGTGCAATGGCCACAATAGGCTATTTTTGCAGAAATATAAGTAACAGTACCAATAATATTCAGGTACAATTGAACACAAACACAAATCAAAAAACACAAACGCAAATCAAATCAAATTGCGTTATGAGTTAAGGTTTTTGTGTTTTTGATTTGCGTTTGTATTTTTTATTTGTGTTGTGTTTTGTGATTTGCGTTTGTGTTTTGCACCTCAGTGCCACCGTAGTTAATGGGCTGCGGGCCGGTCCAAATTGGTTGAAGGGCTGGTTCTGGCCCCCAGGCCTAAAGTTGAATAGCCTTGCCTTAGAGGCTTGTGACATTTTTTTTTTTGCTAAAATATCCACATTAATACATTATATCACATTTACTACATGTTGTGTCATTGCATGTCATAAGTGCACATCTGTATGACATACATATATTTCAATTCTTAATTATGCTGCTGGTAGTGACAGCCCAGACTGTGACAGGAGCATTTATTCTCTCTCTGTGTGTAACTGTACTACCCATTTAATACCCATGTTGCACTTTAAAATAATAATAATAAAATAATTGGTTTTGTAGCCTTAGAATAAGTCTTTTATATATACTTCAGACAAGGTCCTTGCTTTATGGAGGCCGCCATCTTGCGCCGCCATGATTTTCCTGCACAAAAAGAGGAATGACTCTGCCCACATAATGAAAACATCAGGTCACCTTAGTTCACTGATGTGACAAAGACAGGGAGGGGGAAGGGACGTGTTTCAATCACGAGACCTTTAAGATACAAAATTATAATTGTGGACAATTTTGAATGATATAAATATTTATATATGATATATATATATATATATATCTACTAACAAACACGTATTAAGTCTGTCATTGAAAATAAAAACGTCTTAACCAACCATTTAAACCCCTTAAACCTGGATGTTTGTGGCCGGCATTAACACTAAGAGCAATCATGGCATTAGCTTAATAGTCCGTGAGGGCATTAGTCCGAGAGCACATTAAACCACAGAGGATTACAGGTCAGTGCTGTGCAGATCCACACACATATTTACTGGCTGTGTGTCATAACCTATGAATTCAAAGAGTGGAGTGGGTCACATTTAATGCTGCTCTGCTATTAACTACACCATATAGACACAATAAAAATACATACCCATCTGACCAGATTACATTTACAGCATTTTTTACATTAGCCTTAATCTGCCTTTGCCAAGAGTCAGATACATTTAGCTCAGTATATAACTGTAGCCTTACTCTGTAATAAAACCCACATATCACCACCTTTAAAGCTCACGAATCAACATGCTGACAGTGGCTGTTGTTCATTTCATAGAAAGCTGATAAGCACATTTCATTAAATATTGAACCAAATCACACATTTGATCACATGACACTGATACCCAGCTCTCTGAAACTCACTGCCATGTGTGCATGGGTGCTTCTTTGTAAACTATCAAATGATGATCTGTTACACTAACTGTCCTCATGTCCTCCTTCACAACATCCATGAACCTTCTATGTGATCTTCCTCACGTCCTCCGTCTTCAACATCCTTTGTCCAATATAATCACTATTCCTACTCTGCGCGCATCTCAACCTTGACACTCTTACTTTATCTCCATGGAATATGCTCATTTCTAATCCTGTCCACCGTGGTCACCCCTGACAAAATCTCAAAAGCATTTTCAGCTCCACCACCTCCAACTTCAGCACCTCCTGTTTTTAGACTGTGCCACCGTCTCCAGGACATCCATCGTAGCATGTCTCACTACAGTCTTGTACACATTCCCTTTCACTTTTGTGTTTTGGAGCATTTCAGATTAATAATTAATAAACAGCTATAAAAGATTGTGTGTTAACAGTGATGTGATGCTCAGACTTGAATTTTGTGTGAGGACTCGCCCACAAGCATCTGTTCTGGTAGTGCCAGTCTGACTCCATGAGAGTGAGTGATGAGCTCATCATGTCTATTTATAACAGTGTTATTATTATGATTTTACTATAAACTATGTCTTAGATCATACATATACTTTATATTCTAAAATAAAGTGTAGAGAGTGATTATTTTAGAGGATCTTTGACAAGTTCGTCAAATGATCTGAGCAACTCAAGTGTAGTTTTGCTGTTTCTATTTCCTGAAACGAGCATGTGACACAGTGGCAGCAGCCGAGCCACGGAACCAAATGCAAATCTTAACCAAAAACACAGCTGTTGGTGTTCCTGCTGGTATTGCACTTGCTTTGAAAAAACTATATGAGAACGAGCATAACATTATAATTTGTTTTCTTTTCACAGAAAAACTCACAATTAGTGTGGTCTTTGGGTAAAAGTTCAGTCACAGAAATCAAAACTATATATTAAACTAATAATGTAGTAAATGTAAGAAAAGAAGAAAAAAAAAAGAAAAGAAATCCTGTGCCACTTCAATGTGGTTTTTTTTTTCAGATGATGGTACCTGCAGCAATTTTACAAGTTGCAATAAAGCACTCAAGTGGAAGCGGCCAAGATGTCAGAGTTCAACATGGATGAGAACTCAATAATATCTTCACCATTTTCGTTTTCTTCCACTGCCAACATGCCCGTGTCACTCACTTCCACTGGGCAAATATTACTGCTATGTTCTTGACAAATTGCCTTTCACATCCCTTTTAGCTTTATCTTTTAGCTTTATGAAGGACTGGAGTCTGTGGACTCCAATCCTTTTTTTTTTTCATTTGTAATGAAG
The DNA here is from genome assembly GCF_963457635.1 of Microchirus variegatus. Taxonomy (NCBI): domain Eukaryota; kingdom Metazoa; phylum Chordata; class Actinopteri; order Pleuronectiformes; family Soleidae; genus Microchirus; species Microchirus variegatus. Next base: position 17,678,819 of record NC_139803.1, read on the forward strand.
GCTTGTAGCTTGTAGCACAAGTGTGGACTAGGCTTGTTAGCCTAGACTCCTCCCCCTTTTACAAATGTTGCTTCGTTGCCTTCTCAACTGGGCCGGGTGGCAGTAATCGCTATGCATGTTTTTGCATCGTTTGCTCCCTTCACACAGCAGCCACTCAGTGTGAGATTTCACGACCAGACCAGGCCCCCCTCACTCACTCTCAGCCCACTTCTTGGCATTTTTTTTCAAAATTAGGGCTAGAGCAGAGTTGGGGTTTTAGTTACACTTTTCATCACCTCATTACACAGACATGAAATTCGTTTCCTATAACTTGCTAACTTTAATTTGAATGAGCTTAGATCATTTGGGTGTTGCCATTTTTTAGTTTGTCAACTGTTTATTTTCTGTGTGATGAGGCGATTGAAACTGCAATCATATTTATCTGTATGAACAGCTTTGGATTTGGCTGCTTGTGTGACGGCTGCTGTTGAGCAGCCACTGGCACTGTGTTCTGGTGGTGATTGTTGACACAAAGTATACGGTGAAAAGCCACAGTTTTCCAGCTTTGGCTTGTCATTGTTGTGTAGGATCATGTTTGAGGGTGTGGGTCCAAACATGCCTCATATGCTATGGTGATTATCACTGCAAAAAAATGTTGTATGTGGTGATACTGAGGTTTTTTAAAAGAGCGACACGATGTTGTGATTATCCGCTGGTTGAAGAAAGCTTCCATTCTACTGTTATATGTAATAACAATGTCATGAAAACTGATTGTATTAAACCAGCTGTAAAAATCTGGCTGCAGTCAACAACTGATACCAATCTTGTGTGTGACAATAATGCTGCTGTTTGTAGAGAGGAAACACTGCAGGTTATTTGGCTGATTGGAGTAAAGGCTTAAGTCTGAGCCTTTACTTCTTACTCTGTGGTGGAAAATCACAGGCAAAGCAGACACACATGTCTGTAAGACAAATGAGTGTCTGAAGTCTTCTTTTATCCCTCTGTTCATAAAAAAAGGCTCTGGATGAAATGTAATTGCTCTATTTTCAAAACACGGCCAACATGCATATCACAATGCTTCCTTCTGCTTCTTCCTGTGACTCTACAGACATCAGACATGAAAGTTTGTGACGATAATCTGGGTGAGGATTCCTGCAAACATTTGTGTCCAGTTGAAAGCAGCTCATCATCATACAAAAGACAATATGTAAAGCTTAAGAAAATGACAATGTCAATTTGCAAACAGCAATCTCAAGGTTCCAAAAGAAACCTTTTGAAACCTTGTTTTGCAATCTGAAGTTCACTTTTAATATCCATTCTATGAGCTTATCACTGTCTATAATTCTTCTCATTATTTCCCACAAATTAGTTTAGCTACAGGCAAGTGGACTTGCTTTAGTTAATTGAGGACTTTTCACCTCTCATCCTGGAGGCTTCTTCAGTTCTGACTGACAGGTGGAAAACTGTACGTATTTAGATACCTGACTAGAATTTAAAACATATCTAAAGTATGTCCAGTTACTGATACCTTAACTCCTGAAGATACAAAGAACCTTCAAGGACAACAATTATAGTATTTCAACACGGTGTTAATATAAAAACTCTCAGCGTCTTTAACTGTGGTCTTTACTGTGAGTCACTGCTCCTACACTACTGACTCCATTTCACTAACACCTAAAGATGAGGAATTGAAGTAGAGAAGAATAACAGAGTGAGGAGCAGACTCCTGCTGTGAGGCTGCAGGTGCTGCTGATCAAGAGGAAGAGAGAGGGTGGACGACTGCTGCTAAACTGTGTCTGTTTATGGCGTTTAAAATGGTGACAATGTTGCTTCTCTACATGTAATCAGAGCGTTTAATGTTAATATTCTGCACAAACAAAGACGTTCGCGGTGCTTAAGCTTTATGTTTTAAGTGGCATTTTGACTGTCAACATTTCAGGCTACTTACATACACAAGTGAGCCGTATATGTAAAAGCGATACATATTGACGTCGTGAGTATACTTTTACCGTAGCCCTACATATATTCATGCTAACGGATAACGACGACAACATAATTTCACGCCATAACATGAAAAAAAAGTTGTGATCAAATTGTTGTGTCTAAAACTCTACACACAGAAAAGTAAAGTTCATAGCCTATTCATGTGACTTCATGGACGCCGCCATTATTCTCCTACTTAATATTAGTGAAGTGGGGGTAGGTCGATCAGCCCCGACTTTGCTGGTGGGAGGTCCCACTTCGACAGGCATTCCAGTGCACTTTCTGTTGTAGTTGGAGGTAGGATAAGTCCCACATCCAACTGGTTTGGATGGGCTTTGGAACGCACCATTAGTACCCTTTCCAGACTACCTGGGTACTAAGTGGGAATGGGCTTGAAGTGGACCATTATGCAGGTCCCATATGGTTTCAGTAGCATTTTTCCCAACATAGGAAGCCCAAAGACAGGTGGGGCCACCATGGACAAACCCAATTGAGAACCCAGTCTGAATGTAACCCTTATGGGGCCCACATGGACATACTGGCTCGGTTACAGCACATGATATTATCTAACCTGTGCTGTTATTCCTATGTAATCTGATTTGTTTTTCTTCAGTTAACCATGGATACAAAAATTAACCTGGCATCTCTCTTGATAAACATCTTTTTTTTTTTTAAAGGTGCCATATGTAAGAATGTGGCCAAAAACGGTTACTACATTCAAATTCAAAAAATACCAAGATCTTTTAGGTTTCGTTTTCAGACGTAACTGGCAACCTGTGGTTTCTCGGCAGCTGAGACTCTACTGACTGCAATGATTAGTAGACGGCGGTAGGTGGCGCCACATGCCAAAACATGATTTCAAAACATAAACATGATTTGCAGTCTGCAAAAGATTTTTTTTTTTTAATGCAAATATTTTGTCTGTACTGTTGTTGTTGGTGAGTTCAGTTTGTTATATGAACATTATTCCTGAGTCTCTGTGACATATTAGGAGGATTTTATGGCCAGTTGCTTTAGATTTATTACATAATGCACCTTTAAAGGGTTAAATCTTCCTCCATAAGTTTGACATCGTGTGATTCCTACTCCATACACTAAAAAATATATATATCTCAGGTTAATGAGCGTGTTTGTTAAAATGCTTGAGATGCCTCTGGAGTCGACATTTCACTGTCACCCTATTGAAAGTAACATTAGAAAAACCCACTCTTTCTCTCTCTAATAAGAAAAAAGGCCACTCAGATTGGCCTGTTGATCTCCGCCTGAAGGCTTACTGGGATGTGATAACCCAGGTGAAGGACTACTGCACACGTGGTTTAGATTGTGCTCTGATCAAGAAGGTTATCACAACTCATCTTCCCAGACGTTTGGAGGATGATAAAATGAATCTCCGTAAAAAAAAGGACTTACAATCAAAATCTTTCTCTAATCATAGAGAAAACCACCACGAGTGTGCAGCATGAGGCCAATTCAATGAAAATATCTAAATCTAATTCTCAACGTCCAGTTCATAGATTGTACAGGATAGGCACAAATAAGCCACTTTTCAGTCTATTCCTTTTTCAGTTATTTGCACATTTGTGTTAAATGAGCTGACCTGATGTTTAGTTTTTATATGAATGTAACCAAAAGATATTCATCCATTCATTCATTATCATCATAGCCTTACCATATTGCTACTGTACTGTAATGTAAAGTGTTACCCAGAAGTCTAAAAACAACTAAATGGGACATTCTCCAGAAAAACAATGACACAACTAATTAAGATTAGTTGAGTAAATTACTACTATTATATTTACTTACTATATACAATTATCTCACACTGAAATGCTCCACTCCTGTCTTATTCCCGTGTCACATGAAGGCATCACAAGAATTCAAATGAATCAAAATCTCCTACATATCTGCGAATCCCATCCTACATAATTCCAAATGCCATATAGCTAATAATAGATTTGCTAATTAAAGCAATTTATGCATGTTTTTGGGGCTCTTCGGTGAGACATGCTCTGGTGGGAAAACAGTTCGTTATGCTACAGTCTTCACATAGTGAGGCTCTGAACTCTGTCAGTGATGGGAGGGGAGAAATGAGACAAATGAAGGAGAAAGAGGAGAAAGAGTGAGGGAGTGGAAGAGGAATGACTGCTATTTGTACATTACTGAACCATTATTTTGTTAACTTATCTTAATGGTCACATTCAGGCTTGATGGTATATCTATTTTCTGTGCATGTCTGTATTAGTGTGACCGTAGGAAAAGAAGAAGGACCTTTTATTGATACTATTGATTATTTGCCACCTGGGTGGAGGCATGGAGGAATCCATGGGAAGCATCTCTGAGGTCAAGCCATGCAGTGACCTTTAAAGCTGTCCTCTCAAAATATTAATTCACAGAGTAACACGAATCCTGGAGGAATACAGCATTATTCGGAGAGCGTGTTTCTACCACAGCGGCACTTCAATCGATACCAGCACAGATGGACAAATTAAAGGTTCATGTCGGGTTGTTTCAGAGAAACAATTGGTCGATGGTCCTATACACATGGAAACAGAACAACTCGTAAACTTGGCGTCGATTAAGGATGTAGTATATGCCAGGCCTGTATGTGGCACTGTTTTGCTGCTATAGAAACATGTAGAAGACGTTTTTCATTACATTACAATGTATAAAATCACTGAAAAAAGACATGGACCAAGCCAAAAAAACTGCTTTTCAGTGCTCTCAAAATGCTGTGTCCACGTAGATAAAATGCAAATACGATAAAAAACCTGGACTTGTTTTCACATGGATGGCCCTAATAAAACATCTCTCTCCCATCTTGAGATAAAACTGCATAGATTTGGATATTGATCTCAACATTCAGATGTGGGATATCTAGTGTAAAAGTATTGAAGTCAACTGCCTCAGCTGTGGCCACTGACCTCAGAACATGAAACTAAGGCTGAAGAAGAATAAACAAACAGTCTGGAGAAAAGCACAGACCCCTGAGAGTCTTATAGCCAGATGAGCACAGATAGTGGTTCACTGAGGATCTCTCAACACTTCCCTTTACAAGGAAACGCTGATGATAATTAATTATGCATTAATGTGCATGTGATTACTTATTTTCATACATTTACTCACTTTTGTCCTCAGAAACTTGATAAACACTGCTAAGACTTAACGTTTTCACACGAACGTTTGTTGATTTTTCATTACCTGCTTCATTGCATTATAGTGCAGGCATAAAATGCAGATTGAAGAAGTTTTTTTTTTGCATATCATTTCTTATTAAACTGAAAAAAAAGAAAAACTGGCAAACATATTGACCAAAATACAGCGCCCTATATGAGCCATTGCATGATTTCTAAAGATCGGCATCATCTATAGAAAAACCCACATTAGTCGACCGTGTGTGATAGATGAGATCATTAGTTTCATCAGTGGTACGATGTGATCTGTGGCACACACAGTGCGGACATGTTGTTTCATATTGTGATTTTAATTTGAAACCCGGTAGTTGTTCAGCTCTTCTTTATTTATGACTTTTATGTTCGGTTTTCATGCATACTTGTTTATTAAAATCAGGCTATTCATAACATTTATTATTATGTTGTCTATTTTGGATCATACGTTGAGTCGCTGTGGCACAAAGACAAAACTGTTGTGCTTTAAGAAGACGGTGTCAAACTAAGCATTTGAAAATGTCAGCTGAATAAATTCTGTGCTTCTTTTTTTTTTTGAGGATGAGTAGAAAAGGTTGTTGGAGGACGCTGCAGGCAGAGGAGCTACAGAGGCTTTGCAGGAGAGGCAGATAGTTATCGATCTTTTTTCAGAATGAGGAGTTGTGTGTGTATCTCAGTGTGAACACACTGTGTGTGCGTCCATGCGTGTGTGCGTGTGTGTGTGTGTGTGTGTGTGTGTGTGTGTGTGTGTGTGTGTGTGTGTGTGTGTGTGTGTGTGTGTGTGTGTGTGCCAGAGCAAAGGTGTGATGACCTGTGAACTCCCAGCCCACAGGCTCTTGTTAAAGCTCCGAGCAGCCTCCTTTCTCCCAGAGGTCGCTCACCACAATCGGCCTCGCAAGCACCACAGGAAAACAGTGAGTAAACAAGGGAAGCAATTATGTATCACAGCTTTCAGCAAACAATCTGAAAGCACACACGTCGAAAAACAAGCTTTCGCTAACATCATTATGTATTCATGTATGCACGTTCAGTCAGACCCAAATAATCCCCCACAACATCTACAGAGGTTTGATCGACAGGAGAGATACGGTCTCAGTTACTGTGCCTCAACAGCTGCTGCTGGAGAAAATAAAGTTCTCATGTGCATTCTCTGAAAAGGCTGATCTTCAAATATTACTCGTGTTTGACACACATATTTTAAGATTCAAGGCTTTAATAAATATGGATGTAGTGCTCAATATTTTTATTCCGCCGAATGGAATCGATTGAAACATGGACTAAAGTTAAACATGCAAAATAGTAACCAGTGTAACATTGTTTCTGAGCTCCCCGGTGTTTGTGTTTGTAACTAACTTTCTAGTTACCTTCGCCAAGGAGGTTACGTTTTCATATGCATGGTTTTATCTCTAAGTTTCAGCAGGCAGCTTCATCTCTATAGCTTTTAATGCAACCTTGATTTATTGTGATGGGTAGATGTTCATCCAAATATGTATAAATATCACATTTACATGAAATCTCCATCTCTTATGATGGACAAAATCTGTCAAAACTCATCGGATTTGAATAAAAAATGGTGTGTGTATTCACAATCAGACACTCTACCAACACATTATGGATTACAGATTTAAATGTAACCTGGTTCCATCCCATTGAACAAGTTCAGATTAATCTTGTCATGTTTATATAAGATGGTAATAGCTATAAGCAGGTAAAGTTCTATACACTCTTCAGTTTTTTTCCATTTTGAGTTACTTGCCCTTACTTCATGAGTCACCATAATGGTCCTTCAAAAAACCAGAATGCCCCATTTTTACCTGAAATTTTCAAAAGCTCTGCGCTTTCCTGAAGAAAGGGTTTTTCAAAAGCAAATGGTTCCAGGTAGAACTTCAGCCCTTGTAGAAGTACACTTTTGGAACCCTTATTTCTAAGAGTGTACATGTCAGGTGCCAGTATGTAAAACACAGGTGACTCTGCTCTTATTTCCAGCGTGTTTGCGATTAACACACTAACTAACAGATTAACTCAATTTAACAGAGGTGGAAAAAAAAACCACCACAGGACAGGCCAACCACTGGCAGCATGGTGTTAATCACCTGTGTGTGGCAGGTTCACCAATCCGTGGAATACATGGTACCTTAAAGGTAATTAAAGCTGAAAACTCAACCTGTCAAATTAAATTATGCATGATAAATTAGGGAGCAGCCACTGTGGATTTTTTTTTCTTTTTTTAAAGGGTAGTTTCAGCAGATTCTCAGCAGATTCACTATGAATGAAGATGAAGAGGCAACACAGGATGACTACATTTATCTCACTCCATTTCTTATTCCTACCCGACGTTGGCATATTCCAGCAAATAAACAACATGTACTGTAGATGCTCTGCCATCAAAATGGTCTCCAGTGAATCTTATTAGCTGCATTATTTCTAAGGAAGTGCAGAGGGAACCCGCTACAGTTTCGTCGAAGAAACAAAGGCAGTCTCGTCGGTGTACAAAGATGTCTGATCGGCCCCATCATCCGTAACAGAGAAGTCCTCATTAGCAGCGAGACTCAGCCCATCACTGTCACCACCACAAAGACTACTGGGATGCTTGTTAGCTTAGGGGACGTCACAGCAGGCCAGCCTTCCCCAATCAAGCCGTCATCACTTAAGGTCCAGGAACAAGTGCCGCGCTGTATTGTCAACAGTCACCCTCTTGCTGGCCGCGAGTGTTAGTCGCCAAAGCAGCATGAGTCAGTACATGTGAACTCTGACCTGTGCATGACTAACTCCAGCAGGTCAGCCAGATGTCTCAGTGAAACGGTTCCCCGGTGGGTTACTGCACACACTAGTGATGGAATTAGGCTGCATCGCTGTGTTCTGCTGGTATCAGAGGAACTCTTGCGCTGACCTCTCCTCTGGTGTCACACGTGTGAGGGTCTATAAAGGTAGAATACGCCACAGCGGACAGTGGTCACTTATGTTAAAGTCGTTAGCCTAGTTTTCCATCAGGCTAGTTACGAAGCACGGACACCCACTAACGTGCTGGGGCACATGGAAAAAAAACAGATTTTAAATGCTCACCTATTAAATTTTAAGCTCACTTAAGACGACAATATCTTCAGAATATGTTTTATCCGATCTTCAGCCTACATCCTTTTCTGAGATTACTGAGTCCAACTGAGAGAACTACTTTCTAAATCGCACATTCTACTGCACAGAATTAGTCCGACACGCGATGGACTTTGGTGTGGGAGAGTGAGTGGCTTAAAAGTTGGAGGTTGCTAAAATTAAATTCTATGAATGCAGGTGTGACAGTGTTTACACACCTTCAAACAAAGCAGGTAGAATGGCGAGTCGAGCTGCAGTCACTCTGGGGACGCATAATTAAGATTTGTGAGATAAAAAGGCCATTTCCACACCAGCATACGCCTTTTACGGATTATTAGATGTATCGCCAATTACCATTGGCTGAGATTAAACTTGCAGCTATCCAGTCTCTCCTCAGTTCTGAGTCATTCTGCACAGCTTTAAAAGCTTAATTATTTAATGATGGACCACTGTAACATGTTATGCCGCAGTCAAACCCCCATACAATGGAATGAGATGGTATACAAGAAGCACAAATAGTTGAAAAAGCATGTCACTATTTGGGATTTTACATTCAAATGGTGACTCACTTGAAACATGGCTGCCAAGAGGAACACAAGGAGAAACAGATTTCCGTTGTCTAATAAAGAACTCATGTGATACAATCTAAGCCTGATGAATTCTATATATCTTAAAAAACATGTTTTCTGACTGGAAACTGAAGTTACTGTCGCGTTGTGATCTGCTCACTCCCTGCACCAAAGTCCATGAAGCTAATCAACGATTTTTCATCACGGCACACAAGAGTTGTTGATCCACTGCTGCCGACATCCACTGCTATACGTAACTTTAAAGGTGCATTATGTAATAAATCTAAAGCAACTGACCATATAATCCTCCTAATATGTCACAGAGACTCAGGAATAATGTTCATATAACAAACTGAACTCACCAACAACAACAGTACAGCCGAAATATTTGCATTAAAAAAAATATTTTGCAGACTGCAAATCATGTTCATGTTTTGAAATCACGTTTTGGCATGTGGCGCCACCTACCGTCGTCTACCAATCATTGCAGTCAGTAGAGTCTCAGCTGCCGAGCAACCATGGGTTGCCATTTACATCAGAAAACGAAACCCAAAAATCCTCTGTGTTTTAAATTTTAATGTAGTAACCGTTTTTGGCCACATTCTTACATATGGCACCTTTAAAAGTGTCGTTTTCTAAAAATGCTTATTTCTTCTATGGAATTTGATGCAGGAGAACGAGTGGATTACAAATTCCACTTTCCACTGAAGGCTGTGTAACAGAGAGATAAAGTTGCATACGAGGCACAGTAAGTGCTGATTATGTCTGACTACCTCATACAACCACACTTCATAAAAAGCCACCATTGCTTTACACATGGCATGATTTTCAAGAACAGGCATGTATGTAAACCTGGCACCTTTACTGTTAAAAAGCCCTTTAATCTATGATGAGATGACAATAATCTCAGGTTCAATCAGGAAAACACTCACATTTGCTGGAGAGCTAATAATTTATCTCATCTCAGTGGTCAGTGGTTAAGTTAAGGCCCATGCCAGACCACATCAAAGCCATGGATGAGGTTTGATTCATTTAATGTCCATGTGGTCAAGTTTACAGTTTGAACAGAACTGAACAGGTTCTTTATGTTGCAGCTGCATTTAGTAAATTCACCTACAGCGGTAATGGTAAAGGATCAGAGAGTTTGAAGGAGAACATTTCTGACAAAAGCAAAAACGTCCTCGAGTACTAAACCAAATTTATCTGTCTGGAAATTTAGAAATGGAAAAATGGTGTCATGCATATTTGCGTCTTCTTGATGTGGATCGGCAAGACTGAGTATGTTTCCCTTTTTGGAATGACCACTGATGTTTAAAGAAGGACTTAGTAAAAGGCTGTATTATATCCACATGTCAACACAACCTCTTCTGCTCAACCTTTCCTTTTCCTCTCAACATGTCGACAACATTAATACGCTTTTTTTATTCATCTTGGTTCTAAAGTAAACTGTATAATTTTAAATTATTTTAAAGAACGATGTCATTGCCACGTCCTTGCATGGTGTAACGTGAACACAGTTATTTCTGCCTTCTTACATGAGGGGAAACAATGGAAAAATAAATGTTTAAAGGGAAGTCAAGTACCAAACAGAGTGTGCCATCACTCAGTGTCAGACAGGAAGACTGAAAACATGGCTACTGTTCATGTGACTGACTCTGCAAAGAAGACTGCAGAGCCAAGACGGGGATCTGAGGGATTCTTGAAATGCGTGTTTTCTGTACTTAAGTCTGTTGTTCGGATAATTAGTGCACTATTCTTTCTGGATTACTGGTAACTATTATTATGAGAAAAACAAAGTGTCTGTGTTGGCATAAGCCTTTAACAATATCCTTTATGCTCAAACAAAGGTGGAGGGTTCTGTCATCAGTGTTTAGCTTTGTGTGCGCGTGTCACTACACAACGTGAACATTTGCAAACATGACTACTGTTGTATTACGTTTATAAAATACACAATTCTACATCTAATTAAGCGTTTATACTATGGAGGGACTTGGAGGTGCTTCATGCACAACGTCTAGTATAAGACGTTGGCTTTTGTCTACTTCCAGTGTAAACTCATATGCCGTGTCTCCACTACATGGTCCCAGCTCGACTTCCATTTCCATAGTACTGAGTCCTCACTGCGCGGCTGCATGAAACTGCCGTGAATATTAGTTCAGTACTTCCTCCGTCTGACACAGTCAGGAGGTTGTGATGCGGCTCGCCGGTCGCGATCGCAGACTTTCACTATGGTGCTGTCACTAAATACACCAGACATCTCTTTTAAATGATGAGATTTTACACATTTCCATGGCAATTGTTTGCATAACATTTTTAAGATTGTTAAGTCTTTTTAACTGATCTACAGTTGCTTGGAACCTTGCAGGTACTAAAAAAAGTACCAGGTACCAGAAACTATCACTAATGGCGCAAAATGCAAAATAACGGCGAGGTGTGCCATGCTAGTGGAAAACGGGCATAGGAATAAAAAAAAAAAAATAGCTTACAGTAGTTATTCCTGTGAAATAAAATACAAATGTTATGATATATTTTATTGAAGTAGTAGTTATTACAAAATAAAATACACTTATTTTATGTAATCTTATTCCACCACCACACTTGTGACACGTGGTAGTGACTTGTGTTCTGTGGACATGAGCCCTTCATAGCTCTAAAAAAAACATCATCTTTAGCTTCATTAAACCAGATGCTCAAATATAAAAATGATGTTATTTTAATCGGAGCCACACAAGCATTCCATATAAGTGAAGTGATGTCACTGCATATTTATTAGTGGTAATTTCCGGGGACTGTACTAAAACACTTTTGAAAATGCTTGACTGGCTAATATCAGCTATATGACATAAGACTATACAACAATAAAGAGTTAGCTAATTATGGAGAGTGGAAAAAAAATGTGGTCTGCACTCCAACAGGAACAACACTGACTTCATATGTCTCAGTACGTCCTGCCAGAGGACTGCAGTCGAAATTAAGACCTGCTGGATGAAACTGGCAGACTTACAGGAATGCTTATTGGTGTGCACAAGTGTTTAGTTTAAATAAATAAATAAATGGATATATGGAAATGCGAGTTGGTGCATCCAAACACACACAGAGTCCAATACAATACAAGACCAAGGCCTGACATACTGATACACACAGACATTCAATCATGTAAATCAATAGATAGCAACAGAACATGAACTGGACACCAGAAGAAAAACACTAAAAATATCAACTTTCCAAATTCCCTGTAACACGACACCAAGGCATTCTACAAGTTGAGTAAGTGGATTGATATGGAAATAAAATACGAGCGTTGGCTTGTTCTATAAGCTTGTGCCTGGCGATGTATTTATAATGTTTGAACTGATCTCAACAAGACTGCTTATGTAATTTGAATACTGAAAAACACTCAAAATATTTTATTTAAAAACCAGTATTGGATGATTATTGTGTCAGCATCGCCTGTGCCATGTGACTCTGTGTGACAAAGTGACAATTTCAACACAATTTCATTATGAACGATGCACTTGAAAATTGATAATAATCACTTCCTTAGAAATAGGGAGATAAACACTTGAATTGGACCAAAGTCTCCATTTTTTCATAGACACGTTGCTCTTCCATATTCCCCTGGGAACTATCTTTATGATACACTTTGATTTGGATGATTTCGAATTACAAAATTAAAATGCATTGACTTTTCTTGTATCCTGGATGAATGTGAAATGTCAGGACGTCCAGGAGCTGTGCCATGGGCCCCAAATGTGTCCCTGACCCCATTTTGAGAACCACTGTTGAACATTATCAGCAGTATAATTTTTTTTCTTTCCAATGAAACAAGAAAAAAAGAACACACACCCTTTACTGGTATGTATCCATGAAAGTGTTTCTATCACAATCATTAAACAACATAATTCCCCCCTTTTTTCCATTCAGACACATATCATTTCCACTGCTGTGACGAGCGCTGCATAAAAGGCAGCGTTTCACTGATGTGTACCAATTATGGAGAGATGGGTCACTCTCAGCTTGCAGGCTCTCAGCATGGAGTCAGGAGCTACACACATACCGGTTCTGTTGCACTGAGGAAAAGGGTGCGTTATGTTCAAGACGGCTTTATGGCACTTTTTCATGTCAGAATCATCAACAGCAAAACCTTGAATAAGTACCAATATCAGTCTGAGAAACCCCTTCAACAGCCAAGCTGTGAATATCACACTTGTGAATGATGATTAAAGGTGCCATATGTAAGAATGTGGCCAAAAACGGTTACTACATTCAAATTCAAAATACCGAGGTCTTTTAGGTTTCGTTTTCTGACATATCTGGCAACCTGTGGTTGCTTGGCAGCTGAGACTCTACTGACTGCAATGATTGGTAGACGGCGGTAGGTGGCGCCACATGCCAAAACATGATTTCAAAACATAAACATGATTTGCAGTCTGCAAAAGATTTATTTTAATGCAAATATTTTGGCTGTACTGTTGTTGTTGGTGAGTTCAGTTTGTTATATGAACATTATTCCTGAGTCTCTGTGACATATTAGGAGGATTTTATGGCCAGTTGCTTTAGATTTATTACATAATGCACCTTTAACAACCAGTTCAAAAGCATCATGCACCAACTGTGTAACCACTTTTCTGCTCCTGTATGACTCAGCTAATCTTTTTCTAACATTTTATTTAAAGTTATTCACAAACAAAATTCAACTCAACCTTTTTCCACTTAAATGCAGCCTTCTGCTCACACGTCGTCTCTCTTCACAGCCTGAGACTCATAAGTAATTGATGTGAAATTTAAAGCTGCAGTGCGTAATTAAAAAAAAAACAATTTTAATTGATTTCTAAACGGACAAAAGTCTATGAGCGCCACGCGACTCTCTCTTTGTTTCTCGGCGCAGCAGGGTTCAGATCTCCAGCGACATTCCCACGCTGCACACAGGAAGTGATTTGTTTTGGGTCAAGACGGGAGGAGGCAACGGCGACATTGTGCCAACAAATCGTCCATGCAACTTTTCAAAGGTGCGATGGGATAAATACTTTTAATAATACTACCGTCTCCGCCCGCCCTGCGCTGCTGCTGTATATACACAAATGCACCCTCAGTCAGCATCTCAATAAAACTTATGTACAGCAGCTTTAATTGTTTTAATCTGTATCAGCTCATCAGCTTTACATGATGCAAAACATAGTTTTTATTATTATAATATTAAACTACTTTGCTAAATTGCTACTATGCAAAAAAGAATACTATGAAGCTTGTTTTGGGAATAAACAGCTCGTACCTGAACAGATGTGTAGAAATGCCAGTAGACAGTAAAGTGCCGTCCAACAGGCAGACATCATTCAAATCAGCTGGAAAACGGCGTAAATCCAGTGTTTTTGTTGTTGGTTGTTTCATTAAAACCTCAACTTTTGCAGAGTTGATGTTTGGAAGCGGGAGGAGGTGAGTTCCTCAACTCCCGCACTGAAATATTTAGATTACAGTGTTCAGCAGCAGCAGCAGCAGCAGCGCTCCTCACCGAGTGTCCTTCTGCTGGAGCCAAACTTCACAACATCAGCCCGAGGAGTCATCGTTATGAGAAATAATCCACTTCACTTGGATTTCCTTTCCCACTCTGTGTTCAACTCCTCGCTCCCAAATGCTGCCAACTTCGCGGAATTCATCGGTCACAACAGGGCGACGTTAGTTCCACTTCACAGGGAGAATAGAGCGAAATGGAATGCGCGGAATGGGACGCGTCCACTTTAATGGTTTAAACGTGGAGCGGCTGCGTCCGATCCCTTCTTTACCCCGGTTTGATGTGACTGCACGGCGCTGGTTGGATGAGGCACCGCGCGTCTCTGCGCACTGCTCCACTGCTCCACTGATCCACTGCTCCGCTTTGGTTTTTCCTCACTAGTCAGATGCTTTTCTGCTGCGCACAGGAGATTCCTGCGAGTCAGGCACCATTTAACCGCACGAGGATACACAGCAGTCACAACCATTTTTTTTGCATAAAGGCTCGTCCCTTAAGAAAAAGACTCAGGCAACAAAAGAAAACTCCAAACTAAATTGTGAATGTTAAAATGTATCAGTTAAATATTCAAGTCACACTATCCTGGCCAACAATGTGTGGTTTTTTGAATCAATCGTTCATATACAGTGAATTAGTAGGTTACTTTTACTGTGATTTATCTGTATTTACCTTTGAAATACTCTATTTTACTGTACCTTAACATAATCTTCCCAATATAAATACTTGTTGTACTGCAACTTTACTGTTATGTCACATTATTACTGTGATTTAGCAGCATTTGACCATACATCTACAGGACTTTTCTGAGTTTATTGTACTTCAACTATACTGTTGTGTTGCACATTATTGCAATTTAGCAGTATTTTCCTTAGAAATACTGATTTTTTTTCTGTAAATCACAGTATTTTCCAATATAAATACATGTTTTCCCACTGTGACTTATTGTGTCATATCATACTGTGATAAAGCAGTATTTGCTATTGTAAGTCATTTTTGTTTTGTTTTTTTACTTTAACGTTGCAGTATATTCCTGTATATATTACTGTGATGCAGTGGTATTTTCCTTTATAAATATTGTATGTGTAACGTTGTCCATTATTGCAATAAAACCCCTGTAAAATACTGGAATTAATGTGGATAAATGCAGGTTCCTGTGTCTCCAGTTAATGCTGAATATTATGTGACCTCGCTTAATGGTTCGTACTATTTTTATCCTCCCATCAAGGTGTGTACTTCCCACATGTCCTTATTAAAATTTGAAGCAGCTTGTATAGTTGTATAGGGAGAGTATATATATATATATATATATATATATATATATATATATATATATATATATATATGTAGAGGTAACCAGCAGCAGCAGCACCACTGTGAGATCTTATTTCCATGAGGGGGAAAGATATCGATCAGGGTTTTTCCTCTGTGACCTCTCAATGTACCACTGGGAAATTAAGCGAAGCCGCATATATTTTAAGTGTATTAGAAAATAATTATCAAACATATCGTGTCTTGATATTAAATATGCTGAAGTAATAATCACATCCATTATTATCTTATGCTATAGGTATTGTGCTCACATTAAATAGAAAGGACTGAGGAAAAATGAATCCACCCTGAAGTGCATTGTTGTATCACTGGCCAAGCCCAAGATATGACTTCTATTTTCTGAGTGTGTCAGCACTCCCCCTGCTGGTTGTAGGGCTGAAGCACGCAAAGGTTAGTAAAGGCATAATTTATATAAGTATTTTGTTTCATGGCATTAACAGAAAATGTTCTAACAACATGAGCAAGATATAAAAACAAATATTTATTATTTATTTACTTTTGTTGAATTTAATTTTTTGTTGACTGGACTTCCTGTTCCTGTTTTCAAGGAAAGTTCCTGTTTATTTCCTTGTCTCATACAAGGAAATAACACAAGGTAATCATTTAAATCACTTTTAAACACTCGCCATTTTTCACTTGCTTGTTTGATGTTATTAAGCATTCCATTTCACATTTACTATCTTTAATTATCATGTTTGATCCTCACTGCTTATTGTCTTTTTTAATTGTTAAAGGTACATTATGTAATAAATCTAAAGCAACTGACCATAAAATCCTCCTAATATGTCACAGAGACTCAGGAATAATGTTCATATAACAAACTGAACTCACCAACAACAACAGTACAGCCAAAATATTTGCATTAAAAAAAATATTTTGCTGACTGTAAATCATGTTTATGTTTTGAAATCGTGTTTTAGCATGTGGCGCCACCTACCGCCGTCTACCAATCATTGCAGTCAGTAGAGTCTCAGATGCCGAGCAACCACGGGTTGCCAGTTACGTCTGAAAACGAAACCTAAAAGACCTCAGTATTTTGAATTTGAATGTAGTAACCGTTTTGGCCACATTCTTACATATGGCACCTTTAACTTCTGTTGTGTCACATACTGAATTTTCTAGAATCATTTTTTATTTGACTTTTTTGTTAATATCACTGTTCAACAACCTCATCAAATCAATCAATGTACAATCAATGTCCAAAAAACAGTTAATACAAAAAAAAACATAAACAACCTATATTCTTCATTTCTTCCTATAGTATGTCATCTTTTCACTGATATTTTCCTGTTCCTAGTCCTCATTTTGTGGATTTTCACTTTGTTAAATACCCTTCCCTTCTACTTTGGAGTATGTTTTAAGTTTCTTTTGCTGTATACTGCAGCCCTGCATTTGTGTCCATATTGTTGAAAACCTTCTGTAACAAAGTTTACTTACACAACTGTGATTGCCCCCCTGTCCTGTCCTTTAATCAGTCTTAGTGGACCCAAGCAGAGCCATGACAGTTTGTAAACACGCAGTAGTAAGTACAGAGAATTACAGTCTCATCACAAGCGCATTACTGCCTTTGTAAAATGTCTTTGATTCATCTCCACCCCTCTCATTTCTTTCTTGTATTTGTGTTGATTTTGTCCAGTTCCTCTAGTCTGTTCAGCACTGAAACACGTGTACAGCTGTGCCACGATTCTTGCCATTCTCACAATTTAAAAAATAGTGAGAATTAAATAAAAAAATTGGGAGTAAACATTGGTAATAGAGTGTCTTGGCCAAGACAGAAAGCAGGACATACAGGTTATGGCTCCAAAAACCAAATCAATCATAAAACATACTTACGGAGACCCAGACATGGAAAGTAAACTCTGATTTGTGCCATGAAACACTAATTTGTTCCCACAAAATAGGTATAATGTGCGCACAAAATGAATAAATAACATTCTCATCAGAGCTGCAAGAGTAGAAGAGGGCTGAAGCTTCGGGATGGACAGAGATAGTGTGATTGAGTGTCATTTTAGGTTGGGAATGAGTTACAAAGATATTGTCCAAAGCCTGGCACTGCAAAGAATTATTATAGTGAGAGGCATTTAAACAGAATATTAAGAGGCAGGTTACTTTGGTAATGACTCGGACACCAGATTTTATTGTTGACCAACATTGTTGAGGCTCTAGAAATGATCATGTTACCGGTGGACGTATACAAAGTGAGCTGGGTAATCAGTGTCCTGATCATCATACTGTACCAATGTACTGTTTGTTTGTTTTCCATGTCATGTCTGGGGGCTCTATACGCAATACAATGTAAAAATACTAAAATATACATAACAAGAGAAATAAAAAACTGATCATATTTATTTTTATTCCTCACCATGGATCTGTGATTCAGACTATATGATCGTATGATGCAGCCCAGTTGGTTAAACTTGACTGACTGCAAAACAGCACAGTGATACTGTAGAGGACAATATGGTCGTGGTCATGAAATGTCTACATAATTAGTCTAAAATCATATTGCTCTTGGGAATAAGTGGGCAGCTGTGAACAGAGAGCTTAAACAAATTAAGGTTAAAGGGGATGATGGGGTTCAGCAAGGTTTTGCTTTATTCACACCAGGCGTTCAAATAACAACAGATGCAGTGCTCATGGCTATGTGCAGGGTTTGTTTTTATATATTTTTTAAAATCTATCAGACTTTTCACAGTTGGTTGAAACCCAAAGCATCTCCAACACCAAATACTTCCAGAAACAGATGGTGGAAATTGGTCACAAAAATATTCACGTCTTCATGGCAGCGAAATGCATAAAATGGCAAGAATTCAAGGAATCACTGCCAAGCACTGATATGCTTTTGTTGTTGTTGTTTTTTTTATTTTATTTTATCATTATTAATAAAGTGGTTCTCTGGAAGCTTCTGAGCCAGGAGAGAGAAAAAGATCCACGAAGCCAAATATTTAAGAAGGAATAAATAACTTGGAATCTCCATGGACTAGCACTGGGCCTGAGCCAGTGGTGTGCACAAATATTTCAGGGGCTCAAGTGGAAAAAGGGCACCAACTTATTCATTCATATTTAGTCATTCATTTACATAACTATACACTCATTCAGATGTTTAATAGGCCTACTATTAAATTAATGTGGGAGGTATATAACTCCTTTGGATATTTTGGACACTGTTGTATATTTAGAACAGAACAAATTGCAAAATATACCAATAACAGCAAGGTCACAAGGTATTGTGTCATAAATATAACATGTGTAAGGAGGCAACATACAGAAACAGATACAATCATCAAAGGAGCTACAAACTAGCCAACAGTGAAGCTAAAGGAAAAGCCAAGGTAGTTAACATGACAATGGAAGACACAATAGCATAACACAAAAACTGGAGCTATTTTAACCTAATTTTTTTTTTTTTTTAAATAAATAAAAGAAGAAAAGACAAAGAAGCAGTGAGGTCAGTCAGTGGAAACCAGCTTCATTCTTCAAAGTGGATGGTCAAACTTAAAGGTGCCATATGTAAGAATGTGGCCAAAAACGGTTACTACACTCAAATTCGAAATACCGAGGTCTTTTAGGTTTCGTTTTTTTCTGCTATTGTAGCTCAGGCGTAACTGGCAACCCGTGATTGCTCGGCAGCTGAGACTTTACCGACTGCGATGATTGGTAGACGGCATCATCATAAACATGATTTGCAGTCTGCAAAAGATTTTGTTTAATACAAATATTTTGGCTGTACTGTTGTTGTTGGTGAGTTCAGTTTGTTATATGAAGATTATTCCTGAGTCTCTGTGACATATTAGGAGGATTTTATGGCCAGTTGCTTTAGATTTATTACATAATGCACCTTTAATCAAGTTTCAACAAAATTACCACTACTACTTTTTCTTAGAGACATTACAACTCTCGTGCAATGTTCAAGAATTGAAGTTATGGACCAAATAACAAGCATCTCATATTTCCACACTGATTCCCTAACCCTAACCCCACCGTTTGTGACAGCTCTTTGGCTCCATCACTTCTCCCTATTGTTGATATATCTTCGCCTGTCACGTTCACTCTCCACAACACATTGGGGCAAGAGCTCATACAAGAGCCCTGACTCCATTCTTCCTGACCTTCAACCCAAATTGGCAAAGTGAAAGTCATGTGTTTGGTCATATTGGCTGTCACCACATTCTTACAAGTTTTCACAGTGACACTGTCATCTTTCATTCCCTGGTCTCAAATAGTGGGGCAGGCTCCCCTGGGGAGTGTGGTGTGATGCCGTACTAGAATAAGGTGTAATTGCACATCCACATCCGCAAAAAGTGACGATAGCCCCGTAAGAGAGAGCTAATAAGAAAATTCAAATGTAATTGGGAGGTGTTTATACAGGGAAGTACAGTCTTTTTTTTAAACACAAAATACGTAATTCAAATACTTCACACAAAACTACCAAGAGTTGGACCTGGATCAGTGAATACTAATACAAGATAACCATATACACTAGTTTTTAAACTGAACCGCTCAATCTCCTGCACCAAACTACAGAAAATCAGCCATTTTCACATCATGGTCTACAGGAGTTGTTGATCCAGTTCTGCCTCCACCGGTAGTTTAAAATGTGTTATTTTATGATTTTACGTGTTTATAATCCTGACAAACTGAGCAAACGAGGCAGCAGTAGTTGGTGTGGACAGATTACAAACTTAATTTGTTTTTAAAACTGTGTGTTAGTACCTCATACAACCACACGTGGAAAAAACGTGCTGCAGGTGTCAGGAATTTGTTTAGCATATAGAGAGTGAATTTTTGAATTTTGTAATCTCCACACCAAGGAGTCTGCAGGGAGCGAAAAGCTTACACTTAAAGCTTTGTTCCTCCTCAACACACCCCATGTCAGAGTCCTTATCATTCAAAATCCAAGTAAAAGGGAGAGGTTATTGAAGTGTATTGGCTTTGGACACGGCTTTTGAGTTTTCCAGCTGCTGAACTGGCGTTAAGTAGTATTAGAGTCTTTGTCAGCAAACAGAGACACAGTCCTCTTCCTGGGAATTGGATTCAATATCTTGTCTTTCAGAGGACAAATACAGAATCAGCACAAACTGCAGCACCACTTTACTGACTGCCGACTTTGTTGAGGCTTAGAGAGAGAGATTTATCTAAAACCATTTGACAAGTTTACAACAAATAAACGTGGCTTTTAAAGAACATGAAATACCAAACACCGGTGCACATCAGCCAGTGCTGCACAAACGCAACGAATGAACCGTACCTTTGTATCCGAGGCTGTTGTCTTGTTCAGATGCAGGTGTTTGGGTGATGAGCTCATTGTTCTCTCTTTGTTTATCTGCTTGTATGGGAAAAGCAACAGTGGGTTATTAATACAATATCCTTTCAAATGTCATATCCTTTTTTTTTTTTTTTTAATGCATTTATTAGTTTTAACCAAGTGTCAGCAGTGGACAGATGTGTCTGTGACACCTGAGTAGATATGGAAATAAAATAGCTATACATGTATCATTATATGATCATTAAAAACAATTCTCTGTCCCTTTTTTCCTTTCCTTAATTAAATAATAAGATATTAAACTGTTCAGTGTTTGGCTGTAGAAAAGATGAAATGTACCACTAGAGGGTGCCACCACTCCATCATGTCAGTGGAACCTAAAGAAGTAAATAAGCTTTTATGTTGTTGTTGATTGACACAATTGACCTAATTGAAATTAAAACAATAAATGTAAATTTATTATTAATATAATTAATAGTTTTATTATTGATGTATAATATATATTATTAATTTAACCATTTGTTGTTTCTTGTTTAATGTTATATAATAACATTAATAATGTATATGTCATATTTGTCTGGGTTTATGCATTATTATTATTATTAGTAGTATTGATGTTATTATTGGTGTATATTATAATTCTAGCAGTAGTAGTAATAATAGTAGTAGAAGTACTAGAGGTTGTTAATTTTGAATGAGCTACTGGATACTGGAAGTTCCCTGAGCAGATGAATAACTATTACTTATATTTAAATTGAAATCAAACATTGTTGAGAAGTGTGCAGTGATACTCACATAATTAGTGAAGTTGTAACTGACTGTAAGTCCCTCCCCCTGCGTTTAGCTGAGAAACTGAGTGAATGTATAATTTACAAAAAATACCAGTTGCCTGTGGATATGAAAACTGTCCCGCAGGATTAAGCTCGATCCCCTGCAGTGTGTGTGAAATGGTAAAAAAAAGAAAAAGGAAAAGGAAACAAAAGTGCCAGTTCTCCAGTCAGTATCACTAAATTATGAAAAACATCAGTCAATAAAAGATAACAGATGTTAGTGATGTTCACAAGATCTGTTTGTTTAAATATTTAGTCCATATTAAAAAAGACTTTCCAACTTCAGGCACACACATACATGAAGTGTATTTGGTGTGCTGTTATTATGCTGTTCCTCCAGGACACAAATGTGGCAAGAGGTCAGTTAATATAACTACACATGAGTGAAACTATTGTTAAACACTTTTAATATATTCCTTTTAACAAAGACAATCTCTCGTCACCTTGTGCAGTCTGGGAAATGATTATTCTGGGCCATGAGAATGAATTGGACAGATAATCTAAAGAGAGTAGAGGTTTTTCATGGTGTGTAAATCAAAGTGCAGGTATTCAAATAGTCAAATTAAGAAGTGTTGGTACTACGTACCAGACAGTACTGGTTTTAAGAGCATGATTGTACAGTTTGTGCAGTTTATGACATGTATATGATCAGCATAATCTGCACAGCAGCGCCCCCTGTGACAGAAACCAGCTTCAGCCACAGATGCAGTGAAAACATGGCTGCCATTGGGGACACACGGAAAAGCAGATAATAAACAAAAGGTAATAGAATTCAGTATATTCACGTTTTTGGACTGTAAAATTAGCTTTGTAAACCCACTGACTCAGCCCCAATAAGACAGAATACCTCCAACTATACAAGGTGCTGATATTTAGAGCTTCTCACCTGGTGACATGTCCATAGTGAGGCTGTGCTGCACCTGGCTGACATACAACAGGCTCAGGAGAAGGAACATGAGAGGTGACTGTTCAGCCTTCATGGTCCCGAATGGTGTCTGGATAACCCTGAATGAGAGATGAGGAAAATAAAACATCAGGACAAGTGACACATTTCCTGTTCCTTTGGGGCTCAAACATTTTTTTCCATAGACTCTCCTTTATAAGTGGTGCATGCTGCACTAGGTGTACTACAACCCCCTCCAATACAAACAATAGGAACATTCTGGGGCGCAAAAATCTGCGTCCAATAACCGCCGCCTGCCAAGTGGAGATAACCGGATATCTCCACATATCATATTTACGAACATCTTACACCGGTAACTACGTGCAGATCTGGCCTTGTCAGTTTGGTCACACGTCTTCTCTACAGCAGATGAGATTATGTGATGACTGAGTCAATCATGTCTTTATGATATATATATAACCGATATATTAATAAATTAATCATTGCATCTTTGCACATGTGCACTCTAGTGTTAATGTCATGTTTTCATTTTGGATTCATGCTTCTATTCTACTGACAAGAAATGTGGTTAAAGAAGAAGAAGAAGTTCTATGAATCAGCATCATTGCCAAGATCCACGAAAGGTGCCACAGGTTTCGTCGGCTGGTATCTTGTTAGCAGTGGAAGGCAGAGATAGTTGCTTGCCAAGAAGTTCAAGAGGGTATCATAAAACTCGGAGTGTCTGCTACAATTACTCTGTAAGAGAAAGTTACAAGAAAGGCTGGACAGGCTAACTGGCATAGCATGCTATCTTCAATATTAGAGACGCTGAATGTGATTATTCAGGTTTTGTCAGGTGTGCAGGTTTTTCATGGAGTACTGACACATAGGCAGCACTGACTGCACCGTGCTTAACTCAGCATTTTAACTGCACCGTCAACCTGTTTGACACACGGACGGCCCCAAACTCACTGAAAACATGACTGACAGCAGGGAAATTTAGAGTTAGCTGATACAAAATATGTGTGCTTTGATTGAGGAATATCTAAGGATATGTTTTTTTTTAACTAGATCTTACTGTTAGACAGACTCTTCTGACTGTAAACATAGGTTAATTGAGTTGTTGCTGCTGGTCTACTGTTGCCTTGTTTAGTTTGTGTCATTTAGCTACATCTAAGTGAAAGATAGGTAGCAGTTCTATGTTTGACGTTGCCTTTGCTAAATCACATCAAGCTCAACACAGCAGATCTGTCCCCCTTTCAAAATAAAACACAATACGTAGATCATATAGACTATCACAACTTCACATCAACATTACGCCATAATCAGTGCTACCAGGTCAACAGTCAATTGATCACAGTGTCTCGGAGAGTCGGACACTCCATGGACGACGAGAGACTGATTGTGGGAGTGGAACAACACAACATAATTTATCACACAACAGTTCCTTTTTAGTAGCTCAGATCAACAGTTCTTCCACGTCGGCGAATAGAAGAAGCTGCGTTGTATGGCGGGATCTCGCGAACTTGCGTCCTTTCAGGATTATCGCGCGATCTTCCGTGAATACCGCTGGTTCCCAACGCGCAGGGTGGGGATTGGCGCTGGGCAGAGGACGAAGCAAAACCGTGCCGCCGACATTTTGCTGCCGTAACGCACCCAGTGGAAATCCGGCTTAAGTCTATCTGCTCCGTGTGACTCCTTGTTTCTCAGTATGGCAGTGTATGCCTGGCAATAGTCCCACACTGTTAACTGTCACCCTCCCCTGCTCTGCTGCTGTATACACACAAACGCTCCCTCGGTTAGGTATGATAGTATTACTTCACGGAGCTCGTTTCCAAATGAAAGACACAACATTCAAATAATGCAACATCGTTTCTTTTCATGAAGACAACAAAAAAATGATATCACGAAGAGTTACATACTGCAGCTTTAAGCCTCCTCGTTGTAAACGATTCTCGTTTACACTTCAGGAAATGTGTAATTATTGTTTCCTTCACACAGCTTTTCCGTGGCATCATGGCGATAAAGCTGCTGGTGGTGAGTGTGTGCAGCCATGTTACTGTGTGAAATTCCACCACAAAGAGGCAGAGCAGACAGATGGACTTTCCTTTCAGCGTCCTGCCAAACTCTGACACCGTTTGTTTCAGCCTGATCCAATCCACACATAGTGGAAGGAATATGGATCAATACAAGGCTTTAGTGATGATTCTTCTGAAATACTCCAAGATGCTACAGTACATCTGTAAACTGCAGTCTGTGTGCAAAGCAACACGGATGTGTATGCTTTGTGTTCCAGTTCCCTCATCAAAATCACATGTGCTCATGCATAATCAAGTTAAAACACCATGTTCACATTTACCTGCTGCACTTCCAAACTCAAATTCGACAAACAATTGTACCTAGACACACACACACAACAGTTCTCAAGTGGGAGTGGTGACGAGACACGGTGACAGCGCCATGGCGAGAGAAATAGGAAGTCAGTTCTACTGATCAGCCATCTGTGGTACAAACAGATTTGCAACTATCTCATCCGAGCTGTCTGATGGACAGCCAGATTCCTGCGATGTCTGTTGGCACCCTGCGGCCACCGACTCGACGTGCCACTTTAATTGTTCTGAGAAATGCACAGCCACATTCAGCCAACAGTGTCCTTCTGCCAAAAATGCACAAAGTGAATGTACTGTGTGCACACAGTAATGAGAAGGGGCTTTCATTGTTTCCACAATTGGTTTTACGCTACAAGAAAGTGATATGTGTTTTGTTAAAAAGAAATCCCCCAAAAAAATCAAAGAAGCTACTTTTTCTACAGTGAAGTTTTGCTTTTAATTTTTGTCAGTTTTCACAAGGGTGAGTGCATGGTTTAATCTATTTAAAAAAAATCATACATAATTAAGTATTCTGGTCTACGAATAGACAAACAGACATGAAGACACGAAGACAGTGCTCCTATGTTTGATGAGTAGTTCACTGGTTAAAATAATCTCAAGGGCTTATGGATGGAGCTTTTCAAAGATGTTCATGGTCCCTATGGAATATGAGTCCTTCCGTCTATTTGGATAGATTTCTATTGTGTTACAAACACTGATGGTAAAATAAACTGGAATGATGTTCACTTCATAAACTACCCGAAGAAAAAAAAAAATATTACTAACAACGTTGGAAGTTTAAAATAATCAACTAAATGAATGGGCACATCATTTAAAGATGCCATATGTAAGAATGTGGCAGTTACTACATTCAAATTCAAAATACCGAGGTCTTTTAGGTTTCGTTTTCTGACGTAACTGGCAACCTGTGGTTGCTCGGCAGCTGAGACTCTACTGACTGCAACGATTGGTAGATGGCGGTAGGTGGCGCCACATGATTTCAAAACATATGTTTCAAACAGGTTTTACATGTACACCACATATATCGTTGGTTCTGATTCACACATCTCGGAGTCATTTTTCAAGCAGTGTTTCCCAAACTTTTTTAAAGATGACAAACTATCACACAGTACAAATCCTCTAACAGCTAATATAATTTTAAAGTTCACAAAACTTAGTTTTTTCTGATGTCTATCTTTATGCCTCATCACTAACTCTCCTGTCATTTCAGATCCTGCCCTCCTATGCAAACAGCTCATTCCTCTCACCTGTTGGTCCACGCCTCTTCTCCTCACCTGCAGCTCATTAGTTCCCCTGTATACCACCACATTATCACCTACCCTCTGGCAAATTGTGTTTTTGCCAAGCTCTCCTGCATTCCAAGTTTTATAGTCTACCTCATCTGACTTCTGGATTCCTGCCTGCTGTTTATTGGATTTGTTTGCCTTGTTGGAATGACTTCCTGGTGTTTTTGACCCCTGTCTCTTTGTTGATCAAGTAAACCTTTGAACTGACTTCTGCCTCTCTCATGCTGTTGTGTTTTTTCTCTGCCAATACACCACAATCTGACATTTCCAAGAGATACAATATATAAAAGAATAACTACTGAATTTGTTTAAGATTAAAAATATACAAATTTACTTGGTGACACTTACCCCCACAAAAAAACACAAAACGTAAATGAATAAAATAAGCTGCATGCAAACCTTTTGTGGGTCCTAATGGCTGCATTAAAGGTACAGTAGGCTGGATTTTTTTGGGCCTCATTGATCAATAATATACTTTCAGCATGATGTAAATCCTTAGAGAGGGACAATAACATGTCTGCTACTCCTCTGGGAACTAAAATGGCAGCATCACAGTATAGGTTCTGACCAATCACAAGGCAGAGAGAGCAGGCGTTTTGATTGGCCATTGCAACTACTACAAGTCCTTTCAGTGGAATATTTTGCTGAGTTTCGAACTGCTAACGAACCTAAAAAAAAAAAAAGGAAAACCGTTCTTATAACATAACAAAATATGAACGCATCAGCAGAGATTGTCTCGGGTTAATCATGTCATGTGTGAAACAGAAGCATCCGTCTGTGCTGGGGGGGGGAGCTCAGGACAGAGCGCTGTGATCCCGAAACACGAGTATTTTACAGACCTGTGGATTAAAGTCATTCCAGATCCACTATCGCGTCAACATGTGTGGCAACACGGTACAAACTGCACCTGTTATGTGTGCATTGTGTTAGGGAGGCGATTACACTGCTTGGACCCAAATGCATGAAAGGTTCAAGAGTCTTTATTTTCCTCTTGAAA
Organism: Microchirus variegatus; assembly: GCF_963457635.1. Lineage (NCBI taxonomy): Eukaryota > Metazoa > Chordata > Actinopteri > Pleuronectiformes > Soleidae > Microchirus > Microchirus variegatus. The sequence goes on from NC_139803.1 coordinate 17,706,088, forward strand.
AAAATCTAACTAAAATTTAGTTTGATTTTTGTTCCTGATATTTACACTTTGTCCTCACAGTAGAAAACAAAACAAAACTTAGCACTTGAGCTAATTAAGCAAAATAGCGGGACAGACTTGGACACAAGGTTTTCTCTGGAAGCATAAGAAACGCACTGGCACATGACCGAGGGACTAGGAACACTATAGAGGGGAAGAGGGACTCAAGGGCAGGTGTGAGTGATTACTGAGGATCACCAGGTGAAGTGCATGAGGGAATTAGGGGAGGTGTGTCAAGGCAGACGAAGTGCCAACACAACAGGAAGACATGAACGTTACCAAAATAAAAAGGGGAAGTGAAAACAAATTCAAAACATAAGCTTAACCAGACACTACTAATCAAAGCAAATATACTTAACAAATCTGGTGCCTCATGACACATTGTATTTTTCCATTAATATGTTGTTATCGACTGGTATTGCTTACAATTGCTAACAATGGCTAACTCAAGATATGTTTGTGTGTCTGACTGGAACAAGGAACCAGTTCTGACTTCCAAGTTCTGATATAAATGTCTGTTGTAAATTCTAAAAAGTCGTCGCATGTGTAAGATAAATGTTTATTTGTATTAGACAGATAAAAACATCTGGAACACTATTATGATAGTGCTCGCTCACAGCGATATTGCTTTAAAAATGCTGACGTTTCCAGAGCCATGAAAGACAAAGCCAATAAAATTCCACAGTGTTCAATATGAAGAGCATTCATATTGAAATCTGCTGCTACGAACCCCTTCATGTGGAGATATTACTGACATAATGAGTGAGGAAGATTGCATTTTGTGGCATGTTGAATATTAAATGTGGGTGGTCATAATAACATTGCATTTTTTTTTGTTCTTATAACACATCTAATGTGGGATACAGCGACTGGCAGAAAATAGGTTTAGAGCCCAGGAACTTTAATGAAACCAGGATGAAATTCATAAATATGGGAATTGAGAGAATTGTTGGAGTGAAAATGTATGTGTAACATATTGACGTTTCTTTCACATTAGCATATACAATCTGAAATGAAAAGAGCAGTAGCAGTGGTTCTAATGGCATAAAATAACTGAAAATTGTGTCAGGTCACAATGTAAAGATTATGAGGCCAATTTGGACTCATCATTTGTGTCATTAGAAATTATGTGGGCCACTGCCAACTAGTGGGCCTTTGAAGAACTGCAGATTAACCAAAATAGGTCATTAAAGCAGACCAAGACCGGAAGTTCCAATTAACGCTGTTTTTTTAGTGTGTATCTGCGTCATTACCTTGTTTAAGAAGCCCTGAAGGTTCAAAACAAACAGTTCAGAAATCTCTGAAGAAACCCGATCCGGTTACGTAAACAGCGGTTCTCCGGAACAGCAGAATAACGTCTGTTGTGGAGGTGTTTCACGAGCGAGGCGGGGAGTCGTGAAGAAGCTATTTTTAAACATTGTTAAAACAATGTTTTGATAATGAGTAGCAGTGCATCCACCGTTCCAGAGGGGGGAGCTGTGCCTCTGAGAGCGGGTGTGCTGAATATGTCACTTCCGGGTACTGGCCAATCACAAGACAGTTGGGAAGCCTCTACGCTGGCTGGCCAATCACAACACAGTGTGTTGCAGCTGGGGAACAGCGTCAGAAAAGAGGATTTCTATCGGCTCGTTTACAGCAACTAGGAGATTTTTGACCATAAAAACAAGTTAATATATGTAAGTAGACCTCCATAACTAACATATATGTGCAACAGGACCACTCTATGTGACCTTTAAAAAGTAATGGATAAAAAATTATACATTTTGGTTTGGCCATAAAAAAAGGATAATATTACTTTGCAACACATCACTGGATGTATTATTGTGGACTATTTATAAGCATTTTGTTTTGTATCTTAGGTTCTAGCCGTGAAATGAATTAAAGGATAAAAAACAAACACAATAACTTGATCATGGTAAGTTTCCATAACTATCATTGTTAATTGGGAATAATGTTAATATTTTACAGAAGTGACTCCTGTTCTTAGCGGTGCCACAAGCAGGAGCCTACATCTTTTCAAGATGAAGATTTCGACAAGATGACTTTTTAAACATCTGTACAGGGATCACAGATGCCTTTTTGGGAAGCTAAGAATGTGGGCATAAGGTGAAAATACAAAAAACTGATGTACTGTATATTAATGCATAATTTATAATTACAGCAATAATCATGAATCATGAATCCCAGTTATTGCGAGAGGAAATGTCCTCACTGAAATACAAGACAGTAAAATATCTGCACAGACACTATTCTAATAAGGAGGAGAGTGCTGAGACCAAAGAAGACAGGACTGCTGCTTCCACATTCCTTCTTCTGTCGACTGGGGAATAATCACAGCTTACCATCTAACATAGTGTCAATATGCCAGAGCAGGGACTCTGCCTATACCACAGCAGACAGATCACACACTGTAGAAAGCAGTGGAGCATGAACAGAATCAGCTCTCAGCATCTCTCCCACTCATTTTTTTTCGTGCCTTTCGTAATCCTCTGTACTCATATAGAGACAAACACATGCAGTGCAATACTTCACGCTAAGTGTACCATGTCAGAAGGGCGAAAGGTATGGTAATCAAAGTTAATGGATGTATTTACTTTGGGAGCAAACTGCAACAAAAGGTAAGGCAGACATATTTCATTGCACCTGTGGCATTACACGACATTACATCTCTTTACCAAAAACATTATTCTGATAATAAAACAAAAGTGTCCGACCCTCAAGACTAGAAATAATTACACTGCATCAATATTTCAGTACATTATAGTCTATAGACATGCTTTTATTGTGACTAAAAATGACTATATTGTAGTGCAAAATTGTTTTATGTCAAGACAGATGGAAGCAAAAGCAACATGATCAGAAAACACGGTCACTCCGCAGTTTAACATGAGAAACAATTCTTGACTCCACCTGCCCTTGCTCTGGTGCAAAAACATGATTTCAAAACATAAACATGATTTGCAGTCTGCAAAATATTTTTTTTATTGCAAACATTTTGGCTGTACTGTTGTTGTTGGTGAGTTCAGTTTGTTATATGACCATTATTCCTGAGTCTCTGTGACATATTAGGAGGATTTTATGGCCAGTTGCTTTAGATTTATTACATAATGCACCTTTAACATTAGTAAATTCTGTAATAAACATTTACTAAAGTCGGAACAACCTGACATACCCCGAGGTAAGATTCCATAATGGCTGTCACCTGTCGTATTTGTACTCCTGTGCCCTTCGTATGTGTGCACGAAACCATGTAGATGTTGTTACCAAATTGCACATTGGCATCCATAGTTTTTTTTAAACTTCTCTCTTTTAACACGGTGAGCTCTGACTACAGAGTTCTGATTAAAATGGAATGCAGCATAATTCTTGGACCTTTAAAGCGTAGCTATCTGAAATGGGATTTGTATATATATATGTATATATATTACACAGCATTCAGTTTAAGATCTAAATCAGGGTCTGCACCTACTCCATATCTACTCTGGATTTGTATATCATTGATGTGTATCATACATGTGTACATTTTATGCCACAGAACTATACATGTAATATTTTCTTGGGTATTTAAATCTGAATATGAAAATTGTTAACTAACCTAACCCTACGCGTCAGAGGTTCTGTTGAACGACACCCCGTGAACACAACAGGGGGTACAACCAGGAAGTATGATTCACTGACTACATTCTTCCCAAGATCTGAGTCTAAATCAAGGCCACAGCGGGAGGTCTGTGTGGAGGAAGAGGACTGTGCTGTTGAGACAGACAGATATTTGATACACACACACACACACACACACACACACACACACACACACACACACACACACACACACACACACACACACACCACCTGCATAAAAGACATGCCAATCAAGTAAAGACACATACTGTAGCATCACACCAGGCTCCTGACTGACTCCTGAGTTCTTATCAACACCTGGCAGTTAGCGCTGACATATGGCTTTGTCTTTTGGGGAAGTGGATGGATGGTGGAGGGAAGCACGGGCTTCCATCACTGCCACTCTTAGCACTTTAGAGGGCGCTATCAGAGCAAGACAAAGGATATTAAAAGTATGAGAGGCGATGTCTGCAGCTCTGTCAGGGCTCATGGTAACAAGTCACTGATGACTGAGTCGACGATGTGGGAGAGACCAAACCATACTGAGGAGTAAAAAAGAATTCAATGGACCAGCCACAAGGAGCAGTGGCCTTACAAGATTGATGTCAGTATCATTAAATTTGACATATAAACACACTGTTGGCTTTGTTTGAGCATTCTGTTGCTAAATAATCATGAGAATACATGTTTTGGAGTGGTGTATTGGTGGCCCTTTTGACAGAAAGTTTGGATGCTAAAGCAGAACTATGCTGGATTTTTAAAATTTAACAGATTAATTGTGATGGTTTAATATCTTGTGGGGATATTGGGGGCTGCCTCCACTCCCCCTACTGTTTTTAAGTGGAAAACCAGCCTTGCAATATCAGGTCTGCTGACCTGGAGTCATCAGAATCAGGAGGTCTTGGGTCTCATGAGAAACACAAACTGCTTCATGGCATGACACACACACACACCCCCTAGCCAGGTACCTGTTATAGGCAGTAACAGTGTTATTCCACAGTTCATCATGACAGAGCCGGCGAAAAAAGAAGAAGAAAGAAGAAATGGCCACACTCAAGCAAACATCAGAGCAGGTTTTATTCAAATGCAGAGAATTGAAAAACACAGAAAGATGCAAAATGGAAGTCAACCGGCATGGATATGGGCATGACCAATCCAATCCAGTTTATTTATCGAGAACATTTAAAAAAACAACAATAACAAAAAACAACAACACAGTTGCTCAAAGTGCTGTACAATAACATTAAAATGACATAAAACACAGGTAAAAATAAATAAATAATAAAATATATTTTAAAGAATAAAATACAATCCTCACATTTGCTATAAAAATGGAGAAAACAGTTCTGCACAAGACCAACAGCCAAGGTCAAAGGCCAAGGAGAAGAAGCAGACTTGGGCATGGGCATGGGCATGGGCATGGGCATGGGCATGGGCATGGGCATGGGCATGGGCATGGGCATGGGCTCCTGTGTCTCCACAGTTTTTCTCTGTGGACATCAGTGTGGGAGAGTGTGCAGTTTACAAACTTTTCAAGTTATTTTCATGAGTCATAAAAGGCTGTCTAATGGCAAGATGAAGTGGAATATTCATATATATACTGTGGACTTGGACATAGATTGTGGCGAGCATGTAGATCTTGTTTGGTGAGCCAAGACAATTTGTTTCTCAGGCAGATTCTCATCAATGGCAGCGTCCTTTGCTAAATCTACAAGATTAGCCACCTTTTAAAATAAATGGGGATTTGTTTGAATGGAATTTTTATAATTAATGCATACCTTAATCCCTCTGGAGTTTCAAAATCACTATGACAGATTTCCAGAACCAAAAGCAAATGAACGTTTACAGATCTGTTCCGCAGGAATTTTACGCGAGCAGCAATTATTGTGCAAAAGTCACAAAATAGACAAATTTTCTTCTCTTTTTGTTCATAAAAATAAGCCAAGCAAACTTTGAACTGTAACATATTTCCAATTTCACAATTCAATCCCCTATTCTTATATATATATATATATATTTCTTCAGATAGGTTCTTCAGCCTATAGGTTGTGGTATATGTTTGAACAAAGTAATGGGGGAAAAGGCAGCCTAAATGTGTTCTAAGGATTTAAGTGAAAAATGAATAACACAAGTAAAATTCAAACTGATATATATAGATTACTTCAGCATGTAGCATTTTTTTTTCTATTAGCAGGCTTTTAAAGTCAATTCAGTAGGAGTAAAGAATTAGAGGTGTGCCAAGTGCTTATTGCTTGTTTGGCAACATACTATCATCAGAACAGAAATAAAATTCATGGTAATTTGTGATAACTTTCAGCACCACGGCACGTGGACAGCATCTGCTTCCATATGAATCAATAGGTAAGGCATTGAGTTCCCTCTGTAGCCACCGGCAGCAGAAGCATGTGCACTCCACTACACTAGCAGTGACATTTCAAAACAAGCCTCAATAATATGAACGCATCAAACTTTACAACTTACCCCTCCAGGTTATTTATCCAGTTTTACTGCTCCATGTTCTCTGGCGAAACCAAATCTCAGCCTCTGTGTGGCTTTAGGGTATCCAAGTAGCAAACAATGAGAGCAGAGAGAAACAGAAAAAATAATAATATAATGTTGTAGAACCAGAAGAAAAACAACAACAATCAAATTAAAGGGGGAAAAAATCAAAAGAGGGAGCCAATGCTGAAGGAAAAGCCTAAATAATCCATCTGAGATCCAGGAGACACTATCAGATGGGGTGCATACAAATCACAAACCTACCTCTGCAGCAACCTAAGTCCAACATCCTCAGGGTCCTAAAGCTGTACGCAGACAATTTACTCCTACATATTGAACCTGGAAAATCAGAAAATTCTGAATTCCAACAATAAAATTATACATAATTAAAATGATATATACTCATTGTTAGACATGTTATTTTTTTTGTTCACCAGTATTTCAGGACAACCTTAAATTAAGTCTTCTCCATTATATTTAGGTACATTTAATTATGTATAGTCTGTTTAGTTGACATGATTAACTGATTATAATTCAAATACGTTTTTGATCAAGTTTTTGATATTGTATGTATTAGTTTGTGTAAACATGTTCTGGTTTGTTGTTTGCTCTTTCATAGCAGTAAACTAAATATTTTTGATGTGTGGACAAACTGAGATCGTCACTGTGATGTTTGGGGAATGATGGTTTTCATTTTACATCATTTTGAATTAATTAATGTACATAAACATTAGTATGTAAGAATAAGATTTAATAAATAATACTATTTTGATAGGTTCTATTTTCTTCATGAATCACTACAACTCAAGCTTCCTTCAACACTGTGTGTGAGTGTTGTTGCAATGTGTGGAAACATGGCTCACAATCTGCAGTGAGGATATCCCACAGGATCCGCATTTACCTGCAGCAAAAATACATTCTGCCTCTCTCGCTTCCATTGAGTGAAACTGAAATTGTTCTCGCCCTTCTTCTTTTTCCCTGCCTCTTTCTATTCAGATAGCAGAGAAGGTGAAAAACACCCAATTCATCACAGAGATAGCAATGACAAACAAATAGAAATTTTAGCATCTCCACCCCACCTGGCCTGAATATCTGCAGAAATCTCCCACTTTCTACTGCTACTATAGAATAGAATAGAATAGAATAGAAATTACCGTGTTTACATTTACCATACATTATTGTGTCATACTCTTCTACTTCAATATTAAATTACAGTAGCTGTTTATTTTAACAGGCTAACTAAATCCCCTCTTCTGAGTTAAACTCTGCCCAATGCCTTATTTTGAAAAATGCCAGTGGAGTGGGCTGAGAGCTGAATACACCTGCAAACAAGGGTTTAGTGACACTTTAACTTCATAGTTATTCTGCATATCAATGTAAATGTAGCATTTTTAGCCTCCATAAATAGCATTTTTATTGTACCCTCACAGTGGAGGGTTTGCCGGTTTGAATCCTGACAGGTCAAGGGCTTGGTTCCCTCTGAGCAGTCTAGTGACTCTTAGTCCATTGGATCATTGGTAGGGTTGTCAGGAAGGGCATACGGTGTCCCATTTTCCATAGCCGCATGGAAAAAGCTGGTGATGCAGCAGTAATGTAAAACAGTAGTACTCTGATGTAGCAGTAATTGTGTAAATACTACATTTAACTTTACAAATCACACACACACACCTAGTTTCTCAATAAAAGAAAATGTGAATTATCACAGTTAAAGCCTGTGACATGCTCGAAAAAATTTACTGACAGTAGAATAGACTGATAATAGAACCGACTGGCAGATTGATAGATCTTCTTCTTCTGTGTAATTGTGCAAGAATATTACAAAATAGCTGGTCTGCAACATTGCTCCACAGCTACTATTTCATTTATTTTAATCTGCCATTATGCAGCAATATATTGGCCTCAGTGGATTAGACAAATTAGGGAAATTAGCAAATGCTATTAGGGAATAAAGTGTGTTGCATTCAGTTCATCCAAACGGTATGAGCTGAATGTGCTGTTTTTATAGAAACCTGGCATCCTCTTATATGTACTTAAATGTAGGAAGCATTTTCAGTTATAATCCTCCCCCAATTCATGCCTGGTGAGGAAATGTTTATTGTAAGAGCTGTGAAATATACTGTAGAACCAAACACACATCATAAAAGGTCACCAACATCCATACTCTGATAAAGGTGAACACATAATGGTTTGGCTTTTAGATTCTCGCCCACAATTCTTCTATTTATAAAAGAAAAAAGAAGAAGAAGGCTAAATGTATAGAGACTGGGGCATCAGGGCATGTGACCCAAAACAATTTTCTTTTCAACGACATCCTTATCTGCAGCACTCTTATCAGCATCCTCCATCCGAGCATCTCAGCACTGTGGTTTTGAATTAACCTCAAGTCAATATCGTGGCCATCTGTCATGCTGACAGGAGCAGAGTGTGACATCGGACATGTAATCATCTCGTGGTAGTCTTCAACAACAATGTTCTCAACTTTTTGCTATGACCATAAATCACCCATGGCATAAAAAAAGAAATGATGTTCAGTATGCAAGTTCACAAAATGTAACATTATCGAACCTTTACAGAATCCAATATTACTAAATTAACTAGAAAAGCACTCGGAGAGTGCAGACCTCCGCCATGGCAGCTCAGTGCCTAAAAAATACACCCTGTTGGCGCGCCTGGGTCAGAAAGGTGTTGCAACTGGTGATAACGTCTACGGATCACACCCAAAATGTAATCACTTGTTCCTCGTCCCATTGTAATTGAAAATTTCATCCAAATCTGCCCATGACTTTTAAAGCTATGTTGCTAACTAACAGACAGACAGACAGACAGACAAATGTCAGCGAAAACATAACCTCCTTGGTGGAGGTAAATATATTGTTTTAAAGTAAGTTAGTTCTTATTCATGCAATGCCATCTGGGTCACACAGTGGGTTTATGCACTGCTGCCGTATACAGCAAAAAGACCCAGGTTTGCTTACCCCACCCAGAGCTATTCTGTGTGGAGTTTGCATGTTCTCTCTGTATGCACATGGGTTTTCTCGAAAATTCTCTAATTTCCTCCTACAGTCCAAACACATACAGGTGTTAAGAGGACACACTAAAGTGACCGCTGGTGTGAATGTGCGAGTGAATGGTTGTTTGTCTCTGTATGTTAGCCCTGTAATGAAATGGTGTACCCCAGTTTTCACCCTGGGCTACAGCGAGTGAGTGAGTGAATGAATGAATGTCATGCCTTCTGGCCAATTAACCATGGAATTATATGATACCATGTTTTAGAAAAATAATCTTATATAATCTTCCAGTAACTCCAATATACCATGTATGAGCTAAAACAGTAAATCAGTAAAATGACCATCCATCCATCCATATTCTACTGCTTTATCCTGCACATGAGAGTTGTGGGGGGCGATGGTACCAAATGCCAGCTATCCTTGAGATCCGGCTGGAGAGCCAATTAGAAACTGGAAATTCAAGTTGACTTCCGTTTCAATCAAACTCTCTTACACGTACTACTATACTCGCCCATATTGCTTATCATTCTTTCATACATTCATTTCATACATTTCATACAAGTGTGACTATAGTAGTGTATGTGAGAGAATGTGATAGTAAATGGGTGTGAATATAGTAGTGTTTGTGAGAGAGTATGATAGTAAATGTGTGTGACTATAGTAGTAAGTGTGCATGACTACAGTAGTATGTGTGCTTGACTATAGTAGTGTTTGTGAGAGAGTATGATAGTACGTGTGTGTGTTTAACTACAGTAGTAAGTGTGTGTGTGACTATGGTAGTGTTTGTGATAGACTATGATAGTAAATGTGTGTGACTATGGTAGCATTTGTGAGAGAGTATGATGCAACATGTGAGCACAAGACTGAATTATTTCTCAAACGACCTCTCATAAAATAACATTGCTCTCTTATTTAACTGTGGTTTGCTCATATGTGCAGTGTTTATCATACTATACATGTTTTATTTGTGTCCCTTTCCCTTCTTCGATCAGACTGAGTGACACTTGAGTCTACACAGTCAAGACCAAACAGAGCTATTTTTATGGATGTGGAAGTCGGAGAGAATGCAATTCAGGTGTCACTGCCCCCTTGGTAATCTCCTCTGTCTTTAGGAATTCATTTTCTCTGCAGCTTCACTTGAAAATGACATTCTGACACCATTTACATGGAAATCACTTTGCCTCTTCATCAGTAATAGAGGCCTGTGTGCAGACAGGACCTCTCCGAGGACAGGACTATGAAAGGACACAAACACAAGAAAGAAAGAAAGAAAGAAAGAAAGAAAGGAAGAGGATTTGGTTTTAAAAGGTGGGATTTTAGGGTTAAAGTCAAGGGCAGAACCTCGGGTATTAGGGGATAAAGGAATGGAGACACTGAGGGAAAACATAATGTGGGAAAATCCAATTAAACATCTTTCCTGCCCTCTCTCTCTCTCTCTCTCTCTCTCTCTCTCTCTCTCTCTCTCTCTCTCTCTCTCTCTCTCTCTCTCTCTCTCTCTCTTCTCTCTCAGGCACGTGCGTGCACACAAACACACAAAGATCTGTAAAGAAAGATTTTCCTTGACAGAAGTGAATCCCAAAAGAAAGGTAGTCATTAATGTCAGTGCCAAATGAAGTAAAATTGTTATTATTGCTGTGCTGTCCAAAAACAACATGAAGGCATACACATGAGTACAAACCTGTAACTTTTTCCATGCCCTCCCTTGCGACCTCAGACATTGATGCATGCTGACACCCACTCATTATCGGAAAAGAACCTTTAGCAGAGGTGGGATTACCCTGTCAAGTCACAAATCACAAATCCATTTTGATAACAGATGAAAACGCTTTTCATGATGGGAAAGGAAAAAAATGAATGTTTACCCCATCATACAATTGTCATAAACTTGCTGAACTCTGACATTACCTCATGTTGTTGTGCAATAAAGTGTATATTTATATGTGCTGATCAAATTTGCAATCATAATATTTGCTCCATGCTCCGTGCATGAACAGCAGACTGATAAAAATGTGATGTTGTGAATTCCATACCAGTTAGATCTGAAAGAATCAGCTGTTGATCATAGTTGATCACTTTTCACAGCAGGAAGGCTGTTCCACTGCATCGTTGTTTACAGTGATACTACAGATGCTGTGCTACTTGAAGGCGAAAGACAGTAAGACGATTGCTTGGTAGGTCCTTTCCCAGAAAATTCTGAGGGAAGTCCATCAATTCCCAAGATGTTGAATGGCAATTGTTATTTCATCCAAGGAGATTGAGGATTCAAGAAAGTCCACGTCTGCTTCATCCAGCTAAGGCAGTCCCTCTAATCTCCTCCACACAGTTCTCATTGCAGTAGTCAGCATTGAAGAGATTCCTGTAGAAATCTATTGATAACTTCCTCATCGTTGAGGGGTTAGTAGCTGATCCACCTGGAAGTTTGTTGAGATGCAACATGACATTCTGTTCTCTAATCAAAAAAGTTGTTGGAGCATCAATACCCAGAGAAGAGTAAAAGAAAAAGATGAGAGTAAAAGGAAAAGAACTCTCACCCATGAAAGGCACCAGCTCCTTGTCCACGGTTACGTTGGGCCCCGGGATGTAGCGTCTTGACAGGCGTTCGGTATAGGGAGAACACTGACTCTATGTCGGAAAAAAAATGCAGAGCCCGAGGCAATTCCGGATGGGTTTCTGGTTGGTTCTGTTGGCGCAGGGCTGAGCCGTCTCCGATTCCTATGTGATCAGCAAAGAAGTGCCAGGGTTAAGCAGTAGAAGTTCCTCTCAAAGTGTTGAACAATATTAGGATTGTCTGCCATGATCATTATGTACAGTTTGCTAGCTACCCCCAAACTTAACCCATTGATAAAGAATGAACACACTGTAACATGGAAATGTGATAATTATGTAAAACTGAAACCAGGAAATGTTCAAAGTCTTTTTATTCACAGAGTATAATACGTACAAGCAGAAATAGGAACTCTGGTTCCGCCTTCCAGAAGGACCCTCCGATCATCATGCAGAAGCCCAGCATGGAAAAAAACTATTCTGTGCCGTCTCATAGAGAGTTGAAGCTAAGTGGTTTTAATGCAGAGGCTGCTACAGGAAGCAGACAATCATCCATGATAAACAGCTGTTCTAATTGCATTCTAGCACACATTTAGTACACTCTGAGAAATAAGGGTTCCAAAAGGGTTCTTCTACAAGGGCTGAGGTTCTACCTGGAAACATTTGCTTCTGAAAACCCCTTTCCTGAAGAAAGGGTTTTTCAAGGGTTCTTGATAACATTAATGATTCCAGTAAGAACCATTTTGATCCAGAGAACCCTTTGAAATCCCTTTCCTGAATAAAGGATTTTAAAAGGGTTCTTGGTGGAACCCTCCAAAAGGGTTCCAGGTGGAACCTTTATAAAAAAAAAAAACTTTTATTCTGTCCTGGTCCTGGACACTCCACACATGTCAGACAAGTCAGTGTGAACACAAACAGTTCTCTAACGTCACAATCAGTGACTCAAACACAAACCAAAGTGAAACCTTGCCCACCACACCACCGAACATGCTGTTTCTTCAGGTCCTAGAGAGAACACAGAGACACTGAGGAACCAGACCAGATACAGAACCCAGGATAAACAGGTTCAGTGAATGTGGTCGCAAAGGTGTGGAGGTGGATCAGTGAGTCAGAGGAGACTCTGTAGAAGGACATAGTCCCAGCAGGACAGTCCACATACACTGATACTCGGTGAGAAACTGAGGATGACTTGATGGATGTTTCTCTCTTTAGGTGGCGGACAGAGTAACCATGATCATCGGAGCAGATCAGACTCCAAGACTGATCATAATCTCCAAACAAACAGTCAGAATGGCCTCCTTTTCTCTCGATTCTTCTGTAACTCACTGTTATGAGAACTTGTCCTCTCCACTTGATCTCCCAGTAACAACGACCAGTCAGACCAGCTCTACAAAGCACCTGAGGAAAGTGACTAAATCTGTCTGGATGATCGGGATATGACTGATATTCGGCCACATTGGTCACTTTCCTGTTGTCGGAAAGTTTGAGATGTCTGTTCATTGTGTTTGTGTCCAGTTCCAGTTCACATGAATCTGATGAAGACAACAAGACACAGCTGCAGTTTAATGGTGATCAGCTGATATGCTGATATTTCCTGTTCTAAATCCATACTTACACTTCCTGAGACCAGGTTTTAACCTCTGCTTTGCGCCATGGTCCATCCTGCAGGAAGAAACAGTCTGAATTACTCTCTGTCCAACATTAGTACAAATTGCGGTTGAACACAAAGCAGAGGAGGAGCATACCAGAGAGTGTCCAGTCTCCAGTGTCTCTTATGTCCAGCAGACAGCAGCTTTTCTCCTGAGTATCCGAGATGATTGTACCTCAGGTCCAGTGCTCTCAGGTGTGAGGGGTTGGAGTTCAGAGCTGAGGTCAGAGAAGAACAGCCTTTCTCTGTGACCAGACAACCTGACAGACTGGAGTTAAGAATATATGATAAACCCTAAATTAGAGGAATCAGGATGTAGAAGATCAACTGTCAAACAAACAGAGTCCTGACCTGAGAGTCTCCAGAGAAAAGTGAGGGCTCTTCAGTCCATCACACAGCAGCTTCACCCCTGAATCCTGTAGGTCATTGTTACTCAGATCCAAGTGTCTCAGACTAGAGGACTGAGAGCTGAGGACTGAGGACAGAGCTTCACAGCTTCTCTCTGAGAGGGAACAGCCACTCAGCCTGAGGTAGGAAACAAAGGTTAAACATGTTTATATTGTGGTCTTTAGAATCGGTCTTATTAATATTTATATATTGTTCCACGTACAGAGCTTTGTTGGAGGCTTTGACCACAGGCAACAGTTTCAGAAGTGCCTCCTCTGAAGCAGAGTATTTCTTCAGGTCAAACTCATCCAGATCTTTTCCTGATGACAGTAAAATGAAGACCAGAGCTGACCATTGAGCAGGAGACAGTTTCTCTGTGGACAGACTTCCAGATCTCAGGGACACTTGGATCTCCTCTACAAGAGAACAATGGTTCAGTTCATTCAGACAGTGGAACAGGTTGATGCTTCTCGCTGCTGACAGATTTTTACTAATCTTCTTTTTGATGTACTGCACTGTTTTTTGACTGGTCTGTGAGCTACTTCCTGTTTGTGTCAGTAGGCCTCTTAGGAGCTTCTGATTGGTCGTCAGTGAAAGACCCAGGAGAAAGCGGAGGAACAAGTCCAGGTGTCCATTTGGACTCAGTAAGGCCTTGTCCACAGCACTCTGGTGCAAATAATTCAGTTCAGGATTGTTTCTCAACAGTTTGGACCACTGGCTTGTTGTTGGTGTTTCTGAAAACAAATTTTTTCCAGAGGTGATGAAGGTCAGATGGACATGAAGAGCAGCCAGAAACTCCTGAACACTCAGGTGGACAAAGCAGAAGACCTTGTCTAGGTAAAGGCCTTTCTCCTCTTTAAAGATCTGAGTGAAGACTCCTGAGTAAACTGAAGCTGCTGTGATATCGATGTCACACTCTTTCAGGTCTGATTCATAGAAGATAAGGTTTCCTTTCTGCAGCTGTTCAAAAGCCAGTTTCCCCAGAGACTCAATGATCTTCCTATTCTCTGGAGTCCAGTGTGGATCTGTCTCAGCTCCTCTGTCGTATTTGACCTTCTTCACTTTGGACTGAACCACAAGGTAGAGGATGTACATCTCAGTCAGGGTCTTGGGCAGCTCTCCACCATCTCTGGTTTTCAACATGTTCTCCAGAACTGCTGCACTGATCCAGCAGAAGACTGGGATGTGGCACATGATGTGGAGGCTTCGTGATTTCTGGATGTGGGAGATGACCCTGACGGCCTGCTCCTCATCTCTGAACCTGTTCCTGAAGTACTCCTCCTTCTGTCGGTCCGTGAACCCTCTGACCTCTGTCACCATGTCAACACAGTGAGGAGGAATCTGATTGGCTGCTGCAGGTCGTGTGGTTATCCAGAGGCGAGCAGAGGGAAGTAGTTTCCCCTTGATGAGGTTTGTCAGCAGCACACCAACTGAGGCGGACACTGTGACATCGGTCAGGATCTCCGTGTTGTAGAAGTCCAGAGGAAGGCGACACTCATCCAGGCCATCAAAGATGAAGACCACCTCAAAGTCCTCAAACCGGCAGATTCCTGCTTCTTTGGTTTCAGTGAAGAAGTGATGGATGAGTTCCACCAAACTGTACTTCTTCTCTTTCAGCACATTCAGCTCTCTGAATGTGAAGGGAAATGTGAAGTGTATGTCCTGGTTGCTTTTGTCTTCAGCCCAGTCCAGAGTGAACTTCTGTGTTAACACTGTTTTCCCAATGCCAGCCACTCCCTTTGTCATCACTCTTCTGATTGGTCCGTCTCTTCCAGCTGAGGCTTTAAAGATGTCTTCTTGTCTGATGGTTGTTTCCGCTCTGTGCGGTTTCCAAGAAGCTGTTTCAATCTGTCTGACCTCATGTTCATCATTGACTTCTCCAGTCCCTCCCTCTGTGATGTAGAGCTCTGTGAATATCTGATTGAGAAGGGTGGGGTTTCCTGTTTTAGCCACTCCCGCAAACAAATACTTGAACTTTTTCTCTAGGTTTGATTTGAGTTCACGTTGACATGCTGGAGCTTTGGTTTCTGAAGGAACACAAGATCAAATCAATGAGTGGATCAGTGAAATAATAAGATGTTCCTCCTTTCATATTAAAAGTAGTCTTACTGCTCTGCAGACGGTCAACCAGCTCCTCCTGTTTCATCCTCCTCAGGAAGTTCTCTGTGATCTTCAGAAAGGCCTCTCTGCTGCTCCTCCTCTGCTCCTCGTCCTCACCGTCCAACACGTCCTTATCCTCCCTCTGACTCTCTAAGACTTCTGTGTGATTTGGAACCAAAATCTTCTGGATCTTCTTCAGCTCATTCTTCACAAAGCGAATGATGTTCTCCTCCAGCAGCTGGAACAGAACAACATATGAAGTTTAACCTCTGATGATCAGTAACAGAGTGAAATAATGCAGGTCCACAGAGCAGCATCCAGACTGTCAGGACCAGGACTCATATTTGTACACACACCATAAATATGGAGTCCAGGTCTGTTCGATGCTGCAGGACAGACTGACCACTGAGAACCTCTGTCTTCTGCCGTTCAACTCTGAGGAGAAAATATATTTATTTTTTTATGCACCTATATTTCTTCTTCAGCCAAGTTCACATAACATTTTTATAACTTGAAGTGAAAAGTCCCTCAAGGACAGTCTCTTGTCTGTATGTGTGAACTCTCAAAGACACAACCAGATAGACTCGCCATGGTGTCTCTGACCGATCATGGGCTCTGACTAGATTTATGTCAGAGACAAGGACAGGGTGAAGACATTTAGGGGAAACCCAAAGAGGAAAATAAGTTAGGACCACCAAAGAGAAGAATAAGAAGAACAAGGATATATAAAATATCAAATAGCAAAATATCAAAAACACATAATTTATATGTAATAGTTAGCTGTAGGTGAGGCTTCTTCACTTCTGAACTGAAGAAGTCTCATGGATGAAACGTCTTCAGATTTAACTCAAGCAAGTCCAGTCACCTACAGAAAAAGACTATGGCCTGGAAGACTGAGAACCTTCACAGGTAATGTGTTTGTGTTATTAAACTTGGTTTAAAATAGACAAGGCTCCTTCTGGTGGACATTTCTCTCCATCCTTGAAGGTAATAAACAAACTATAGATCAATCACTCTTCATGGACACACAGCTGGGTTCTGGTCCAGGAGAGTCTAGTTTTTCATGTTGGTTCAAAATCAAATGAACAAATTCCTAAAATGCTGTTTAACTGAAAATAACAAACGTCTAGTTTTTCTCTTTACCTCCGACTATTTTTGAAGTTGCTAAGAAGATCCACAGGTGATAAGCTCTTCATTCTCATCACTCCAGTTCCAGATTTGGCAAAGCCTGGTCCCTGTTGATGGATCCTCCTACAAATTCAGGACAATAGATAAAAAGACTGTATTATTGTATTATTGTTTTGCGTTAACCGATACTGTGGTGAGATTGTGGAGTTATTCGTTGTAATCAGAGCCTGCCTATGGCACAAGTGAACGAAGCAGCTGCCCCCTGGTGATCAGTAGTATGTAGAGAAAATAAACAAGATTTTAACATATTAAAGAAATCTAGATATGTTTCAATATATATTTAGCACATCCGTTCTGTTTTAAAATCTAAAGACATTGAACTAGTTTACTTGTTTATTTCAAGTTCAGTATCACCACACTGAATCTGACCTCTGTCCTTGTTTGAAGTCCACAGGTTGACCCATGGACCAATCACAGCTGGGTTCAGGTCCAGGAGAGTCTGGTTTTCCGTGTTGGTTCCTAATCAAATAAATACATTCTTAAAAATGCTGTTTAACTGAAGACAACAACAAAGCCCTCGTTTTTCTCACCTGTGACTATTTCCAAAGTTAACATGATAATCCATAGATGATTCACTCTTCACAGACACACAGCTGGGTTCAGGTCCTGTTCCAAGTCTGGCAGAGTCTGGTCCCTGTTGAAGGATTCTACAAATACAGGGCATGACATGTATAAATTAAATCTATCCTAATTGACTGACATGTTTTTGGTTCTGCACAGGTCTGGGTTTGAACTTCCAAATATTGTACATATCTGTACAATAATGGTGGGACATTTGGGTTGTGGCAGGATTGGCAGGATTGACAGGTCTTCACAGGATGACCTGTGAAGACCTCCACCCAACCTGACCTCTGTCCTTGTTTGAAGTCCACAGGTTGACCCATGGACCAGTCACTCAACATGGACGCACAGCTGGGTCCTGGTCCAGCAGAGTCTGGTATCTGCTCATGGATCCTGCTACAAACACAGGACATGATGTTTAAATACAACACTGAGCTGTGACATATAGACAAGACATGTGATCCATGAGACCCTTATCTCACCATTGAGCCTCATGTTCCTCACACAGAGTGGTTTTAGAGAGGGGGGCTTCCTCTTCTCTTTCCTCTGTCTGATACATAGCAAAGTGCCACCTGCTGGGAAAACAGAACACACTCATTACAAGTTCCGCTAGCAAGGTTGGACCACATTATCCTAATGTAAGCTGGTCAGTGAACACAATTATTGGGTTGGCTCTGGGCTGGTGATACTTGAGTCACCAAAGCTAAGTATCAATAATCATCTAAATAAATGGCTCCTTCTTCTTCTTAATATGTGTGCTGCTGCAAACATAAGTGTAGCATCCTCAGTGCAGCCTGATAAGTCTGATGATAAAACTACTCACTGACACTGTTAGCATCACACTTTACAGCCCTTCACAGGTGAGTCCATTGGTCAAACTTACCTTTGTGTTCAGGCTTCCTCAGCATCAAACTATAGAATCATATCAATATGATTATTGATAAATATCATTGTTGATAGTATAATCCAAATACACATTTATGGTTATTAATGGAAATTAATTTAAGTAACAGGATTTGTTCTCGGGTCCCCCTACAGTTTGTAAACTGTATTGTTTGTGAAAACGATTTCCTAAGATAATACTGTATGTTGCAGTAACATGTACAAGCCAATGATCGTGTTGAAATGTGAATCAGGACTACTAGTGTACAGTCCACTATGTTACAGCATATCATACATTGTGTCGCTTTAAATGTCTCATCACAAACTCCAGATTTGTCCTTTTTTGCAAAATCTTCGACCAGAGAAAGAAACATGCTAATCTCATTTCTAACTTAGTTTAGTTTAATATTGAAGCAGTGCAGATGTGACAGAGACTTATGAACTGTAATAAACTCCTTCAGAGTTGATTTCCTGATAGAATAGAATAGCAACTTTATTATAATTGTTGCAGGGCAAGCTGTCAGACCAGTTCAGACTCTACATGCAGGAATGTTGAAAACAGAAAGTCAGATTATAAAGATTCAGCAGTGTTTTTACTGAGGAGACACAAACATATGATGCATGAGAATCACTGTCACTTATAGAAAGAACCTACATAACATGTATCTATATGTGCAGCAGCCAATCACAGTCCAGAATATATAGCAGACATTATTACATGGAGTCATAGTGATGAAAGAGTCTGTGATGATCAGACAGTGTCAGATTTGTAAAGTAAGATTCTCACCTGCTGAACTGAGGCTCAGGTCCACTCACACACACTGACCACCTTCATATGGACACAAGACGCTGCTGATTGTCCCTTGTCTGTCCTGCTGTCTTTCTGTGTCTGATTTGAGGACACAGAGTCACACCCTCACACCGTCACAGTCAAAGTGACGTCAGAACCAGTCCAACGAGCCTCTGGATGTTTTTTTTTATATTTTTGATATGTTGTGATCGTCCGTTCTCATGATGAGGTTTGATGTCAAATCATCATTAATGCATAAAGATGATAGAGGGTTAGGTTTAGTTTCCAAAAGTGCAATATCAAATATGGATCAACAGATGTCAGCATTTACACTGTAGCTGTGTCTGGATCATCTCTCAGGAGGACACTGAAGTCAGGTGATGTGTGAAAACAGATGGTCTAACCCACACAACCAATATGTCACCGATTCTCCTACTTCTTCTATTTAAATCCAGCAGGCTGTACACCGAGAGGTAAATGCTGCCCTCTACAGTTTGAAGTCCTGAATCACAGTTCTTCTGCCCCGACTGCTGGTTTAATATCAGTATTGTCATCATCATGAGCTTATCAATAATGTTAGACAATCCTGTGCTGCTACATGCTGTTAATTTTGCGGTTGGATTCTCCAAAATGTTTATGCCAGATTACCAGTCCAGCCCTACCCCCTCCAATCCAGTTGATTTTTTTCTTTTTTTTTTAAACACTAGATGGTTCTTGTATAGAAAGAGTCACAAATACATAGGCATATGGCTTTATGAAAAGTGGGATTTTAATGTACATATTGACAACTTTACTGAAACCAAAGCTGTGTTTCTTCTATTGTTTGAAGAAATGTTTTCCCCTATAGGAAATAAAGATAATGGTGGACACACTGGATTCTGTATATCATGCTGCAATACGCTTATGCCGGTTCACACACTAACCATTGTATTTTATATGAATCTGTAGGTTGGTTGTCTCTTAATCAGAGGAGGAATATATACATATATGCATAATGCATACAATGTTTTTTCTATCAGGGCCTTGTTAGGTAAAAACTACCTATGTATATTTCTAACTCTTATCATATCACATCTGCAGCTACAGCACCAGGTCTACCGTTTGAAGTCAGAATTTAGTAAAAGTGCTTTCTCCTTCTGTGCACAGTTGACATGGAATATACTTTCACTACAGACACTGCCTATTTAAACTCCTTCAAAGGCGTTTTATGGACCATCAAAGAAGCATATTCTTTTAGATTAAGATTAAGGATTTTGTTGGCAGCACTTTACTTTTATTACTCTCCTTTAACTTCTTATTTTTTTATTTTTTTTAAAGTTTTATATCTGAAAGTGTTTCGTCTCTGTAACCATTTATCCAGGACTCCCTGAAAGAAGAGGGCTTGTATCTAAATGGGACTTTCCTTGTTAAATAAAATAAAAAACATTGGTATGTAAGTAGTATACTCATGTTGTAAACCCGTCATACACATGGCCTTTAAATGCTATTTTCAGCTGGACTGACTGGAGTCTGAACACAATTTGATCAATCAACTAACTATTAAAATCGCTTTTAAACAACTTCCGCCAGTTTAAAACCTAGGTTTCCGAGCGCCAGTAAAAGCAACATCAGAGCGAGGCGGGCGCGTGGTGCCATAGGTGGGAGTATGACGTCATTACGTACAGCGGGACGTCTTGTGGACGCTTGTAGGAGATAAACAAAAAAGAAGGAAACCTTCGGCCACACCGTCGCGGCAAAATCGGTTTAAAAATTCGGGTTGTCGCAGTTAGCGACCACATGTTACCTCCAGTCGTTTAGATAAGTATTGCCAAGCGTAGACAGTCATGGACGAGATGATAATATTTCGCATGAGTGCGTATTCCGAGCAAGGAGGGAGAAAATACATGGAGGATGTTGTCGATATAAAAATCGAGTACGAGCCGACTGCGGCGCCAGTTGAAGATTGTCCGAAGTCGCAGAGACACGGAGGAGCAGAAAAACCGGAGGGTGAGGCTACAACACAGACTGAAAACGAGACACTTGAGCTCGATGCTGCCGCCGAATCTGCTCCAGCCTCTGCTGTGTGGGTGGAGAGTCTCTCGAATGAGGACAGCGGCAACAACCTCGCACCGGCACCGCACGAAAAAGAGCACGTCGTCGACACGCGCAAGTCGGTGGCTTTCTTCGCCGTGTTCGACGGACACGGGGGTCGCGAGGCTGCACACTTCGCGCGCGACAATCTGTGGGATTTGTTGAAGAGGCAGCGTGGATTTTGGTCCAAGGATCACAGTGAAGTGTGTGCAGCTCTACGCAAAGGCTTCATCGCTTGTCACCATGCGATGTGGAAGGAGCTACGTAAGTCATCAGCTCTCCGTTATTTGTCATCGTCTGTGTGTAAAAATGCTGCCTGCCCTATTGTTGTTGTCGTCGTCTAGCTACTGACCTACATTTCCGCGACCACCACTCAACGTTCACACTACAGAGTTGACCAGCATGCATGTTTTCATCACATAAGTAAACACTGTTGACAACACTTCTCGTTATAAAGTAGTTGTTGTGAAGTCCAAACTGGTAGCAGAGGTGTTTCAAGGCAGAATTCGGTCATACAAACTGTACCAACCCCCATGCCACCCTAAAATTCAAAGCAAAAGCCCATAAAATCACTCTTTATCTTAAAAATACAGCAGAAAAAAAAGTTAGGCTGCATTCTTATTAAAGCAGTAGTGTGTAACTTTTAAAGATAAACAAAGGAAGTTATGTCATTACATTCAGAGCTTTAAATGCTGTAGTACATATGCCAGGCCTGTATGTGGCGCTGTAATGCTGCTACAGGATTACATCCCAAACAGAGAAGGAGAGAGCTTGAGCAGTATGTGTGCTGTGTACAACATTTTCAAAATAAAGCTTGATTTGAATAAATTTATGTCACAATACAATCATAGAAACGGAGACAGAATGAAGCAAGCCAGGGCGATTTAGAAAAGAATATATCAATTACCATATAGATAACTGACTAAACAACATTCAAACACAAGATGAAGATGACGATGGCGATAGTGACAGCAAGAGCAAGAGAGAGGTGGGATTATGATGTCATAGTTTTCCAAAAGTAGCGTATTGGTTGTTTACACAAAAACACAAGGGTGGAGATTTTCCCTGTGCTTTCAAAAGTGCTTGTTCTGTGGGGATTAAAGGCCTATACAATAAAAATCTTTAGTGGATTCTCCTGAACTAGTTTTCATGTGTACTTCCCGAAGGGTATCAGCTTCACATGACCAGCTGTGTTTTTCAGGGTAGTAGTGTTTTGTTTATGTGTCACCACCAGGCGACATTTCCAATGAGTTAATTTGACAACTAATTGAGGGAAGGCAGAAGCATAACAGCTAAGCTACTTGTGAGAGACAGCAAGGTGGAGCTTTGTCCTTTCAGAAAGCTCTATATATTGTAAAGATAGCATAATGTTCTCTGGTCATTGAGTCTTGTCCATAGAGAAAGCTTCCTTACTTTTTCATACTCGCGTTGCAACAGATGTAGATACAGATGTAGATACAAATTAGCTTCATTGTACAAAATAAATAAACATTAAAAAACAATACTTGGAGAAGATACAAGCAAGAAGTCAAGGATAGCAGCTTCTTCAGCCTAGGGATTTAGTAATTAGTCATAGTGGCTTATCGCTGTGTATTTATCAATATCCGATTATACATTTTAAAGACAAAAAGGTGATATTGTGCAGCCCTAATTTAAAATTATTTTGATGTGTTTTTATGTCTTAAAAATGTACCCTCAGTTGACTTGACTTGTTTTTCCCTCTACTGATGCCAAGCGCTTGCTCAATGTGTTCCTGTTGGGTTTCTATAATTAAAATAATTGTAATAATTGTCTTGACTTTAACATGAACAGTGCCTTTAGATAATGTTATGAATTGCACTATACAAATAAAATTGAATTGAATATGTGACTTATTAATGTTGTACCTCCATCTATTTATTGCCAAGGATGAACCACTTCTTTACTGTTGTACCTCTTGTAAGCTATGACCACATTTGCCCTCTGAGTGGCATCTGAATCCTGTCTGAATCTGTCTTTTTCCCTTTGTCCTCTAACAGCGGAATGGCCCAAGACTATAACCGGCCTGCCCAGCACATCGGGCACCACTGCTAGCGTGATTGTGATCCGTGGAGTTCACATGTACGTTGCCCATGTAGGGGATTCAGCAGTGGTAATTGGAGTGAAAGAGAATGACTCTGATATCACACTCCAGGCACTCGAACTTACACAAGACCACAAACCTGAACTTCCTAAAGAAAAAGAAAGGATTGAACGTCTTGGTGGCAGGTGAGTTGGTGGCCGGACAACTCTGCGTTACACAGCATCAATAAAATCAGGGATGAAATCAGTCCTATAACATTACTGCTTTTTTATTTTTAGTCAGAGTTTAAGGCTTTGGATTGGGTTGATGTTTGCTGTTTTGTTATTGTAGTGTAATGAAGAAATCTGGGGTGAACCGTGTTGTGTGGAAGAGGCCCAGACTGACACATAATGGCCCAGTTCGGAGGAGTACAGTCATTGACCAGATCCCCTTCCTGGCTGTGGCTCGATCCCTAGGTAAGATTCCCACATTTTCTCTTGGGATTAGACCTGGGCTGTAATTTTGCATGTTTACATAGGTCAGCTATGGCCCATATGACGCAAATGTCCATGTGGTGTGCATTGGCAAATTCAAGCACCTCCTCATTTCAAGACCTAGCTGTGCATGCTCCCTGAAGCACAAGTCCTAGCAGATACTTTATCATGATATGATGATATCCAAAATATAAGACTGTATCTTGTCTCATGTCATGATAGAGATAAAACATTGATATACCCACACTTAGACGGTAACCATGGAGACTTGCTTGAGATTATGTGAGGTTGTCAGCCGGTGGCCGGCTGACAACCTCTTTGTGTGTTCTTTGTGTATCATAATTTGTTTTTTGTAATTGTTCTTCCCTAAGTGACATGATTCATGATTTGCTTACAGGTGATCTCTGGAGTTATGATTTCTACAGTGGGGAGTTTGTGGTTTCTCCGGAGCCCGATACCACAATGATGACCCTTGACCCCAAAAGACATCGCTACATCATCCTCGGCAGTGATGGTCTATGGAATATGATGCCTCCCAAAAATGCAGTTAATATGTGTTGTAGCCATGACAAAATGGTGGTACGTAATGAAACAAGTTATGCACAATCTGTTCTGTGTTGTTGCAGGTTTTTTCGATTTTGAATTTTGCTTTTATTTAAAAAAAAGAAAATATCCCGAAGGTAGACATTTTTTGATCCAGTAATTTCAAACAACTTTACAAATTATAGATACAATTACATACAACTATTTACAATTATTAACAACTAATTTGCACTGGTTTTATCCACTTTCAACTTACTTACTTTAGTTTCATTATTCATCTATCTATTTACTTACTTACTTTTGTTTATCGTTCTATCGAGCTGCCAGAATCACTTTGGGTGCGCTTAAAAAAAAAAAGAAGGATATTTTCGCCTGTTTTTCAGGCAGTGGGGGTCAGCGCTACATGTTGTCTGTCCTCTTCTCTCTGCGTCGTGCTGGAGGTGTGCGTTCACATGTTCGTCTGTGTGTATGCCGGTGCGAGGACAAGTGTAGATGTGCGACGATGAAGACAATTAAATAAAAATATCCTTGCTTAAATTAGATCAATAACGATCTAATTTAAAAGAACATTGTCCAGACCTGTTCTATAGGAAAAGGGGCCATTTTTGCTCCTACTGCCCCACAACCGATGCATGTACATGCTGAATTTCTCAAAATGAGGTTGAAAAGGATCTTCAGTTTAACCAGCTTTAGAAGCACTCGACTTAAGTTAATCATGTCTCATGACTTATTTCTCTTTCTGCTGTTTTTTTGTAGGGACCAAAAGGAATGTCGTGTGCACGCCGGCTTGGAGCTACAGCGTTACTTTTTTGGAAACAACGCATGCTCCGTGCAGACAACACAACTGTAATTGTACTGGCCCTTCAGGAGCGCGAGGGGCCGCCTATCCCTATGCATCAGGATGAGATTGTTGTTGACATGGCTACTGGAATTGACCATGTTCCATTCCCAGGCACTCCTTATAACACGTGTGAGGTCCCAAAGGTCAGTGACGTAGCTTTGCTGAGCGCAGTGTCAACTCTGTTCTCTGACAATAGAAAAAAAATACACAGAATGTTTTTTGTTTGTTGTTCACTGTTTTGTCCTTTTTTTTTACATATATTTTAGTCATTTTCTTAATTGTTTGATGTTTAAAATATGACACCAAGTCTTTTGTTTTTCGGGGGCCAACAGGAGGAGCATGAGGATGGCATGTTTTATGAAGAAGATGAGATATATGGAGAAGAACATGGGTGGACATGCCTGGAGTGGTAGTCAGGTGACTGCTCACTAACAAAAAAAATGTACATACATATTTTTGTGATGTGATATGAACTGACCACCTCCTTTTACATATTCTCTACTTTATCTAATCCGTTTGGAATCATTGTTATTATTATGTATCATTATTATTATTATTATTATTATTATTATTATTATGTAGTCACCCAGTAGAACTGCAGATCATCTAATTCTTGAAATCATGTTGTTGACTATTCCACGAAGTGATTCGTGAAACTGACCAAACTAGTTCAAAAACCACTAAATGTTTTTGTTAGTTAGAGACTATTATTATAATGAGTGCTCCAATCATTCCTCTCACTGTGTAATTTTAAAGGCCAAATGTGCATTATTATAATGGTTGCTGATAGAAGTAGACAGTGAAAGATCCTTTTAAATGAAGTGATATTTAAGGTTTTTAGGTGTGGTTGTATGAGACACTGAAACAATGTCAGCACTGACTGTGCTGTGTTTATGATGTGTCTCCTCTGTGCCAAGAATCAGCTCAAGACATGGACGCTAACTCTTTCTGAAAATATGGCTAACTGCAAGGACACAGGGATAAAACACAGCGGATCACCTTTATGCCTGGTTTAGTCTAAGATATCTTAAGATGAGAATGTGTTTACGGCTTTAACACCAAATTCCATAGAGAAAATCAACATTTTTAGCTCACAAGGGCACTTTGCTAAGTTTTTTACCTTGCAACATTCTGTTAAGTTTGGGTCAATATAAACAAAGGATTTCAAACACTGAAGTTATAAAATAACATATTTAAGTTTGAACCATGGTAGCAGCAGTGGATGAAATGTGGCATGATTTAAAATTACAGATTTTTTTCTATGAAGTTTGGTATGGCGCAGTTTAAAAACCAGTTTCCAGTCCAAAAAGGCGATGTAACAGTTAGATTAAATGGAAAACATATCGCAGACTAAAACAAATGTAGATTTTATTAGCTGGGCCTTTTGCTAAGTGGCTAAAATCAGTATTTCCTTAACCCCAACCCTGGCTCCAGACACAGGAGATGCACTCAGCCAGCGCACATTAACCATCACTTAAGAATACCACAGTGTTGACACCGATTGCTGACATCAGTCATAGGTCATTTTACACGTCTCGGTGCACAATCAACTTGTTGTAGGCAAAATACTGTGAATAGGAATAGGTAAAATAATGTGTCTACCCATGTCATTTAATATGCCCGTGTTCTCTCTAATCACTTGTTTAAATTCAGGAGCGACATTTTAACACATCCTAATCCTATGGCGTTTTCAACTATTGTTTATGTCTGTGAGTCATCTGTGTGTCTCATACTGTATTTAATGTTAATGATCGATGACAGGTTAAAAAAAAAAATGTTAATGATCGATGCGCAGCAAGTTGTTTTTAAAATTCCAGCACTGAATTTTAAAGGTGGCATATGTAAGAATGTGGCCAAAAACGGTTACTACATTCAAATTCAAAATACCGTGGTCTTTAAAGTTTTGTTTTCTGACGTAACTGGCAACCAATGGTTGCTCGGCAGCTGAGACTCTACTCACTGCAATGGTTGGTAGACCGCAGTAGGTGGCGCCACATGTCAAAACCTGATTTCAAAACATAAACATGATTTGCAGTCTGCAAAATATTTTTTTTAATGCAAATATTTTGGCTGTACTGTTGTTGTTGGTGAGTTCAGTTTGTTATATGAACATTATTCCTGAGTCTCTGTGACATATTTGGAGGATTTTATGGCCAGTTGCTTTAGATTTATTACATAATGCACCTTTAATTAATGCATATCGTTAGCCCAATAGCATAGTTGTCATATTTGTTTGTTTTCGGAAAAAAAGAAAAAAACTAAATTTTTTAGCAAGCACATTGGTCAAGTTAGGCAGATATCACAATTACCAAAGAAATTACTTGGGCAATTATGCTATTAGGCTAACAATATCTACAAATAGAAGAGATTTTTTTTCTAAACTGGGCAACGGGGTCCGCTGCACCCTCTTACTTTTCTTGTGCATCCTCCTACCAAAATGCCAAAATTCCGCTACCTTACGCAAGATGCTGTCTTGAAACAAAAATAAAAAATACCAATATTGTGATAACTGGACAGTCAGTCGTCTTAAACAGCTTTGAATTCACGTAAACTCTGGTGTTATCTGTTATCTGTTATCTGTAGCCATTGCTGGCTACATGTGACTTAGAACGAGACTCTCGCCGCTTGTAACCTTTCAACTCTAGCGCATGAATTTTGACAAACACACTTTGATGCTTGTTACGGATTGTGGCAAAAGAAGAGCATATAAAGATGTGGAAATTGGTACCAAAAATGAGATTGAAGGTTCCCCCTTAGGGAGCCTTAGAGTGATAATCGATAATTACATCTGATGATATTTTTGTCTTTGTTTTTGCAGAGTGACGCAGTGGCTGCTTCCTCCCAATTCAGAGACAATTCCATGAGTCTACAGCAGGAGTTTGGTCTGTATGAAGCAGCTTTTACCTGACATTGACTCTGCGACGGTCACACCGTCTGTCTGTGAAGGCTCCGTGGAGTTTTTTGTTTTTTTTACAAAAAGCAGGACTCGGCACATCTTGAGCTCATAGGTCCTGGTCATCTGCCGCGGCCGGTTACAGCCTCGCGGCAAAGCAAGTCAGCAATTCCCACATAGTGTGGCTCAGAAAAGAGGAAACAGCTCCTCTGAGGAACACACTATTCCTGACACGGTACCACATCTCTGCCTTGTGCGTGTGCTGAATCTGGTTTTATAAGAAGTGTTTTTTTTTGTTTTACCCTGAGACTAGAGGGAAAAAATCGGCATCATGTCCATATGTACCGGTTGTGCCGCAGGCCCTTTATTTCCCAAGCGTATACTTTTATACAAAGTGTTTGTTTTTGTAAATATGTGAGAAATTTGAGATTCTAAACATGTTAATGTTTTAATCACCCTGTTTTTTCCTCCCGTCCCTAACCTCCCACCTCTTCAAATATTAATGTTTGGGAAAGTTTAAGATTTGTCCAATCTACACAGTCTATTTTCATACTTCTAAGTATGTACAGTATATCCAAAATATTTATTTTAAAAAAAGGAAGAAAAAAAAGATAAATCACTACAACTTTTCAACTTTTACAGGAGTGAGGTTAAAACCTCAGACCACTTGTTAGTATCTTTCCTCTTCAAATGAAGTGATGCTGCTTTTATTCATGGTCAGATTTGAGCTCACATTGTGCAGTTTGCAAAAATAACAGAAGGAAATTGGCAACCAGTGGTCTGAGGTAAACACGCGGGTATTCATTTTTATTTTATTTATTTTATTTTTTAATAGTGTGTACCCTTTTGTTTTCTTCACTATCATTGTCCAAGTATGTACTGTTGAGATTAAATGCTCTTATTCAACTAATCGGTGGATTTTGAGCATAGCATGTGCAGAGGTGTTAAAGGGTCAGTTCACCCAAATCGGAAGAAGTCGGTACATTTTCAAAGGCTGCTTTTACACTGCAGGCATTTGTGTTGCATACATCTTATTTTGTGGAGGACCCATATCTGTGTTTACACCACAGGGTGGTGGTGTTTTCAGGCTTTTTTCAAATCCTTGCCCCAGAGGCTTAAAAAGAGTGGACCCTCGTCCTCCACTGCACAGTTTGATGTCATGTTATCATCGAAAGTGAACATGTGTATTTACCTAATTCACTCGTTCACTTTATAGACTCAAAAGTTGCATTGAATTACAAAGATTGGTATCTGACATTTTTGTCTTACATCGTAGACACATGCGCACAGATCTGATTTATATGTGACCTGACATTGGGGAGCAAGAGCAAGTCTTTCATTTTGAAGTTAGACAGACCAATATCTGAACGCACCATAATGCAGTGTAAAATGCAGCTACCATTGTGGTTGTCTGTCCAGATGTTTAGGTGTGTGATTTGAGTGAACTAACCCTTTAATTGCAATACTTTAATAATAATATTTATCTCCTTGCTGAATAATCATTGATTTCCATTCCAAGCAACTTCATTATTTAATAATTTTAACTTTGTGTTAAAGCAGGGCAGAACCTCAGTGCGAGGGCAGGTCACAATTTACTTTACCCCTGATCTTATTCTTGTATCGTGCAGTAAGGCATTAATCATGAATAGAAAATCTCTTCCACTTGATTGTCATGTGTTGTTTTCATTTGTAACATGTGTTTTAACCCATACTTAAAGGTCTACTATACAACATTTGTGTGTCAAAACGAAACAAAAGCATCCGCAACTCACCTATTTCTAGCCATAGAATGGAGTAAATGCAGAGACACCTTCACCTGGAAGTTATAGGCAATGTCGGTCTCGACCGAGCCACTTCTTGTTACGAGCTGTTTGTGTCTGTTGCTGCGTTCAAGTGGAACTCGGAGCTTCCAGAGAACACTTTGCGAACGCGTTCCTCTCGTGAACTCATTTGAACGCAGCATGTTCACGTACAGGTTGTAGCATTTCCTGCGTTACTCGAATGCATCTGTTGGCTCAATAATGACACACAGGAGAAGGAGTGTGTTTAATATTTGATATATACCTGATATTTTAACATGCATAATGTGGCATATTAGACCTTACAAACACTTGGTGGTATGTTGAATGCAGCAGGATCCCGGTTCATGGTTTATACTAAAGTAAAGGTACAGTGTGTAAAATGTTAACGTTTGTTGGTCAAGTTGCATGAAGCAGCTGAATAACCCTCACCTCGCTCTTTCCTTCCAAGTGTGTGCGAGAACTTACGTAGCCTTCCGTTAATTCACTTTATCACTATTTTATTAACATGGTGGACCAAAATTGCCGCCTCCTTAGAGCTGACTTATTTTAGCTAAATTTTACACACCAGATCTTTAAAAAAGTGATGTGACTTGTGCTAACATGGCAGCTCACCTACCATTCTTGCCAATTCCTTTGCCTTTTACATGAAAATGTCATGATTGCCTTTGCACAGATTAGTCACAGGTGCTATTCACATGTTTGCTTTTTTTTTTACATGATGGAGGCCCCCCTCACTCACCTCTGACCCTGTACCTTCTGTTCTACGCCACTCACATATGTCAGTGTTTGTACAGTGAGTCCATATGCAAATTATTATTATTATGATAAATATTATTGTTCTTATGCAAAGTCATTGGTTTCAGGAGTCTGGCATGCTCATAGCTACTCTGTATATTGTGAAGTGTCCAGAGGTGATGGATGTTAATGAGCATGTGTTATTACAATACTTGATCCTTGGCTTCAGAGTCACTGCCGCTGCTTCTCAAGTCTCACTATATACTGTATGTTAACATGCTTTAAAAGTGACTGATGTACATTTTTCTGTGTGTTGTAATAAAGTTCCAATTTTTCCACTACTTCTTTCTCACTATTTAATCACATTTGTATTCTAAACTGCATTTAAATGCCAAAATGTACTTTTTTACTAATCTTCTGATATAAAGGTGTTATCTGATCATCAGACAGTGGAAGTTAAGATTGAAACTAAATAAAATTGACAAAAAGTCCACATCAAAGTCACTTTATGAAAAAAATATTAATGTGGTCGAATTAAGCCAATACAGCACCATCATATTCATTAATTCTTTAAAGTTTATCCTTCATTTGACCAAGTGGACAAAAAAAAATGGGTCAAACTGTGTGTTTCTGTGAAGTAAATGAACCTTGGTCACAGCACACTGGCAGTAACACGGTCTGCCAGCAGGAGGCAGTGATGTGAAGTGTTTGAACAGTCATTCCAGTAAGTTACCTCCTCAGCAATTTTACTGTCCAAACTAAATAAAAAATAAAAAGAAAAGTCACCTGAACCTTTCAGTTACGATAACAACTCTAAAATATTAATTTAACAAACAAATGTATAAATAAACATGTCAATCATTTTAGTTAATTCTTACGCCTGGTCTCCCCTACTGTCATCATGAGAAGTTTAAAGTTAAATAAAAAAAAATGTATTGTAAATATTTTTGAGAATTTACAGTATGTTTAAGGAAAAATACAGATGTAAATATATGTGGAAACTCAAGGTCCTCTTAATTTCTTTACATAGCTGTAACATAGAATAGAAAATAATAGAATAGAATAGAATGCATGTATCTTCATTGTATAAGACAATTAAAATACTCTTGTGAATCCTCTGAAAAGTTGACAGTAAAAAAATAATCCAACATTAGACACATTAATAAATAAACATAGCCATACCAATAATAATAAAGTACTTGAAATCAAGTTGGTGAAACCTTATTTTGTTGTTTGTTATTTGCTTTTTATTCTGCGAGTTATTTAAAGCACCTTGAGTTTTTCACTCATTTTCCTCTAATCAGAGTTCGCCTTGGTCACGAATTGTTTGTTGAAACAAACATTACAGAATACGAATGAATTTGTAAACACAAACAGATCTTTGATCGTTGTTTTATTTATCCTCCTCTGGAAACCGTTGTGGTACACTTTGAAGTTTTAGAACTGTTGGGTTTGTACTGTTTTCTCCACTGAGACGTATGAAAAATAAAATTCATGTTCATCTAGTGAAGACGCACAGACATCAGATCCATGATCGAGATGTCACGACCTGAATATTTCATCACCTGTCAGCACAGCATCTGCTGACCTGCCTGACACGCACAGCATCTCCCTCTTACTGCAAACACTCTGTCACTGTACATCAGCCAGTGGAGCATCGTGGCGTCCAGCGTCTTATCTTCTGCTTTTTTTTTTTTTACATCACTTGATTGTATGACATGTAGATTAGGACTCTAAATTGACCAAAAGTGAGAGAGCGAATGGTTGTTCGTCTCTGTGTTTGTCCTGTGATGAACTTGTGAGCTGTCCAGAGCGATATGGGATATTTTTATTATATTCTTTAAATCAGTATTTCTGTGACGCTGGGTGATATGTCTTGTAAATAGTATCTGTTTTTATCTATTATGAGTCTATATCAGGGGTCTCAAACTGGCGGCCTGGGGGCCACATGCAGCCCCCCAGTCGATTACATGCGGCCCCCCACTTAATGCTGAGGCACAGCTGCCAGCGAGGTGATAGAATATACTATATGTTTGCTAGCAATGTTTTTTATAACAATAATAATAAGACTTTTGGTCATAATTATCCCATTATTAAATGTATGATATAGAGCAGGAGTTTCAAACTCATTTTCACTGAGGGTTTCATCAGCATAATGGTTACCCTCAAAGGGCCACATGTAACTGTCATACAGAATAAATGTAACTAAATGTCGCCAAATATAATGTAAAATAAAGGTAACTACTCCGTAACCTATTGATAAATAACTTTCTGTATTTATTACCTATTTCACTCGTTGTATGATGCATATACAATGATACACTGCGATCTAGTGGCCGTGCCGTCACTTTTCGGGTAACGCAATTGCCTTGCATTGTGGGAAATGTAGTTTCAGCATAGACCTTAAAGCAGCATAGACCTATTTTAACACAGATTTTTAAAAGCAATTAATCACTCGCGGGCCACATAAAATAATGTGGTGGGCCACATTTGGCCCCCGGGCCTTGAGTTTGACACATGTGATATAGAGCATTCAATTACATATATAAATACACTTGTTAGGGCCCCGAGACGGCTCCCGGTATGAATTTTAATTAGAGCTGTCCACACTATTATTAATGTCATTTAAAATAAATGTCAATGTTCAACATGTTCAATATAATACATATGATGAGTACCAGTGCAAAGCCATGGTATGACGATATCCAAAATCTAAGCCCAGACCTTGTCTCATATCACCATATAAAATATGGATACATTTATATATACAGCCCTGCCCTCTCATCATCATATCTCATTATAGAATGTCTGCGAGAGAGAGAGAGAGGTCTCCTGTCTCCTCCTGACAGGATGAATCGAGCTTCAACAGCCTTTTAATACGTCGTCCTCTGCCTCTCATGAGACAATCCGGAGTCTGAAGTAAGTGTTCTGCAGAAAAAGACTGTGCAGATGATGGGAGGTGACGTGTCCTCCTTCTCTTTCTTCTTCTGACTCAAATAAGGCAGAACAAGCTTGTGACTGAAATATATTTTCATTAGTTTTAGTTTTTATTTAGTTTTGCCCTTTTGTTTTTCGTATGCAAGATGCAAAAAGGTCATAATAAGTATTATATAATAAGTAACAAAGCATGTAAAAATGTATGCATCGCTGAATCAAATATAAAATAAAATCTACAAGGAAGTGTAACATCCTCAGTATTCTTGTGTTCCTGTTTTATTTTGAAGTAATTACCATTGCCTCTCGTTTCAGAGTCTGCTTCCTGTAAAGGTTCCCTCCTCTGTGATTACCTGCCCCGTCCCTGATGTGTTTCACCTGTTTACCATTATCCCTCCACCTGAATATTTAGTATTTAGCCAGCCTGTTTCCTGTGTCTGTTGCCAGTTCATCTTGTCTGCCAACCAGTAAAGTCCTTGCCTATTTGTAAAGAGCAGTTACTAAAGGCCTTTTGAGTGCTTTTGAGTCCACTAGTGCAGTGCCTGAAAGTATGTATTCCTATAGTGGGAGCTGAAGAAGATGTCGTTGAGTCAGGCTTCCTTCTTCTTCAGAACACCAGGTGATGAGATGATGATGTAGAATGAGACTCTGTGACACAAGACTTTTCACCAAACAAAGAGATCTTTATTCTGTTGCAAGTCAAGTGTCAATTCCAGATGCTGCAGATCATCTGGGAGAGCTTCAAAATCGTCAAAATCCCAAAAAAGCTCTAACTCTCCCAGAGCAAGACCACACCTAATAAAGGTTACCTGCTCCTCCTCCTATACATCACCCTATGCCCTTGGTTAGCCTTTCGACCTTCATTCTCCCTTTGGGAGCACATCAAAGGACAAATGCCAGGACCTTTCCAGGATTCAGGAAATGCTTAACCTAAACATCCACTTTATGGTCAACCGACAATCCATCTGAGCAGTCAATGCTCAGACAAAATCTGTAGGCTTCTGTCGCAAACTTAATTGTAGGGCATTGTCTTTACAGAGTATGTGAACACAGACTTATAGTTAACATATTTGCTGTGATTAAGTGTCTAATACACGCACATGTTATGTACAGTATGTTGTCACCAGTAAGTGATAATATTTCAGAGATAATCTGAAGTGTGGACACAGATGGTCTAGTTGACGCATCTTCTTGACAGCTCTCAGGACATATTCAGCTTTCCGGGAAGAAGCAAACTTGAGAGGAGGTTTGTGTGCTGATCACTACATCCAATTACTCAAATCCATTTAATTCTCAGCCAGATTTTCTACTATGTTCAGGTGTCATAGTAGCACGCGCTCCCATGTCCACTTTTGAAGCAGGTGTTAGTGATGTGGGACCATGTGTTTTCAGCTCTGCCTCTCTATATTATGACACATTAGGGTCATGATATTATAGCAAAGACTATAAGATGCTTATGCTATATGAAATAATTAAATTACTCAAGTCAGTTTTTTAAGTCAATTATTATAATATATACACACAAACACAAAGTTCTACTGTTCTACTGTGTGACCCAGGATTGCACTGCTGTTACGTTCTCATCGTGGAACTGGATTTAGGGGTTTGCTTGGGTTAAGATTCTTAAAAGCCTTTAAAGCCGGTGTTTGGTGCGTTCTGAAATCTATTTCACCTCACACACACTCACTCACACACACACACACACACACACACACACACACACACACACACACACACACACACACACACACACACACACACACACACGAGGGGCATGATCTGGGCAGACTGTCAGGTCCAGGTGTGAGAATGGATTTTGCAGGACTTATGTTTGTGGTGAACTGACGTAATAACACAGCAATCCATTAAACACACTTAATACGGCACAAAGGACATAATTATATATGACAAAACAATTATAATTATTTAACAAAATCAAGGCGATACCCGTTTCAGGTGTTGACAATAAATGGATTGTAAAGTGGATTGTCCTCGTAGGCCGCCCTTGCTGTCGGACACCTCACCTCCCTGAGTTTTTAAAGCTCTTAGCCTGATCAAACCTCTAAAGCCCAGATTATAACCCCCAGGAGGGCATATTTGTGAACATAAGGCGAGAAGTGTTATCTTGCCTGACACCCAGAGAGCAGTGTAATAAAGGTCTATTTGTAATCTTACTGACCCAATTAAACAGGGCCAATTTCACCAATCAGTGGCACTGCATTTTCCCGTGCTTCTGGTCGTCTGTTCTTCTCAGCGGGAACAGGAGTTAGATAAACACTTTTTTTTTTGACATAGGGCAATAGGTGGGGTACACCGTGGACAGTTTGCCAGTCCATCGCAGAGCCACATATATAGACGAGCAACCACCCACCCTCATTGCTTCACATATGCTTCATTTAATCTTGTTCAGTCTGTGACTGGCATGTATTTCTGACCATCTGCCTGTGTTATTTACTGTTTTGGTCCCTTGCTCAAGAATCAAAAATGATGTGCCCTCACGCCTCCAGTGCACAATGAGCACCCTCAAAATGTCCTACTCTCTGCGACAACTTCCAAAAACATTTTATTGACAAAATTTTGGTTCGATCGCCGTTGACTCTGTTACTCATGTCACTGACCCCTTCGATTTTCGTTTCAGTTTCTGTCCTCGAATTCCCTTTCCACACTCTTTGACACAGTTATGCACTTGCAAGCTACATACTGTCCTTTTGATGGTATCCCATCTCGCCTGCTTAAAAATGTACAGTATTTGACACTGTTGGGCCCACTGTACATGTTTTAATAAACACCAATCTTACATCAGGTTGTCTTCCAGCTGCTTTTAAACACTCTGCTGTACAACCCCTTATCAATAAGAGAAACCTGTACCCCTCAGTTTTACTTTAAGTCCAATCTCAAAATAACCGTTAAAAGTTTAATAGCTGTCCAAAGTTTTAGAGAAAGTGTTTTTTAATCAGAACACGATTGTCTAAAATATGTCAAAAGCCTGGATGAACAGGAACTTCCTAAATCTAAATGATGACAAGAGAAAAAAAAAAATTATTTTTGGACACAAGGCCCATGATTGTCCTTCTGGTCTTATAGGCCCCTCTTTACCTAATATCCACTCATCTGTTGAACACCTTGGTGTGACTTTTGAGAGAGAGCTGGGAGCTATGACGACTTTGTTTTCCTAAAGCTTATTCGCCATCTACATGGAAAATGCGTACAACAGTTTTCTTCTTAGAAAATGACTAAGCAACAGTGATCATGTGTTGGCAGCCATACCTGTAACAGAGATAGCGCATGAAATAAAGAATCTGGAAACACAAAGAGGTATCCTTTCAGTGGTCAGTTCAGTGTATGATCCCCGAGGTATATTGATCCCAGTAGTCCTGACTGGCAACTGTTGCAACCATGGCAAACAGAATGGACAGGATATTAAAAAAGGAGCTACAGATGGACCTGGTAGACGCTGTATTTTGGACAGATGGCACGGACTTCAACAACAAAACCACAAGGTTTTTTAAACATTTTGAGTCTTGCAAAGGGGATGAATGTGTCTTGGAGGATGACATACTGAGAGTTGGTGGCAGCCGTCATATTAATGCTGGTCCTGGAAAACAACAAATGGCTAATTTACCACCAAATCTCTGGCGTGGTCAAGTAAAAGAGATGAGACAGGTTGTTGGAAGCTCAGCGTGAATTGAGGGAGCCAATTAAAAACTGGAACCAAGATCAGATCCATGAAACACTTTCGACCGACATATTTCATATACTGTGTAGACTGTGTAACTGTATGCTACAAATATGTTTGGATTATAATTGTATAGTTATGATTTGCTATATAATAATTAAGGGCCGGTATTGTAAGGCCCCAAATAATGTTTTGCTCTGAATGAGTTCATTTATATGAGCTGGGCATTTTGCCATTGGAACGTATTGTAATGGTAAATTCAATTTCAACTGCCCAACACCCCTTTTTCTAACACAATATAACAGGTCCTTTTGTGTATTCAAATTAGGATGTCTAGACTCAACCTGCATCTTAATACAACATCTTGCAGGGGAGTCGACTCCGATACATGCAGTAGACAAAGAGGGGTGAAAGCACGACCTGGAGGGGCAGACCCCTTCCCAGACAAAGAGATCTGAAAGGGATGTTCCCCAGGTATAAATGTGGAGGGCTCACTATGCTCTGGGTCTTTCTCCAGCGAGGATCACTCGTGTGCGGAATGACCTTTACTTTGCAAAGAAAATAAAACCTTGTCGGCCGGCAGAAGTTCTTAGTTATTTCATTCTTAGCCAGCAGCAGAGAATTACCACAACAGTATAAACAGACTATAATATTGTTTTATTTTTAGCAAATTCTTTTTTTTCAAATACTACTCAGAGTTTAGGCCTCACAGTAACTGTACAGACTGCCTGTCTGTCCTGTAAATCAGTCATATTGGTGCAACCAGGAGTCAATGCCAATTAGTCATTGGACATTTTGTAAGCAATGTCACTTGGTACCAGGAGTTCACATAGGCTTTAGGGCGGTTAGAATTGACTCACATCTCTTGGAGTGTGTCTATTACATGCTGATTCAATTTGAGGCCATGTTTTTAAAGTCCCCGCAACAAAAGCAGTGGCCTGGCCCTCTTTGTGTGATAAATTGTGTGTCTATTTCTGTGGGATTAGATTCAATTAGAATCCCAGATGCTCTGAGTCTCTACTTTAAACACCACCACAAATGAGTTAATGCAGCACAAAATTCATTACTGTAGCATCGTATCTGGTGAAGAACATCTTATGTGTCTCCCATCCCAATGCCCCCCATCTCCCATCCCTCATAACACATCAAATTAAAATATGTACAGTACAATTTCTACAGTATATATCTATCTGTCTGTTTATCACATAACTGTACAACAATTTGCTAGACAGGCTTCAAACTTGGCACTCACTAAGGGCACCAGTGTGTTCAGTGATGACCTTGAGCAAAATAAGAGAGCAGATATGAGAACCATTCTTGTAAAGCTAATGAAATTATATAATAATAACAGTCAGTTTCCTAAAATGTTATAGTAGTAGTAGTATGGTAGTAATAGTCAGCCAATGAATTAAATGATAACACACCAATGTGCAGGTGAAATAGGAAAACAGGCCATAGCAGCAGGGGATAGAGAAGGAAACAGCAGGAAAAAACATGCACTGAAGTGGAAGGAGGATATAGGCTCAATCCCAGTGTCCCCACCTAAACCCTTAAGACCCGAAACCTTCGCGGAATTTCGTGATCTCACCTGCTAAGAACCTGAGTGCAAGGGCAGAAAAGAAAATCTACATGTTTATACGATTATACATCACAGCACGCAAGAGTTGTTGATCCACTGCTGTGTCCATCAGTGAGTCCAAATGTGGTACTTTGTGTCTTCTGTGTTTGAGATCTCTCATTTGGATTGAGATATTACTCAAACGAAACCAAACGATGCAGCAGCAGATCAACAGCTTTGTTAGCCATGAGCTAAAAACGTACGATTTTGGGCTTTGGTGCAGGAGAGTGAGCAGTTAACAAACTTTACTTTAAGGCTAACAGCAACATATACAATTATTATTTAGATATAAATTATTGCAGTCATTTTCTTCAGTGAGCACTTTGTTATGTGGCTCAAATCTGTTTTCCCTTATATTCAAACAGGCAGCCAATGGTTACTCTGATACTGTGTTGTCACCCCTGAAAAGGGCCTTTTGAGGGTTAAGACTTGACATTTGAAATATTTTAAATAAGAGCCAGTGTAGTTTTGAGGACCATAATCAAACAGAAAAAAGGGGCTTTCTCAGTTTTGAACATGTGAGCCACTGGGGCTTAAACAATAAGAGGAAAATATCTAATTGTGATTATTCCAACGGATATTACACTGTAAATATTAAGCTCATACTGTTGATATCCCGAATATATGGTCACATGACAACAGATGTTTACAGTTATCTAGAAACAGTGGGTGGGCCAACTTACTCACTGACTCATCTCACCCCACTCCCACTGTCCGCTGTGGTTCCAAAGCGCACTACGCTCGCTCCTTGATTCAACGTGTTGGGGACAATATATTTTCTGCGTTTGTTTTTACTTAAATAAATAGATATTGGCTTTGTTCCAAAACTCATTCTTAAAAAAAGAGTTTTGCGCCCGCAGCAGCTCCACAGTGCGCACTTGTCTGTTGTTGATGATGATGATGATGATGATGTGATAACCTGATGAGAGAGCCAGCTGCCACGGCGGCTGCTGCCATGTCGTACCTTCCTCATCCCGGTGCCGCTCAACCCTCGTTCCTCGCCGCGCCGTCTCTTCCAGATGTCGCACCGTCGGAGCGCTATTTCACCTCTGACGCGCGGCGGCGGCGCGCGGATCTGCGCCGCCAGCATCTAGTGGCTCATCCGCGCTCCGTGACGAACCTGGAGCTCGAACCTGGACCCGAGGATGACCCGGCCGTTACACTGGAGTCAAAGAATCTGTGGGATGAATTTCACAAAATGGGTACTGAGATGGTGATTACAAGGTCTGGAAGGTAAGTTTGGTAAATGCGCATTTAGTGCAGTCATGGAGTTGAAGTCATGGCTTTACTTTAAATAATTAGTAAATATAACCACGAGATTAATTATGAGGTCAGGTTTTCTTTCTTTCTTTCTGGGAAACTTTTCAAGTTTAATTTCTACAGTAATTATAAATGAAAATAACAATAATATACCATATGATATTATACTGTGATGTAAAAAAAGTACACTTTGTGTACAGGGAAGTACTGCTAAATCACAGTAACATGGCATAACCGTGTACTATAAATCTATACAGTAATATATAGACTGTGACATATCATGGACAAATGTAAACTATGTACACACAGTAATTAAATGTGAATGTAAGGTGAAAGCTTTTATAGTGTACCACTTAATGGTAATTTGCATAAATAAAACTTTAAAAGCGAATTTGACACAGCACAAAAGAAAAAAGGACCAAAACGAGATCACAAATATACCATAACAGGTTTCAAATTTACAGAGCCCGGACATGAAATGGTCAAAAAAATACAAATTTGTGTCCACAATTTTGTATTTCGTGGTCACAATTTACTATTTTGTGGCCACGAAATGGTATTTTGTGCGCACGTTATATTGTGGTCACAATTTAATATTTTTTTGACCATGTCATGTCCGGGGCTCTGTACAAATTTAAACAACAAAGATAAAATTATTATAAAAATGAAAGTGAACCATGTTACAACGGCAATCCATATGAGAACACCGTCCTCATCATGACTCTGTCTATTTAAAAGCAATATGACACTAAATACACTTTCCATGAAGTCGAGTCATAGCACATAAAAAAAAAAAAAAAAAACATTTACAAAAACAAAAAAATTACATATGATGAGTATATACAGTTAGACTGCAATATTTAAAATTTTTAAAGTGGTTTTAAAAATATCAGTAGTTACTGAAGACCTTATTCAGGGCTGTGACCTCTCCATAAAATACATTTTAGGATCAGTGTGTTATAAATTTACAATTTACAAAAAGTGGAATTTCTAAATTCAATTTATTCTCCTCAATGACCATTTTGCCCTATAGGAGGATGTTCCCGCCTTTTAAAGTGACAGTAGACGGGCTGCAGGAGTCGGACAAGTATATCATGCTCATGGACATCGTCGCTGTCGACGAATGCCGCTACAAGTTTCACAACTCCCGCTGGAAGGTGGCGGGAAAAGCTGACCCTGAGATGCCAAAGCGTATGTACATTCACCCGGACAGTCCCTCCAAAGGAGAGCAGTGGATGAGCAAACCCGTCACGTTTCACAAACTCAAACTCACCAACAATATTTCGGACAAGCACGGGTTTGTAAGTAACACAAGTTTGAATATTTAGAGCTTATTATATGACATATTTATTATGATATAACTGTACTATGTGTTGTGGCTTTTGTGTCTTTAATATTTCAGACCGTTTTGAATTCGATGCATAAATACCAGCCCAGATTTCACATTGTGAGAGCCAACGACATAATAAAGCTTCCATACAGCACATTCCGGACTTATGTTTTCCCAGAGATGGAGTTCATCGCTGTCACTGCCTATCAGAATGAAAAGGTAATACCCTCACACACACACACACACACACACACACACACACCAAACACACTTAACTCTCTGACTCATACAAGTATTCCATAGTTCATATGTATTTACATGTAGGTGTTACATAAACAATAATTAAATCACAATTTAAAACTGAATTTAGAGACAGCATGTCCCGGGACCAGGACATGTTACTGAAACTGTATCCAGCTTGAAGTCCATGCCAATTTAGTACTCTATTCCCTGGTACTTTTAGTTGTTGTTTTCATCTTCTTTATCAGATTACGCAGCTGAAAATCGACAACAATCCCTTTGCCAAGGGATTCCGAGACACTGGGAATGGGAAACGAGAAAAGAGGTAAGTGTTTTTGTCCCCATATAAAAACATCATCATCATCAACAGCACATTTACCCTATAACCCTGAGTACAACTGCGTGATGTTCAGGAACAAACAACGAAACCTGTCTGTGCTGCTCGAGGGCCAAAGCACAGCGGAACAGGACAGCGGTGATTCTGACGACTCGGGTGAACGACGCAGTACGAGTGATTCCATTTCTTCCCCTCTGGAGCTGGTCAGCAGCCCTCTGATGTCCACACCATCCTGCTTTGGTG
This sequence comes from Microchirus variegatus, assembly GCF_963457635.1. Lineage (NCBI taxonomy): Eukaryota > Metazoa > Chordata > Actinopteri > Pleuronectiformes > Soleidae > Microchirus > Microchirus variegatus. The sequence continues at coordinate 17,748,409 of NC_139803.1, forward strand.
CGTGAACTTACAGTGTAAAATAATGCCTTTTTCTAATAAGCAATAATGATTTATAACATGATATACAACACTAGGACTACTTTTTTCCGACCAGATTTCCATACGGGAATGTTTGAAACATGAATTTGGGATTAAGAAAAATTTAAATATGAATGACACTATGTGGAGTTGTCTAAGTAGGGTGTGTTAACGTGTATGTTTATGTGTTTCTTTTTTTCTTACAATATTCAGAAGTGTTTTGGTGGGTAATAGTACAACATATAGGATCCAGCCATCCATTAAAGGGTACATATTATACCCTATTTCTCCAAGTTAACCTAGTTCCCTGGTGTCCTAATGAACATGTCTGTGACATGCTTTGGTCATAATATGATAAGGATGAAGCACCACAGCAGTTCAATCACCCTGCCAAAACAGCCCTGTTCAGAACGCTCTGTTTAGTAGTATCTCTTTAGGTCCACCTTTAAAAAAAAGTAAAACGAAACTTAAGGAACAGGAAATCACATCAGCCACAGAGGCTACTGGGAGCTAACAGCAGTTAGCATTTAGAAAAGTGATCATTTGCAGGGTCTAGCAGGCATATTGCTGTCATATATAACATGTATCCACTGGACAGATAAATCCTCTGAGGATGGAAGTTTGTGTACACTCTAAGAAATCAATGTACGAGACTGTACCTAAAAAGGTACAAATGCGTACCTGCTTGTTTGTACCTCTAAAGAAACATTTCTGCACCACTAGTGACAACAATGGAAATACACACTGAGAATTGTACAGTGCTTGTACCCCGATAGGGTTCTTAGTGTGTAGGACTCTGTGCTGCACTATGGAGCCAAGAATAGAACTTGACTTCCGGTTTTAGGATACCGTTGCCCTCGCCAGCACTCTCGTGTGTTTTACGAACAAAGAGTAATTTAGCGCATACTGACGTCCCAATGAGCGCAGAAGTCAACATCGTGTGTTTTATTGTATACTTAGACTGAAGAGGACCACAAAAACATGAATTAGTCATCTTTTTTCACACTTTGCCGACTGATAGGGCCTCCAGAGTCATTTTGAAAAAGTGAGAAATAGGTGGAAAGGCCAGCACACAGACAAACAACCATTCACTCTCACGTTCACACATACAATCAATTTAGAGTGTCCAATTAACCTCTGTATGTATTTGGACCGTGGGAGGAAGGCCCTCAGACAGACTGGGTCATAAACCAGGCAACAATGCTAGCCACTACACTGCTGTGTGGCCCATCATACAACAATAGTTAAAAAAATATATTTTCTCCACACAGATGAGAACAACACTGGATGTGATTCAGATTGTGATCAACAAAGCGAGGACACTGCTGAAGCCAGCTGTTGCTGGGATGAATATGCATCTGCTCCGAGTCTGAGAAGTGAGGAGCTACTGAGTAACAGGTCTGCTCTTAGTCAGAGTCACGGCCACCAGGATGCAACTAATGAAAGAACAGTGTTCAGAACATCAGATGATATGTACTCCTCCACGGAGAAGGACTCATCAATAGAGCACATGGGTGAAATCCTGCCTATGATGTTGCATCTTTCATCTCTCAGATCTGGTCACCATCAGACTTTGGATTTTTCAGGCGCAAACAGGCACCACTTTGTGAAGTTCGGTGCACCTTTGTTGTTTCACCCTGGACAATTGACACTGAAGCCAGACACTTTCCACACTACGAATGCAGGACATCGATTTTCCTCTTTGTCTGGAGTGAATGAACTAGTAAGTGTAACTGTCTCCTCAAAGCATCACCTCTGCATCTCCCTTCATGGTTCACCTGTCGCAACACATGCTGGCATCTCAGGTTTGACTCAGCAGGAGCACAGTACTCAACACTCAAACATTTTTTACAGTATATTTTAAGGGCAGAGACTCCCAAAGTATGGGATGTGGGCCACTGGTGGGTCTTGGAGGTATTGCAGGGATAAGCAGGGACAAAGGTATTTATGGACAGTAAATGAAGAAAAAACCTTCTTGAATGACATTATTTCAACTAAATCTGTATAGAGACCAGCACAGTCTGAGTTTATACATCAAGTGAAAAGGTAACAAATAATTATAAATTATGTCAGGATGAGTGTAGACGCCCAAAAACTAGGTTTGAAACACAAGGTGGTGTCCAAAGAAATCGGTATGTGCACAATGCTGCATTCCGTTTACATCAGCATTCAGAAATCGGAATAGGGAGTGACGACAACCAGTTGAGAAGTCTGTTTTTTACCACAAATTGTTTATGATTTACCTGGCATTAGGAAATAGCTTATTTATAACCCATTCACATCAAATTCACAAAAATATTTCAAATATTATTTAATTATACTATATAATTTAGCTTGTTCTTTAAATATTTTTTTTAAGACACACATATGCTGATACACATATTTAAAATATTAAATTTATATGTTTTAAATTTAAAGATTTTAATGGACTGTGGGAATATAACTGGCAATGGCTTGACTAATGCACAAATCTAAGCAGACCCTTTTCGGATCATCAAGTGGGAGTCGACATCATCCAGTTCATTTTTGTGGTCTTGTAATGGCGAGTCCTAAATTATAAAAAGCACTTTACAGAAAGCATGTCGCACAGAATAACCTTCAGAACGCTGCTTGAGTGTGAAAAAAACTTCACAGTGAAAACTACAGGTATAGCCTTTTCAATGAACTGACCCTTTAAATGCTCCATACATTCTTTTTAGTACTGGATGAAGCCAATACATAGTTTTTGTTGTCTTATTGTCATTACCTAATTTTTAAATTTCATGAAACCAGACTGACCATGGAAAATTACACAGGTAATATAGAAATAAATGGGTCTGGGAATGGGAAACAGTTTGTATATAGTTTAAACCCGGGATGGAAAAAAATATGCTGAGTAGCCACTATAATAGGTACACAAGACAGCTAATGACGTAGCAGTCGTGGCACAAGGTGTGGTCTTCTGCTGTTGGAGCTTATCTGCTTGATTTGACATACTTCAGTGATGGTCTTTTACTCCACCTACCTTGGATGTAACAAGTGATTATTTGAGTTACTATTGCCTTTCTATCATTATGAACCAGATCTTTGGCATCAACAAGCCATCTCTTTCGCCTAGAGAGCTACTGTCTACTGCCCACTTGATATTTTTCTGTGTAACAGCTACAACACTAGAGATGGTTGTGCATAAAAATCCCAGTAGATCAGCAGTTTGTGAAATACTCAACAACAGTTAACAATCAGTTGAGCAGGTCTACCTAAAAAAAGTGTATGCTATATGGTTAGTTTGAGAATAGCTCACATAGGGAGTTTCACTGGAGTCTTGGTGAGAATGGCCAAAACCTGGATTAAAAACTGTCAATGAAAACTATAGTGATCCAAGTTGTTACATTAAGGAAAAATTTGTATTTTTCATGCAGGGAATCCCACTGCCACCATATGGAGGATATCCATACTGCTACGTGGCTGCTCCAGCTGCAGTCCCCCCGGCTCGCCCCGCTTGTTCTGCAACCTCCTCTCTCTTCAGAAACCACTGCGTGCGTGACTCTCAACCTTGGTTGCGATTCAGCCCCTATCATCTCCCGACATCTGCCACCTCACGCCCAAGCCTGCTCACAGAGATTTCATCTGGGAGTTCAAACTCACAATCCAAACCAGACGGCCGAAAACCAGGTCCTTTGTGACCATCACAGCTACGAGAACGATAAACTACCCCACGATAAACTCTTCGTTGTTTTTCATTCTACATGTGATGGACATCGATGAACGATGAACCCCCCATAAAACAACCCCCAAAAGAATACATGTGGAATGCAGTTGAGATTTTAACCGTTTAGTCATTGCCATGTGGGCATTACATTCATATCTCGGATCACAGCTTTATCTAAGGTTCAACTATTGTTGGTTTTGTTTCCCCATGTCATGGCTCCATTCGAGCATGTTTTGATGTGGTCATGCTGGACATACAAAGTCAGATGCAAGGAGACAGATGGCGCTCCATTCACTCAAGTCAAAAATGTCAGTGTTCTCCAACTCATGTCACAGCTGTAAAATGTCATCACATCCGTATCCTACTAATCCCACTAATGGGCCTTTTCCACTACAGTCCCAGCTCGCCTCAACTCACCACAAAACGGTTTAGGTTGGTTTTCCATGACAAAAATAGTAGCTACTCAATGCTTAATTCTTGTGTCCAATGTCTTTTCCTGTGACAGTACTCTGACCAATCAGTGGCCAGCAGTCTGGCGATGTTACACATACTATCGCCTCAGCTCACCTGGAACCTCCCTATACTTCTATATACACTACTTCTATATACTATACAAGTGTATAAAAAGTACTTATTCTAAGGCTATACAAAAACCAAAACCCAAAATACTTTTATCTCAAAGCAATGATACATTTATATAAGCATATATTCATCAATCAAACTGTAGCACTCTGGACCTAAGATCTTACCCATACCTGCCTGCTTCTTGATTTGCCTGCATGCTTGACTGTGATGCCAAATGCCCGTCATCCCTTTGTACTTTTGCCTGCTTTTCACAGTAAAGACACTGTCTACCATCATTGTCTGCTCTGCTTTTATCCCTGACATCAGCATCTATTTGGGCATATTGGAAGTCTTATGTAAGTTTAAAGTAAAATTAATGAAAGATGCTAATTGGAAATTTAGAATCCCGAGTGACCCAATCTTGCTCAGTTCAGGTCTAAACACTCCCGGTCCATCCCAAATGTGTCCTCAGATCCTTTCACGGAAACCATCATCAGAGAGTGACCATATTCTGGAGCATATTATTAGGGATGAGCTGATACAATACTCATCTTTAAGTACATTTCATCCAATGAATTAATTCCCTTGTCCTTTGTTATTGTTTCACGGAGACGCTTACATGACATGGGGGAAAAAAAATTGTTGCCACAAAATAGGTAAAACATGCACACAAAATACTAATTTGTTCCCACAAAATAGTTAAAACATGCGCACAAAATACTAATTCATGGCCACAAAATACTTATTCCTTCCCACGGGGTAGGTAAAACATGCCCAGTGGATAGTTGTTTTGGCCACAAATTAGTTTTTTTTTCCCATGTCATGTCTGTGGTTACATATTTTACATAACTAACAAGTTACAAAAATGTGTGTTTTGGTAAATTAGTATTATTATCTATCATTAAATTGATTTAATTTCCAAAACTCCATTTCAGATCTTTCATCCAAAGTTAAAAATAAATGAGACGCCCATAAGCAGCACCAGAAGAGTGTCTCTCACTCGGCACATGCCATTTGTTCAGTTTGCAGAGTCTTGGAAGGATAAATATATTGCACAATACATGTAAGTAACTGTTTGAATTACTTTAAGGTCAATTTTAGTGTAAAGTATTTTACACTATTTAATGTAAAAGCTTTGCAGCCTCTTCACCGGTCTACCGGTTTAATATAACTACCTGGAGATATGCAAAATATTGCTAAATGCTTTTTCCTCTTAGTCTGCAGACCTTTCTAATAAAAAAGATGTCCGCTTGTTCGTTTTACGTTTGCATCTGAAATTTCAATTCATTCAAGACCTGAGCGTGTGGATGGGTGTGTTCATGGTGTGCAGAGAGGTAAAGGGGGACGAGGTCATGGATGATGACCTTGATGGTGAGGAATTTTGAAATCCATGTCATATTTGAATAGAAGCCAGTGAATTTGTTAAAGGACAAGAGTTATGACACACAATCTCTTTAAGCCTTACCTCAGCCAGCCCAGCAGGCACCGTTTAGAGTCTTTGGGCTGGATGAATGAGACTTTACCTCTGCCTGAGCTGCCCCTTTAATCACATTACACTCTCCGCATCTTTTTCCCTCTTTACAAGGAACTGGCATACAAATGCATTATAAAGAGGAATAAGCACATAATCATCTTAATTCTGAGGTAATCAATTTGGACAGCCTTGCAAGAGTTCACCCTTGCACTGGTGCCACTTCTCTCTTGAGAAAACACACACGTGTTTCACTCTCCTCTGGGAATGCTGCTGTAGTAGTGTTTGTTTTTGTCATTTTTGGAGCGACAGTACATCACAGCAAGTAAAATGAAAATCATGCTGTGCAACATCTGCTGCTTTCATGCTCTTCTTGTCCATGGCAGTGATGGGTGAGCAATGACGGTGAATGAGTGAATGTGCTCCTGTGTGTTTCAATCCTTATGCATGGCTGCTGCACAACTTCTCTGCTTGTGACGGCAGAGCTACACATGACTCGTTAACCCTCCATCATGAAAATAAATCTCCTAGAGACACACAAAAAAAAAGATATATATAGATAGGATAGAATAGATATTTACAAAATTCAAACTGCAGACTTACAATAAATAACAATACATAAAACATGTGTGGGTGTACAGTTTATATGCATTAATATTATATGTAAAATGACAGTGTCCACAAATGTGTTTTATTTTTTTCATAAATGATATGTTTCTGTATTCTATTATTTATTTATTTTATTTTATATTTTTAAATTCGATTTTAAATTAATTCATGTATAGTACAAATTCAACCCATCAACCCCATGACTCCTTAACACAATTCAGATTGCTTGGAAAAACATATTTTTTTATAAAAGTAATTGAATTATGTTTAATAAGTCAAATGATCTTTTAGCAGTAGCATTCTTATAATTAAATTTGTTGTTTTAATGTTGTGTTTTATTTCTGTTATCTTCCTTTCTTTTCTTTATTGACTTATCTTGATTTATTATTATTATTGTTATTATTATTATTATTGTTATTAGTATTATTATTATTTGTAGTAGTAGTAGTAGTATTAGTATTATTATTAGTATTATTATTATGATTATTATTATTATTATTATCAATAATAATAATAATAATAATAATAATTATGCATTTTATTTGGAGGCGCCTTTCATGATACTCAATGTCACCTTACACCTTACCTTAATATTTTAATTTTGTTTTGCAAAGCACTTTATAACTTTGGAAACTCATGTCAATAAATTAAAGCCATTTTAAAATGTATTTTTATTCGTTAAAAAAATGTATATATACATATAACCTCACCAAGGTTATATGTATAGTTTTGGATTTTTCATTTTTCAGTTTAAGGTTTGCTAAATATTGCATTAATTTATTGTGTCATTAAAACCCAACAAAAGATGCCATTTTAACCCTTAGTGCTCACACGACACAGGTCTGTGCCGCAGGTGCATCCTTGGTTAATTGCCACAGTAATAATACAAAACTCCTTATATTATAAAAAATAAATACACTTCATATGAACTCAAAAGGCTTATGTATTAAATAAATTAGGAAAACTAAGCACATTTTCACTACAATTATAGATAGTTTTTGTTAACTCTAATACCCTAAATTGAGATACGGGGTCTCATTTTCAAGAGATTGTTAAATATAAACTGCAAAGAGGAATACCGCATGTTAATCACAAACTGTAGTTTATATTCATGTCTGTTGACGTAAATGTCTGTAATATACAGCATATATTGTACTGAGTGATATCAGGATTTTTTGAAGGTGATGCTGTAATTCCACATGAAAACCAATAAAAAAAATATTGGACACAAACGTACAGCTATCAAATTAACTAAATTCTTGAGTCAATACAAAATAGCACGCAATATAAATACACAATGCCTTTTTTTGTCATTGCAGCTGTTGGTAATATAAAAATTATGATAAAAAACAATTCTGGTGGTTCTGAAAAATTGATGTGAAAAGACCTCCCTCTGTGCTGAGCTACTCTCAAAGCTCAGCTGAGTGCTTTTTCTCCTCGACTGAGCATTAACTCACACTCACAGTGACACAGTATCAAGGCAACACCTTTGGATGCTGCAGGACGCCTCAGCATATACTCCTCATTTACTGTTAAGCAATAAAAACGAACATGGAAGCATACTCATCTGTGACACACAACATTAATAATTCACCTAACAGGAGAATTATAATGTATAGTTCTTTCTTTTTCAATTACAAATTGTGAGAAGTTCCCTTTTTTATTTGGACCACTGTCCCCTATCAGAGTATGTGTCCTCCATAGAAAACATGTCTAACCCAAATCAGCTCACAAGACACAATTCTTTTTTCTATTCTTTATTTACGATGACATAAATTACAAATAATACAAAAAAAATAAATATAATATAAATAATAATAATAAAAAATATAATAAACATATTAAAATAAAATATTTGATGAAGCAACACTAATAGAACAAAAATAAACACTAATGAAGACTACATTTTACAGTTATATAAATCCCAACAAATACACAAGATGTTGTAACCTGTATTGTCCTTTAGAGTAAATACATACTCTTATCACCCAACCCTTTCCTTTATATTCATATAAAGGAAGAACTACATAACATATGAAGTATTTTTTACTATTGCTATTAGGTCACAGGACAAGTCCATGTAAAATGGAGGAACATGACAGAATTTGTTAGTTTAAAGCATGGGTGTCAAACTCTGGCCCGCGGGCCAAATTTGGCCCGCCGTGTAATTTCATTTGGCCCTTGAGGCAATATCTAATTAACATTAGAGCTGGCCCGCCGGTATTATACAGCAGCAATCGCGATGAGTTTAGCCGGCGATTTGGCAAATTTGATGGTCAGTATAGCAGTATTTTCAAATTTATTAGCTTGTGGAAAAAGATAATGTTGATATTTACCTCAGAAGGCTGCAAATAGAAAAGAGGCATTCAATTTTTTATTTAAATTTTATTTGATATGCCATTGATATTTTCTAATTATTATTATTATTATTATTTGAAACTCGATTTTGCATGTCACTATAAAGTTATATAAGCCTTGCTTGTTCAATATTCAATGCAAAACTTGTTTGGGTCCCTATTAAAAGGTTAATTTGTTCAACCTTGGCCCGCGGCTTTGTTCAGTTTTAAATTTTGGCCCACTCTATATTTGAGTTTGACACCCCTGGTTTAAAGCTTAATTATTCACTGTTATAAACTACTAAAACACTGTGTCAGGCCTCAAATGGCAATTCATTTATGTTCAATTTTGTAGCTCATATGGAAGATGTTTAATGTGTAATTGAACCAATTGTGTGAAATGCTAAATATTTATACCTGGCACACAAAAGGACACGCATGACTGCATGTTTAATATTTTCTTTTAATTTGTCTTCGAATAACAATAATAATCTCAATTCATGGAATGTAAAAGGTTATACAATTCCAGAAACAAGTGAATTTGCCATTCACCACAACCTGAATCAGAAGTGGCAAAGGAAAGTCCTCTGGAGCCACCTAGTGGATCACTGGTGCAGTAACGCAAAGAGATTTGTATTATTTATAATAGTATAATATAATACTTTATAGAATTATAGTTTTAAATAGTTGTCCCATCCAAATGTACTTTTTGTAATTATAGAACCAAACAAGGATGTTGTTTTTGGTCTTTTTTATTCCTGAAATCAGCATTACTCAGAAAATAAACAGAGATTTTCCAAAGATGTTTATGACCCACAACACAAACTACTAGATTTTGGCAGAGATGTGGGAAACTGATCAACCATGGTGGAGGTGATTAACTTTTATTGCTGTAAGGCTGGGCAATATGAACGAAAATTGGTTTAAATAAATAAAAATGTGACAGTATCTATTGCAGCTTTCTAGGAGCAAATCACGACATGAAACTAAACAACAGACTCAACAGTAGCACATGCACGACAAAAGACCGCCTCTTCCGGGTCCCGCCCTCCTAACACGCCCACAAAAACATCCCTGCAATGTCATTGGTTCTCTGCGACTGAGCGTGTCCTAGATATAGGTTAAAGTAGATGAGGGTTGTGTTGACGATTATTATTATAACATTGACTAATTTATTGATATGCATTCTGTGACATTAGGAATTCTATTATAATAAAAAAAAAATATACATATATAATACTCTCACATGCATAATAACTAACACAACTGAACGGCAGTGTTTAAACTAATATTTAAAATATAGATATATTGTATTATATATGTATAATATTAGATTATCCATCCACCCACCCATCCATTATCTATCCATTTTGTACTAACGTCTAACGTCTATTAAAGGAGGTAGTTTCTGCTAACAGTAGAACTCAACTTCGTATTTTAAAAAAATATCACGAAATAATATCGTGCGTCTCTTCTACTTTTAATGTTTCTACAGCGGAAGCTGGGGTCGGAGGTGAACGTCCGGGAGTAACCTGGCTGCTCTTCGTCACATCACACCACTCTCTGCTGTTAAAGCGTCCGATGGAGCTGCGTCACCTCATCACGATGTAATTTTTTTCATCAGTGGAGACGGGGATGTGTGATTGCCGCCCGCAACTAACTTACTGAGCCTTTGGACTCCACGCTGTCAGGATTACGTGTCGGTTTGTCTCCACCGGTGAGTTCTTCGCCTCGGTGTTTATGTCGGTTTTGAGTTTCCGCGTCTGTTTACGGTTATAGTTCAGTACGTGCACATTACAGTAGTGAACATTAGTGCACAGTACAGTAGTGAACAATACAGTCGTGAACAGTACACTAGTGAACAGTGGTGAACAGTACAATAGTGAGCAGTCGTGAACGGTACAGTGGTGAACAGTACAGTAGTGATGAACGGTACAGTAGTGAACACCGGCCGGCGGCACTGTCGTCACACCGTGTGTAAGCCTCTCTGCTAAGCTAGCTTACATGTACACTGTCATTTAAGCGTCTCAGATTTACTTGCAGCTAACTCTGACTGAAGTGACAGGTAACGCCGTTATCCACCCTTGTCATTAAACAAATAAACATCATGCTTCGCGGCAGAGGTTTGTGTTTGATACCCAGTTACAGTGAGCTGACAGCATAACTCTTACTGTCATGGTACTGTGGCTCACGTATGCGGTGTGCGCGGCTGCAGTGTTCGGCTTGTTTTTCTGGTCTCGCAAGCAGCTCTTCACAGGTAAGACATACGACAAAAGGTGTGCCTACCTGCCAGTGTCACCGAGTAACCGAGAGTCTGCTTCTCTTCCAGCTCACGCACAGACGGACAGGTGAACAAATACATAAAGAAAAAAATAAATGAAATGTAGCGTTAGCATGTTTCTCCATTAGAAATGAATTGGACATCTTAAGCTAGTGCGATAGCAAGTGAGTTTGTAATACTATTAATTAATATTACAGAATGTAGTGCTCAGTTGTCATTATTATTCAACCTATGTGTATTTAATTGTGTGTTAATTGATATTTCCTGCCACAATTATTGACTAAAATAATTCACAATATTGTTGTTTTTTTAAAAAATTGAAATACTCTAAACTCATCAAATGGCTCTTGTAACACACTGAAGTCACTTCACCTTAATTTCCGTTTGTAAAATAAACACCTTTAATAAATTCATTAACTTGTACATGGGATAAGTTACATTGCTTTTGTTACCTTAGTTTCAAAAACACAACTTTCAGTTTTATCTATAAGCTTTCAGAAGATGTGCATGGATACAGTGGAAACAGATACACAAACTTTACTTAAACAATGCTTGCAGTAGAGGGTTGACAAAAGGGGGGTAGGATTTATCTTTTGTTCAATTCGATTTTATTTTATTTGTATAGCACCAGATCATCACATACATTATCTCAAGGCACTGTACATAGATAACATCATGCAGACCAGAGAAACCCAACAATTCACACAATGAGTAGGCACTAGGCGTCAGTGGAGAGAAAACACTTTAGAAAATAATCATTAGTACACAATGTACATGAGCCGTAGTACATCACAAAAGAAAATAACTAAATACTAAGTATATTTTAATTGCAAAGTGCAGAGATCACGTGTGCATTCATACAAGAGATCACATCTTCTGCACATAAAGAAGATAACTAATTGGTTTCTTCAACTTTAGAATTAGGAGCAAATGTCAATCTGATATTAATCACAGTAATTATTGATATGAACTGGTTGATCCAGATCTCAGATCTAGCACAACAGCCTTTCTATGTTCAATAAATGTGATATATTTAGAACCTGCACACGTGTACTTATGCTGATGTGTTGCAATTTTGCTGTCATTATCAATTCACTTTGGTTTATGTAACCTGCTTTTGCAACATGGCAAACAAATGTGGCATGGCCTGGCTGCCAAGTGTAGTTCATGTCGCACTGCAACAACTGTTTGGACTGTATCTGCTCCTTTATAACCTGCCGCTGCTCTTCTTTCTCCTGTCAGTATTCGCAGCCTGTTCGTGTCGCCCGACCATGGCACAACAAGACGGCGCTGCCAACAAAAACCCAACTGTAGATGGGCAGCACTCCCACTTTATTGTGGGATCAGTGTCGGAGGAGAATTCGGAAGATGAAAACCAAGGGAAGTTGGAAATGCGGCCGGATGAAAAGGAGACGCGCTCGGTGTCGCCGTCGTCCAGCAGCTCAAACAGCCCGTTTGAAATAGTCTATGACCAAAATGATGCCTCCACGCAGAATCTAAGGTTAGAAACCGCACCTGATTGATCTGCCTCACATTGAGTCTGTTGGTGTTTAATGTTTTTTAGTTTAGTGTAGGCCTGAACAATTCGGGTAAAATATCTACTTGTGGTCTTTCTGACATATATTAGGAATGTGTGTATTGTAGATTTTAAACAAGTTGCAGCATGAAATACCACATATCACATAATAAATTCTATACTATGCAAGGATGTATTTTTTAAGTTGTTATCAAATGCAGAACAATAAAAAAAAAATCAATAATTAAATTGGATTTATTAAATTTCTTTCTCATGCTCAATTTCCTTCAACTCTGTGTCAGGTTTGTGAAGCTGCTTAAATTGTTTCCCTAATTTAAAGAAATACCAATAATTCTTGAGGGTTTTTGGTTGCTATTCATTTCTAAACCTTGAAAACCTGGCTTATCTTGATGACAGCATTTCCTTAAGCAGCATTATATTACAATTTTTTTCTCTGTAGCTGTTTAATATGCTAATGAAAACATGGCAAATATGGACATTGGGATCTTGCATATTCAAATGCTACCTTAGTACAGTATAGCTTACACATGGAGTTCTGTGCTCCTCCTTCACTGGGTAGCCTTTTTTTATACAGTGCATGTGAAAAATGTGGCTTCACTAGCAGCACACTGCTAAAGGGTTCCTGTGTCCTGGCGTGGAGAGTGGACACACATTTCAGGATGGTAGTTTGCAAAAGTTGGAAAAAGTTCACTCATGAATTTTCAGTGGAAAGGAGCTATTCATTACCGACAGAGCTGCAGTGTTCAGTCTCTCAGCCGGCCACAGGGCTTTCACAGTCTTCATTGTGTTTTGTGCATTTTTTTGCAAGACAAAACATATCCCACACTTCTCCCTTTTGGTTTTTATAGTGTTATTATGTAGCCGCTTCACTTTGTGTATTCCTTTTTGCCCACTCACTTATGAGAGACTGATAGTTTCAGTTTTGATGGAACAACATTGCCTCAAAATTAATTGTCCAGTCTAGTTGTTAGTGGTATTTTCATAAGGACAATGGAGAATGAAGGTTGACAGAAATTAGACGAGATTGCAGTTTTATAAACTGGAAATACTTGTAGGGGGGAGTCTTCCTTCTCCACCTCCGTAATTTCTTCTCTGATAGGAGCGTTCAAAGTCTTGCAGTTTCACTGCTGGTTTGAAATTGGAGCCTCCAGTTTGCCTTAGTTTTCTAGTAACCCCTTCAGTGACGCAATAATGCAGTATCAAGCCACAGACGCCAGCCAGACAAACGAGTCGTAGCACTGCCACACCCTCTAGTCTATAGTCCTTCCCCTTTAACTACACTCTCCCCCATATGAGATCCTCTGGGACTGGGGCTTGATTTATAAGAGCTGTTGGAAGCCTTTCTTAAGTCTAGTGAACAGTTCTGTTCATGGTACATACTGTATTTTGGATGTTCTGATCCTTATTCTAAAATGATCGACCATTATTTGTATGTTTGGTTAAACTTATTTCAATCATAACCGCCCTACACTAAGCCATGACTTTTAGACAAGGGACAGTAGCCCAAGCTGCTGCTCCCTGGACAACCTGGTGTCCTATCAGTATGAGCTGATATCACTGCCTTTTGTGTGTTTAATTATTTTCAAAGTTCATCTGTTATTCAAACACTGAATTTTCAAATGACAGCATGATACCCTGTTATTATTGCAGATAATTTATCTAGTCTATTTTCTCAAAAATAATGACCCAAATGTTATTTATGTGCTGCAGTAAATATGTTTTTTTTTGTTTTTCTTCAAATAGACCAAGCATGTCAGGACTACACCTGGTCAAGCAAGGCAGAGATCGCCGGCGCATCGATCTGCAGAGGGACTTCACGGTGGCTTCACCGGCAGAGTTTGTCACCAGATTCGGTGGCAACAAGGTCATCGAGAAGGTAATTATTTTCTTCTTTGGTGATGCTAAAGGCATGCTAATTATGCTAATCATGAAGCTAGTTGTTCGACACACATGAGAAATGAAGCATGCAGTGTACAACCCTACAAATGCTAGCGACTTACCTTCGTGCTGTTATAGTAGAGAGTTTTTTCTACTTTGCTGTACATTGAACTGTCTCACCTTTCCAGGTTCTTATTGCAAACAATGGAATTGCAGCTGTCAAATGCATGCGCTCCATTCGGCGCTGGGCCTACGAGATGTTTCGCAATGAAAGGGCGATCCGCTTTGTTGTCATGGTGACCCCAGAAGATCTGAAAGCCAATGCAGGTGAGCTTGAGCACAGTTTTTCTAAACATGTAATATACCTGTGTGACAACTGTGTTGCAAATGTGACCTCAGCAAGCCAGTATGATGTCACTAATTCTTAGATAGTAATTGCAAACATGCACGCTTTGCATTCTTTTAATTGTCAAGAATATAGATCAATAATCAGACACAAGCTGTGAATTGAGAGGTTGGCCAGTAAATGTGTCAATACTTGACATTGTATCCGCTCTGATTCTTCTTCATCATCATCCTTTTCTTTTTCTTTCGCTTTTTAAGTGCTCTTTTGAGGTCCTTGTCATGCATGCAAACTCACCAAACATGAGAACATGCAAAGATTGTGATCAGGCCGAGGGCTATTCTGTGAATTTTGCAGTAATTATAGTATGTAGCAAGCTTCTGCCTAAACACACCCCACCCTCACCTTCCTTTCTATGTGGGTTACCGTGGCAACCATGGCGTTGGCCAAGTGTATGTTTGCAGGAATAGCATGCCATAGAAAAACCTAGGGCTGGCCGATATATCGATATTTAAGATATATCGATATATTTTTTAAATGCGATATGGAATTAGACCATATCGCGTATATCGATATAGTTCAAATTAGCGATGTGATCCTTGCTCCAGACAAGCCGCTGACCGGAGCTCTCTGCACTGCTCCTCTTGCCCCGCCCCTCTTTCATGCACAGAGAGGGGAGGGGCAGGTACAGACACTCATTCACATGGAGAAGCAGCAACGTCTGCGGAGCGTGCGGAGGAGAGTGTCTGGGTTAGTAAAAGAAAAAGCAGTGGGTCAATCATTTCTAGATGGTTTGGATACAAATCATCGGACGAGCAACAAAACCACGCTATATGTAGGGAGTGCCATAAGCACGTTGCAGCCAGTGATGGAAGCAATACGAATCTTTTTCACCACTTAAAAACGTGGCACACAGTGCAATATGCAGTGTGTGAAACTGCGCGCTGCAGAAGCCACAGGCGCAAGCCGTCCACAACCCGACAAAACTCCAGACAAGTGGTGTGCAATAACAAAAGCGGTGTCCTGTCACATTGCCAAAGACATGTTAATGAAAAGCTAATGAAGACGATGGACCCGAGATATGAGCTTCCCAGTCGCAACTATTGTGCACGATAAGCACTGCTGCAAATGTGACGTCAGACAGTCTTGCAAACCGGCTCGCTAACGTCACCCATTTAGCGTCGACCAGCGATATGTGGTCAAGCAGCACATGTGACAGCACTACTGTTTATCAAAGTAAAATAAAAGAGGGGGAGATGTTTATTGAGTTGCTGCTCTGTTTCTTGTGCAACTGGTTGAGACTGTTCAGATAAGTTAACAAAAAGGAAAAGGTAATCTGAAGCTGATGTTTAAAAATGTTTTTCCTAAAATGAGCACTTTTTTTTGTTGTCTCTTTATATATAAATGCTGTCCTTTACTGCTGTTTGTCATATTTTGTTCTTTTATAAGAGAAGAAAATCTGTAATTTGATTTTCAAAAGCCATTTATAGTTGTCAAACTAAAACATTTTGATATTGTACATTTCTCATATACACATATTTATTTTAAGAAAAAGATAGGCCTATTTTATAGGCTATTTTTATTATTATTTTTTGTTTAAATGTGCACCATATGGAGCTTTAATTTTATAAAAGGCACTCCTGTTGTTATACAGTGTTTATGTTTTCATGTTATTATTATATGAGTAGTTTTCAATAAAACTACTCATATTTGGCTTTGACTTTGACTGAACATTTCATTTCACAGCTCTCACTTAGCGGAAAAAATATCGAGATATATATCGTATATCGTTATTCAACCAAAATATATCAAGATATGACTTTTGGTCCATATCACCCAGCCCTAGAAAAACCTGTATTTGTCAACCTCAATAAGTGATCATTTAAATATTAAGACCTCTGACAGTGAAATAGGTAGGTCATTCATACATAATGTATCCTAAATTGCAGCTTTTGCAATTTGCTTAAGAGTTGCAAGGGTAAAACGCAATCTCTCTCATGGGTTGGTTTGGACAGTATTAATAATAGTTTTCTGTTTTTCATCTTTTCCCCCCCACAGAGTATATCAAAATGGCAGATCATTATGTACCTGTGCCTGGAGGGACCAACAACAACAACTATGCCAACGTGGAGCTCATTCTGGACATCGCCAAACGAATACCTGTGCAGGCAGTATGGGCTGGCTGGGGTCATGCTTCAGAGAACCCGAAACTCCCAGAGCTGCTGCAGAAGAATGGCATCGCTTTCATGGGTTAGACAACTTTCCTACCTTTCTTATGACCTTTGTGTGCGTTTTGTGAGAGTTTGTGTGTATACAGCAGCAGAGCAGGGGCAGGTGGGAAACAAATCACTTCCTGTGTGCATCGCAGGAATGTTGCCAGTTGACATGAGATCTAAACACTGCTGAGAACCACATGGAGAGTCATGTGGAGCTGATACTCTTAATCAGCATTGTTTTAACTAATTTAACAATGGCTTTAATGTAACAGACATTTGTCTATATTTACAAATTATGATTAAAATATTATAATATTTATTCATTATTTAATAAATATATATTTTTTACTGTCTTCTCTTTCCTCAGGGCCCCCGAGTCAGGCGATGTGGGCTTTAGGAGACAAGATTGCCTCCTCCATTGTCGCTCAGACAGCTGGAATTCCAACTCTACCCTGGAGCGGAACAGGTAGGTTAAAGTTTGAAGGTTTATTTTTTTTATTTTTTTTCAATCATTGCATGGTTTTAAAAATATTGTATAGTGTGTGTCGCCCCAAGAGAAATTAAAGTGAATGTAAAGTGATTGAAAAATAATCTCTTGAAGGGAAAATTTGTGACGAATCACCATGCCACTCACACATTCATGCAGCAGATCTGAATACACTATTAGTCAAATCAAACTCACATTCTTCCATTTCTGTTGAAAGACGCTTCACCATACATGCTTAACGCTTTCCTGAAGGAGTAACTATGGTAGTAACTGCAGGAATTAATTAACAAATTACTCCACCAGCAGAAAACACACCTGGGAGTCTCACACACACACACACACACACACAAGCAAATAACTTCACCTCTCTCAATGGAGCACTCATGCTCATGTATTAAAAAATACCAATGTATACTGTTGACATTTTGAAAAATACAGTGATATAAAAAAATAAAATAAAGTCATTCTCTTCTATGAGACACTGGGGGCGTGTCCATTGGAGGAGCCTCACACACACTCACACATATATGATGCATTTGTCTCATGTCATTGTCAGGCCTGACAGTAGAATGGACAGAAAACGACCAGAAAAGGAAGACCATCAATGTTCCTCAAGACGTGTATGAGTATGGCTGCATTCAAGATGTAGAGGACGGCCTGAAAGTAAGCATGTCATCTCACTGACGTATATTCATGTATGCATGCTGGGAAGCTGTTTTTTGTTTATTTATTTATTTGTTTATGTATTTGTTTGTTTATTTGTCAGGCTGCTGAGAAGGTGGGCTACCCTGTAATGGTGAAAGCCTCTGAGGGTGGTGGTGGAAAAGGAATCCGCAAAGTCAACACTGCTGATGATTTCCCTAACCTCTTCAGACAGGTAGGTGGAAATTCACACTAATTTAATGTCAAACGTCATGCAGGACTTGACATATTGTACAATGGGATTTAAATGTGTTGTAAAGGTCTGCCTACATTCTGGGGTGCTTTACAATACTACCTTTTGATTTGAGTTGATGATATGATGTTTTTATTTTTATATTTTAGTATTTTTGCCAACTGTACACAGTTCAAAGAAGTGATCTTAAAACCCCAGAAGAACATGTACAGTAACGTATTACACTTATTTGCCCCCAATACCACCACCCCCACTCCAACACAGACACACAATAAAAACCAACCCAATCAGCCACTGCAGTGCACTAAATATATATTCAGTCAACAAACAAGCAATTAAACAGTCCAAACAAAAATGCAAACCAAAAAATAGACAACTCAAAAATACCACTACAGTCCGAGGTTTTCCAGATTCCCACAAAGGGCATTGGCACAGTGGCAACAGTGCATTCACAATGGACGGGAAGATATTTTTTTTTTTCAGCATTTGTGGCTTGCCCAGCTTTGGGGTTAGGGTTAGTAATCATGAAATCATGGGATCATACTATCCTCTGCTTTACACTATGATAGCAATATGCAGAACAAATTTATTTTGTATTTCCTAACAAATGGATGTACTCTCACTTTGCTTCTCCAGGTCCAGGCAGAGGTTCCAGGGTCACCCATTTTTGTCATGCAGCTAGCCAAGCACGCCCGCCACTTGGAGGTCCAGATCTTGGGTGATCAGTATGGCAATGCCATTTCCCTGTTTGGTCGAGATTGTTCTGTGCAGCGACGTCACCAGAAGATCATAGAGGAGGCTCCTGCTACAATTGCCACTTCTGTTGTTTTTGAGGATATGGAAAGGGTATAAACCCTAATAAATATACACCAAAGCTCATAATGGAGTATTAAGACCAACACAATTTTAATCTTCATATGAACAGACCTGCTCTCTACCCCGCAGTGTGCAGTGAATCTGGCTAAGATGGTGGGATATGTCAGTGCAGGTACAGTGGAGTATCTCTACAGCCCGGAGGGCAGCTTCTACTTCCTGGAGCTCAATCCTCGTCTGCAGGTGGAACATCCCTGTACTGAGATGGTGGCTGATGTCAACTTGCCTGCAGCTCAGCTCCAGGTCAGACTTCACCTGTGCGCTTCTCCTACTAGAATAGTAGTTGCATTATATGCATGCATTCAAGTCAGCGACTACACTGAAGCAGAAACAAGTTAGATCGCTTCACCGCCTTCACTTCCCTGCACTCGATGGGCCCCATATCACTAGGCAACCAATGGCTAAAGGAGGAGGCAGCACTCAAAAACATTGTATTAGGATGCAGTGGTTGTAGAAGCTCAGGGTCACATGGTCTGTACTCCGTTTGGGGCTGTGTGTAAATAGGTCAGTGGCAGATGGGCAGTGTTGTTGGGATTACTGTGCAGTGGAGCTGATTGGGTGTTACTGTGGGAGTGCCACACACACGGAAACAAAAGGACTCTCTAAATTTTTTTTAATTATTGACTGCCGAGAGACCCCAAAACATGATGTTGACAGCAGTCAGTGAAAATTCGAGTGGTTCATTCAAAGTAAATATATTCATAAGCCACGTACAGAGGAGATTCCCAATTTTTAGCACTTTTAGCTAGAAATAGAAGTGTTTGATTCATGGAAAGTGTGGTTTGAAAATATTGACACAAATCTAATTCCATAAATAGTATAGTATACGCTGTAGGGCTGGTACCTAATTGTTAGATTAGGTTTGATTTTAAAGCAGTTAACAATACAAGATTTTTTGTGGGAAATACAGTCAAATAATATCATATAATATAAATAATCAGGTCTATTAACTTCAATTCTCTTTTATTGATACAAACAGAACAACAATAATTCTGAGGAAACCTGGAAAAGAAACATCAGTGAGCCTCTCACAGCAGAGTTTAATAGAGAATTTATTCATTTAGTCATGTAGTGGGTGTACTCACAAGATCGAAGAATTTTGTCCCACTCTTTATGTGCTCTTATGTGTTTAAAGCTCTGTTTGTTTATGGATTGTTAATCTGTTCATAAACTCCTGTTTACATTTACATTTAATCACACTGTCTTCTGTCAGATTGCTATGGGTATTCCTCTTCACCGGATCAAAGACATCAGGATGCTTTATGGTGTCCAGCCCTGGGGAGACAGTCTCATTGACTTTGAGGGTCTGTCTACTGCCCCCTCCCCACGGGGCCATGTCATTGCAGCACGAATCACCAGTGAAAATCCTGATGAGGTATGTTTTGCTTCCTCGTTCCACATATTCAAAATTCAAAACTTGCCAAAGCCACATGTAATTAAATCCGATGATGTGTGCCTTTTTATGTTGTCACATTTATACTTAGGAATTCTGTTTTGCTCCTAAATAATCCATTGCTTTTTAAATAGAGGAGATGAGACTTGATGTTTGTGTTTGATTGCAGGGATTCAAGCCAAGC
Organism: Microchirus variegatus; assembly: GCF_963457635.1. NCBI lineage: Eukaryota > Metazoa > Chordata > Actinopteri > Pleuronectiformes > Soleidae > Microchirus > Microchirus variegatus. Next base: position 17,769,182 of record NC_139803.1, read on the forward strand.
TCTGGAACCGTGCAGGAGCTGAATTTCCGCAGCAATAAGAACGTTTGGGGCTACTTTAGTGTTGCCGCAGCTGGAGGTCTGCACGAGTTTGCTGACTCCCAATTTGGACACTGCTTCTCCTGGGGAGAGAATCGTGAAGAAGCCATCTCGTGAGTACACAGAATGTTAGACAGGTCACTCTGGAACCTTTTATTTATTCCTTTATAGTCACTGTTTCTATGATTGTCTAATCAATGGTATTTATTTTTGTCTTAATTTAATTGTTTAGCAACATGGTGGTGGCTCTGAAGGAGTTGTCTATCAGAGGAGACTTCAGGACAACAGTGGAATACCTCATAAAGCTTCTGGAGACGGAAAGCTTTCAGCACAACAGCATTGACACAGGCTGGCTGGACAGACTCATCTCAGAGAAGATGCAGGTATGCAGACTTGTTCCAGCCATGCATACTCGGGGATAATGACAAAAAGATCATGTTTGACATACTCAATTTGTGAGCTAGCCCCAGTTTGGACCATGTATTGACATCTATCCTGAAAGTGGACAGCTCTAAGTATGACTGTTAAAATGGATCCTGACTTTGCTTACTCTTTACTTACTACTTTCATTTTACTCATACAGGGCCTTAACAAATCATTAATAACAGAATACACAAAAAAGAGCAGAGGAAATGAAACGGACCAAGAAATAACATGACGGGTACATAGAAGGAAAACAAAGAGTGGGAGGAGTAAATCAATACACTACAAGTGCAAATATTATGTGAAATCAGATTTTAAAATACTTTCAGTTCACTGCAAAACTGCAGCAGGTCAGATTTTTGATGTCCAATTTAAAGACACTTCAAGGATGTATTCCATATGTCCACTTGAGGGTCATGGTATCAGTGCTGAAACCACACTACAGTCAAGTTTTGAAGATAATGAGACTTTGGTTTATTCTTTGAAATTCTAGCTCAAACTCAAGTCCTTAATTATTTGTTGGTTGTTGTGTGCAGGCAGAGCGCCCTGACACCATGCTGGGAATTGTGAGTGGGGCTCTTCACGTGGCAGATGTGAATCTCAGGAATAGTGTGTCCAACTTCCTGCACTCTCTGGAAAGGTGATGATAATGATCTCAATCATAAAATCGTCAATATGAGGCAGTGATTTAAACTGTGTTACGAGACTCTTTGTGTTCCAGGGGCCAGGTGCTGCCAGCACACACACTACTCAACACCGTGGATGTGGAGCTGATCTACGAAGGCACCAAGTACGTTCTGACTGTGACACGCCAGTCTCCCAACTCCTATGTGGTCATCATGAACAACTCCTCAGCCGAGGTTGATGTCCATCGGCTCAGCGATGGAGGTCTTTTGCTGTCATATGATGGCAGCAGTTACACTACATACATGAAGGAGGAGGTGGACAGGTAAGAGAAGACTGATGATTGCTCTTTCTATTAGTTTAGCATATAATGAAAATGAATTTATAACTAAATCTTTCATTTTGCATGTTTGTGAATAGGGATGAGTCAGTGGTATCAGTGTCTCTCAGGTACCTGTTCAAATGACTGCATCCAATTCTGGAAAAAAAAACCTAGAAACCCTAGATATCCCATAAAGCTTCACTAACTACAGACTGTTAAAATGTAAACAAAAGGCAGCTAGACCATTTTAAATAAGTCATGTATTTCATCTTTATGGTAGCAAAATACTCCTTACACACTTGGAGAATAATGTTTTTGAAATGGCTGAATATGGCTAGTTGGTAGATTCCTCAGCACAAGTTAACAGAAAGATGTAAGATGTAAAGATATAAGACAACTATATCTGACAGATATTGATATCATATTGGTAGATAATCGAGGTTGTGATATCTGTATGTAAAGGTGATATATGCAAGCGAGGAATGGTCAAAGTCTTCTTTCTGCCTAAAGGTATCGCATCACGATTGGAAACAAGACTTGTGTTTTCGAAAAGGAGAACGATCCGTCACTGCTGCGGTCTCCATCAGCAGGAAAAATCATTCAGTACACAGTGGAGGATGGCGGGCATGTGTTTTCTGGCCAGTGCTATGCTGAGATAGAGGTACAGTGCTGTATGTTGTCGACCAGGAAGATGTAAGATTAGATAATGCTCCGTTTTATTTTGTTGAGTGCCTTTTTTTCCAATGGAAACTCTGATGTCCACTGACTTCCAGGTGATGAAGATGGTCATGACTCTCACAGCTGCAGAGTCTGGTTGCATCCACTATGTGAAGAGAGCTGGTGCAGCACTGGAGCCCGGCTGTGTCATTGCCAAGCTGCAGCTGGATGACCCAAGCAGAGTGCAGCAGGTATTTCATAGACATTTGTTATGTAGTAACTTAATAGGATTCTGAGTGCTTTCCATATACCTGCTACAAAGTCAGACATGATATGGATGGCCACTATTTGGCAAATATTTGCTGTACCATTGCTGATTAATCAGCATTACATGGCTGCAAACAAGGATGCAAGGAATAATGGATTCTAGCAACTTAACGAAAGGCTCAACTAAAATATACACCTGCTTAAATCTACAGTATAACCTGTTCTGACTGGAAAATGAAGTTCTCTCTCCACATCAATGTCCAAAAAGAAAATAAGTGATTGTACACCATGGCACACAAGAGTTCTTAATCCACTGCTGCCTCCTGCAGTCATTTCAAATAGGTTATTTTGTCAATTCAGTGATTGAAATCCTTTGTTTCTTTGTAACTGAGTGACACAAGTTATCAAACTAGACAGCAGGAGACCAGTAGCTCCCGCTTGCTGATTTTCTCAATGTACTTTGGAGGCGGGTAAGGCTGTTGAACAGACAAATATAGTATTATAATATTAACCCATTGACGCAGGGAAAGCATTGCCGCATTTCTACCATTAGAGCCGGGAGAGCGGCTGCGCGTTCTATTCTACCATAGAAACCGGTAAAGCGGATACGTCAATTTTCGGGGGTATAAGGGTTCCTCGCGACATTGTTTTGAAATTACTTCCCGCAAACATGGAGGACTTTGACAGCGGAGAGATTTCTGAAGGCAGTGGTTTTGAGGAGTTTCGTCTTCGATGAAGTCATCGATGAAAACTTCAAACGCGCTGAACAAATTGACCGGGATTTATGGTTAAGACATAATTATGTTTGAAGACGACGAGGTTGGCGATAATGACGATAAGTACCACCGTAATCACCGCCATGTGAAGACTGTTACAGTCATTACATGCTGTTCTTCTTCTTCACACTCCATCAGGACTAAATCAAGGCACTGACACAAGTTGATATTACTTTATTTTCTTACAGTTTTTTAATTGAAAATAGTTATTTACTATAATTTTGCATTTTAGTATCTAAATAAACTAAATGTCACAGGAGAGCCACATGTGTAAGCTCTCAAATATTTTTTAAATTGTGTTCCTATCTGCTGCAGAGGCTGAGAAATCAGTCATTTAGTAGCCATTGAAGCTCAGGTTTTAAAGGCATTTTTTCCAGGCGCTTCAGGTCTTAATGGGTTAAAGCGTAGATTTGATCAGATGAGCCATTTTATTAAGGGGCTTAAATCCGTTTTTCCTTGTGTCCATGCTGAAGGCCATGTTTTCAGTGAAGACAATGCTACATACTGATTCCCAGGGACATGCATGGCAGGGTTGGCACCGAGTATTTGTTTGTATCTCATATAACCACTCTTAAAAAATCGACTATCAATTCAGCCCTTTGAGGAATTGTTTTGCACATATCTTGATCAAGTTAATTGATCAAGTTAACTGCTTGATTCTTTGGATTTAGATCCATTTCAGACCCTAATTCTTCCTACTATAGCAGCGCATTCACAATGCCTATATAAGAAACAATGGCATATGTATTTGTCTTGTAGGCAGAGCTGCACACCGGGATCCTGCCTTCTCTCCAGACCGTAGCTCTGAGAGGAGAGAAGCTCCACAGAGTCTTCCACAATACACTCGATCACCTTGTTCACATCATGAACGGCTACTGTCTTCCAGAACCTTTCTTCAGTGCAAGGGTGAGCATTTTCTACACAGCTCAATGAACACAGCAAAAGCAACACTATTGTCTTGAAACTGTTATGTAAATATATGCCGTGTGAAAATTGTGACTTTCCTAGTTGAAGGAATGGGTGGAGAGGTTGATGAAAACGATGCGTGATCCCTCTTTACCACTGCTTGAGCTTCAAGACATCATGACCAGTGTGTCAGGTCGCATCCCTCCGGCTGTGGAGAAATCCATCAAGAAGGAGATGGCTCAGTATGCCAGTAACATCACCTCTGTGCTCTGCCAGTTTCCCAGTCAGCAGGTGAATCACATTTTTCTAACTATGCACACTAGCTTCTCTCTAACCAGTATTTCCCATGTAATATCTACAGTGTGACGGTCCACCATTGTCTAATTTGCCCCATCAAAGTTTCAAAAGATGATAATTTGGTGTTTTATACTGCCATAGGCTGAAATTATAATGTGAGAAACACAGTTGTACAGTACACAACACTGCCTTATTGTTTTGTTTATTTACACATATTGTATAACAAAAACAAACCGGAAATACGATTTCCATCAATTTCAATAATGGAGAATGGACTAAAAATCACCCAGGGGTCTTTAACTGTCATATTAAAGAAACTAGTTTCTCAATATATTCAATATATAAACAATATAAACTTATTAATAATGCTGGAGTTTAATAGCCATTACTTGGGAAACTATGATAGTGATGCATAGTTGATCAGAAGCACTCCGTATAATTATAGATTGATGGATAGTTATTCTCACTAATTTCACCCCCTGTTTGGACCTTGTGTTCCCTGCTGGTTCCTGAACACACAACTTGGATATAACAAGAACAAGCTGATCTAAGGGGTCAGCGATGCCACTGGGATAGATTATGAGTCGCCTCAGTTGTCGGGATTAAATGCTTATATGGTTTATTTGCTTTGTTTCCAGATTGCAAATATCCTTGACAGCCACGCTGCTACTCTGAACAAGAAGTCAGAGAGAGAAGTCTTCTTCATGAACACTCAGAGCATTGTCCAGCTGGTGCAGAAGTGAGTGTTTAACTCGGCATCCTAACATGATGTCTCACGTACAGACCACTCAGGTTTAACTGCAGAGAATGGTATTTTGTCAGTTTTCTGCTGGCTAGTTTTGTGGAATGTCACATGCTGGCAATGTTATTAGATTTGTGATTAAAGGACATTGTTTAAGTTATATTATTACCAGTGCGGCACTCGTTTTCCTGTGTTTATTATCCAAACAACGTCAAAGTTGGCAGTGCACACTCCGGGATCCTTAGTAGGGCTGCAACTAATATTTTCAATATCAATTAATCTGTTGATTATTTTCTTGATTAATGTGGAGCAAAGAACCAGAAAATATTCACATTTAAGAAACATGGGAAAACGTGTTTTAATTCTTTAAAAAAACACTCCAACTTATAATAATAAAATAGGATTTTCAGCCCTAGTCCTTAGTAAATCATCTGCCAAGTTTTAAGTATGTCAGCCAACCCGTTAGACAGTTAGGTCATTCCAATTTATTGAATCTGGGGTTTAACCTCATGTGTTGATGACTTTTTCACATTTTACTATTGTTTTTTTCTTCTCTCCCTCAGATATCGCAGTGGAATACGAGGTCACATGAAGGCGGTGGTCATGGACTTGCTCAGACAGTACCTGAAAGTAGAGATCCAGTTTCAGAATGGTGAGGAGCTCGGAGACACCCACTGTCATACCGAGTAGTTTCTTAGTACCTGTGTGCAATAGTGTTTATCATGAATCATTGCATCTCCACATTCTCTCCCTTTGGTGATACACTTTTATCAGTTTATCAAATTGTGTTTGCTTGTTGTTAACAGGGCATTATGACAAATGTGTGTTTGCACTACGGGAGGAAAACAAAGGCGACATGGCCAACGTGCTCAACTATATCTTTTCCCATGCTCAAGTCACCAAGAAGAACCTGCTGGTTACGATGCTTATTGTAAGTGTCCTTTTTTACTGTCAATTTTTGTTCCTCAGAAATGTCCCCACCAATGTTCCCACATTTTTATTACTAAAAAGGGTCTGACAGGGTCTAATAACATAACATTTGTAGATTAAATAAAGCAAAAAAAAAATGAATTGGAATTGCCTTACAATGGCTAAATCAATATTGAATATTAAATATTAAATATTAAATATTAAATATTTAATATTAAATATCAATATTCAAGTTTCAAATTATATGCACGTCATTTGGAGTACTCACAACTAAATACATTTCAAAGATTGGTGAATATTCTGTGGAAAATAATTTCTGAATGATTTCCCATTGAAATTAGCAGTATAGAAATGCCATCAGTTTTTCCTGATTTCCTCTGCTGTATTTCAGTGGAACAGCACTTACAGCCTGTAGTCACGTGTATGTTAGCCAATAATAATATAATAATTGGGGGGTCCCCATCTCCCATTTGTTGCGTAATACTGTTTCACCACCCTGTAGTATTGGCTATCTTCCCTGTCAGATGGGGGCTTGTGTGGGCCTTTTCCACAGCGCCATTTGGAAAGCAATTATTAAAACATTAAAAATACACAATTAGAAATGAATAATTTACATTTTGTCTGGTTTAAAAGGATAAGAAATAATGTAAACTGTATTATGTATGTAAAACTGAATTTTTTTTTTTTTTTTTCTTTAGGAAAAAAACATGCTTTCCAATTACACTGTAACATGTTTAGACCCCCCTCAAATTTTGCATTTGAGGCTTTCAGGGGGTCTTGAGTGTTAATCAGGGGGATCTAACCCCCCTAGACCCCCCTGTATTTCGCACAGTGAACCCCTTAGCTTAGCTTATTAATTTTAAGGGTGAGGTAACTTTATGTGTGAACTGTGTCTTTACAGTGAATTAAAGGCATTGAGTTTGATGAATATGTGGTTTAGAATATCAAACTAATAATTATTAAATTTCTTGTGTTTAGGACCAGCTGTGTGGTCGTGATCCCACTCTGACAGATGAACTGATGGCCATCTTGACTGAACTCACCCAGCTCAGCAAGACGACCAACGCCAAGGTGGCGCTGCGTGCTCGGCAGGTCAGATGTTTACTTATACTTCTGGGTGGCATTAACAAACTTATTTTTAAAGGCCCAATAATGGGCATTTGGAGACAACAAAAGGATTTCTTCTCTATGTTCCATAACTAACATTCCACCACCAGATGTCACTGTGGACTCTATTTAGCGACTGATTTATTTACTCTCAGGGAAAACAAATATGAGAGAAATGAGATTTCAAGTTATGTAATGTTACTAAACATGAAACATACTTTTACACTCTTTACACAGGTATTGATAGCTTCCCACCTTCCCTCTTATGAGCTTCGACACAACCAGGTGGAGTCCATCTTCCTGTCTGCCATTGATATGTATGGACACCAATTCTGCATTGAGAACCTGCAGGTAGGTGACAAAGAACATTAAATATTGTGTTTTGCTTGATCTAATGTTCATTAATAAATTTCAAATCATCCCCCCTTTTTTTTATAGAAACTGATCCTTTCAGAGACGTCCATCTTCGACGTCCTGCCCAACTTTTTCTACCACAGTAATCAGGTAGTCAGGATGGCTGCGCTAGAGGTGAGACCTAAATTGATCTGATCATTGACTTTACCTAATCTTAAAGACAACTGCAAACAATTAAAGGGATAATTCCATTTTTAAAATTGTGGTTGTATTAGGTACTTATACATAGTCAGTATAGTCATATGTTGTCAGTGTGAACAGGCATCTATTAAACTAGTTCCTGACGCAAGGGGTGAGCCAAGGTGCTGACGATGTCAGTTGGTGCTGACACTGTGTCGATACCTCTTACAACCGTACTTTCAAAAAACCTTAGTTATCCCCTTTAACATATCTAATGAATATTGCATGTGGTTTCCTCTCATGTAATTGTAGGTTTATGTGCGTAGAGCGTACATTGCCTACGAGCTCAACAGCGTTCAGCATCGGCAGCTCAGGGACAACACGTGCATCGTAGAGTTCCAGTTCATGCTGCCGAGCTCTCATCCCAACAGGTATCACACTCGCATGAAAATGTCTGACAATGCTCATGTGCTGTGCATCGCCTCTCCTGCCCTCCCCTCCCCAAAATAGCATTGTGGACACCTGTCGGTAATTACATCAGCAGTGGATGTAGAATTATGCTTTGGTGGCAGTGATGCTAGCAGCACCATAATGTAATCACAGCTAGCATCAGCTTAAACAGCACTCTTTATTCTTTTATCTGCTTAATACACTTGTATTAGTCCGTTGCGTATGTGTTTGTAGATTAAGTAATGTGCCTGTTTGCATGTGCCATAGTCGCACAAAAGGTGTCCACTACTCCACCAGAAACTCCTTGGTCATGACCTCAATGTTGTCTGCGGCTCCTCCCCCTTCCTCCCGCTCACCTCTGTCATTGTTCACCGTTGTTCTCAGTTTCAGTGCTCCTGATGTGCAAAAGAAGGTATTTTACAGAATGGAAAATACTTTCCTCGGTATGTCAAAAGTGCAAGTGCTATAAGCAACAAAGTTCCCAGCCTGGTCAGTCTCATGTCAGTTGTTCCTTATTGTGAATCTTGGACAAACTCATCTGATGGTATATTGAACCTGAGAATCGGAGAGAGACACCAGAGATGAACTAGGAATTTTTGAAAAAAAAAACAAACAAAAACAAAAATAAAAAACTGCACTGTGGCATTTCTGCAGCACTCAAATTCCACATCCTACTTGTGTGAATGTGTTTGGTATGAACGTCTGTATGATTTGCTTGTTGCTCGTTTGCTTTTATTTTTTGTTTTGCTGTTGTGTTTTGTCTTGTGGTAGAAGTCCTGTTAATGCCATTATAGCCGCATGTCATTGCATGCTTGTGCTTTAATGTGTCTGAATTAACCTTCATGTTTAGAGTGTGAAGATTTTACCTGGTGACAAAGAGGCATTGGGTTCGCATGATGCATGTTGTAAAGGGAACAGTCAAAGTGTGTTCATTTGTCTAATTTTTCATATTTATTGCTAGGGGTTGGGGCTGCAGCTAACGGTAATTTTCATAATCGATTCACCTGTCGATTATTGACTCTATTACTCGATTACTTGTCTGGCTTCTCAAACCAAAAATATTCAGTTTAAATAAATTATTTATTATATGGAGTGAAGAAACAGAAACTATTCACACTGAAGAAGCTGATTTTTTTTTTCATTATTGCATATGTAGATAGAAATTACTCGCAATAAGTTTATATTGATGAATTTCCATCATCGGGATAATTGCTATTGGGGCGAACTATTAATATTTCATGTGCCTTGAAAATGCTGTCTAGTTTTGCTAACATCTTTCCAGTCATTCTAAGATAAGAGTCTTGTTTTTCACTTTAAAATGTATAATATGTACCCTGTCTTCACTGCAAAAAAAACCACAACTAACTTTTACAATAATATTATGATTTACAATTATTTTTGGTCAAGATAACCTTGGCAGGACATTTTCATATCCTTCAATTCCTATTGAGTGAATCATTTAGAAACAGATATATACAGGACACATGTCAAAGTTCACCCACATACACACACTGCACCTTGACTGTCCTGATGCCTGCCACTAACCACTTTAGTAATCGATGTTGTTTGATTGCAGAGGGAACATCCCCACTCTAAACAGGTATTGTAAATATCCTTTTTATTGCATTGTATACTAGTGACTGTAGATGTGTTGTATGATCAAAACAGTAATTCATTTGAGAATGAATTCACTTGCACTTATTTGAGTCACTTTGGATAAAAGTGTCTGCTAAATGACATGTAATGTAATAGAAGGAAATTCCGCTGGAGTTTAAAGGGTGATTTTGTAATTTGTTTTGAAAACACCTTTTTAATGTTATTTGTTGAAATCCTTTTCACATCCAGTCCAAAAGCATTCATAGGGCTTTTACACATGTTTGGCTTCAGGACCAAATTTTGACCCAATTGCCACATTTACACCAAAAAATAAATTAGTTCAGAACCTTAAAAGTTGGTCACCAGCAGGAAACATAAAATTAGTTTTTGTTTTCCCCTGCAAATTGTCTTCAATCTTCAAGTGACATGTTGGTGCAAGTTATAGACAAGAGGGCGAAACAAATTGCAACATAACTGTGAAAATGGTGTAGGAAACAAAGGACATGCTGCAAAAACAGAACTTTAAATGGTTGCAATAGCAGACTTTACTGCAGCCCATTACCTTCTCCATTTCTGCCCTCTTGGAAGTAAGACTGCAGTGAAGACCGCTTAATTGATACTGACTGAATCACTTGTAGAAGCACATATTAGTGACTGGTACACCAGCAAATATTGTGTAGGACACCCTGTTGATGCAAATGCTGTGATGGGTGCAGATGGTGCAGTACGTCATAAAACCAGTTGGTAGCAGTAGAGGTCAGTTGAGATAATGCAGTATGTCAAACATGTCCATTGCCTTTGCTGTTAAAGGTTAATAAAGCAGCCGTTGTAGTAAATTAGGTGGTGGATTTTATGGTCATTTTTCAAAATGGCTGTGTATCTTAATGTGTATTGTATAGTGATATGTACCATATGACGAGGATGTAGAAAATACTCGGCCCTATTGGTTGTGCTCCAAAAGCAACAAAAACACTTGTTTTTATCAGCATTGGCTCTCAGATTGTGAAGAGGATAAAGACAAATTATAAATAAAGTGCTTTTGAAACAAACCATAGATTACAGCTTTAGGTCAACAAGGAGTTTGTTATGCAGCTGTTTGATGCTTTACATTTTATCCAAAATAGAAATAATTCATCACCTGTACTGTAGTCTGGTTGATAAGGTTACTGTCTCTCGCTGACGACTGCATGGCCTTTGGCGTTCAGCTGCTGTGTCAATCATTTGTGTCTCTGTGTGTGTGTGTTTGTGTCTTTGTGAAAGAGTGTTTCATGTTTACCTATTGTCTGTGTGTGTGTCAGTGTTGTAGAGACTTGAAATACCACATGAGCATATTAATATGGTGTAAGGTAATTGAAATACATGTTTGTAAGCTAGTGCAAATCTCCTGAACTGAAACGTGTGACTGTCCTGCCAGGAAATTGACCACTCCAATCCTGGGCACTATTAAGGAAATGGGAACTAAATTACAGGAAACGAAATCCCACGACCTTAAGGCACAAGATAGTAAATCGAAGGATGATGGCGCTGAGAGGAAAAATGTCTCAGATTCGGAAACTGTGGACAGGTTTGACACCCAAAAACCTCCTGAGCACTTTCAGTGGGTGTCTTTTTGGGAAGCCTTCCTACAATCAAAGGACTAACACCCAACAAAATGAAAATGTCAATCTTTTAAATGGATTTTCCTGGTGGATTTACGTTCCTTTGTTCCTGTGAAAGGAAAGTGTTCTTCCGTTTAATCTTACTAACCTGTGGCCTATCTCAGAAGAAGAATTGGTGGCATTATGTAACATTGCTTTCACTGTGTTCACTTAAAATTGGGTTATAACTTGTTTTATAATATATTTTGAACCTCTTTGGAGAACCCCCCCTCCCCCCTCTTACAGTTTTAATACATCCAATGTCTTAAAATTGCAAAAAGCTGAGGAATTAAAACTGTAGTGAGGATCTTTTCTTTGGGTATCTTTACCTAGCCAGTCAAGTGATGTGGCAGATTTCCTTATTAACTGCTCTTTCTTGACACTTTAGGATGTCATTCTCATCCAACCTGAACCACTACGGCATGGTGCACGTAGCCAGCGTCAGCGATGTTCTGCTTGACACATCTTTTACACCACCTTGTCAGCGCATGGGAGCCATGGTCGCTTTCCGGTCCTTCCAGGAGTTCACAAGGTCAGGCCTTGTTAGAAAATAGAGCTAGATATGGGTATATTTTGCTAATAGGTGATATCAGAAGTGTGATTAATGGTATGTATGTTCTCTTATAGGAACATCACAGATGTGTTGAGCTGCTTCACTGACTCTCCTCCCCAAAGTCCCACTTTCCCAGACGGTAGTAATCCTGTGCTGTATGTTGAAGAGGACAACAAGGTGATGAGAACAGACCTCTGACAGGCCCTGTCGCAAGCAAAGTCCTATAAAAGTATAGTTTATGTGATCAAAAGTGAGAGTTTTAAAGTGATTGTTTGGGTTTTTTCAAGTGTTTGGATGAGGTACTGATCCACAGTCTTGCTCCCTGTAGCAAGAATTGGCTTGAAACATGGAAGCTCATCTCATTAAAAACAAGACTTCCAACAGAGGCACAAGAAAAACATACAAAAAAACTAAGCACTCAAGTGGATCAATTCTTTGGTATGGTAGTTTCCAGTTGGAAAAACGTTTTCTAATAACTAATTCTTGAGATATTGTTGACTCAAGTGGGCTTTGAATCTTTTGTTTTAGTTTTTTGCCTTTTATTCACTCTGGCAGCCATGCGTTCAGTGAAGATATTTGTTTGTGTGTTGAGCTGGTTTAGTGCTGGCACACAGTGCAGTCAGGTGTGACTATGGGCTCTAACTTAAACCCAGTACAAAGTGGCATCATTGCAAGTTTGCAACTGACACAGTTGACAACCAGTGCTCTCGTCATGTAGGTGCAAGTGAGTCCGTCGGTTTGTCGGTCTTAAACTGAGGTGTGGTCAGGTTCCGTGTCTGTGCATTGCTATCTTCAGGCAGCAAAAAGACACCGTGCCATTGACCAACAAAAAAACAGACTTAAGACTTAAGTCAATGGCGCAGTATTTTCATGCTTATCTAAACGGTGCATTAGATGTACCCATATAGGCGAGTTCAGTGCCCCTCTTCCTCCCCTTTTGCATCAGTTAAATGCAGGTTGAATGTCGGTACAATTGCTTATCCTGCACAGTCTGTCAGAAGGGACAGAGGGTCAGTAGACGGTGGAGGCATAAGTTCCACAGGCCAAGGTCCGCATACCAATCCTTCACTGTTCTTGCTCTGTTGTGAGGTCTTGATCTGCTTTCTAAATACAACCCCTTTGCACGAGTTGGACACACCCTAGTGCACTTGTGCCATGCACTATAGATAGTTTAAATAGGCCCATGTGTCAATACCTCATACAGCCACATCTCAAAAAAAAAAAAAAAACTCAACTATCCCGTTAAGTACAGTACATACTGTAAGAAACCGATTACTCTGAAACCTTTCAGGGACAGTCCCTGAAAGGTTTCAGAGTAATCGGGACACATACATATGTGTCTTCAGTCACATTAAACAATGTCTATTTTCTAACATTATAAATTTGCCCACTACTTGAGAAAATCTGTAAGAGCCCATAACAAATTCAGTCATTGTTAGTCGGATTTCTACATCTTTAATTTTTATTTCTGCTTGACATGGTACAGGAAAATGTCAGATGTACTTACAGCATTTTGAACCTATCACAGGTTGTAACTCGAGAGAATTATGTAAAGATGCATTCTAATGCCACGTGTGTAAAGGCCATTCATTGACCTGTGTGACTGTACAACTTTTAAATGAAAAGTCCCTTTGCATTTTCATCCAGATTGTCCTGGATGAACCAATCCACATCCTGAATGTGGCCATAAAGACGGACAGTGACATCGATGATGACAGCCTGGCAGCCATGTTCAGGGATGTCACTCATTCAAAGGTCGGGAGCATTTTACAGCAAAGGCTTTTGAATTTGAAATGTTCCGAAAATAATTTGTCATCCTGACATCTGCCTTTGTTTTCTATCAATCCCAGAAATCCCTGCTGTACGAACATGGCATCCGAAGGCTGACTTTCCTTGTGGCTCAGAAGGTGAGAGTTGTAAGAAACTTACACTGCCTGCTACCAGACTTTACAAGATACTACCATGCATGTCACCTCGGGCTGCAACGTTAATCAATTATTAATCGATTATGAAATGAATCGCCAACTACTTTGATAAGATTTGTTTCAGCGTCTTACATGTGAATATTTTCACATAACATTTTGACAAAATCATTTTGAGGTGATCAACATTTTCCATTGTTTTCTTTGACATTTGACAAAATTATTGACAGATAAATTGATTATAAAAAAATAATCGTAGGTTGCAGCCCTAATGTCAGCTATTGAGTAATTTTAGCATGTATCAAAATGATACAAATTATTTGTCTTTTTGTAATTACTAATGCTTCAATGATAAAATTGTCAATGACGTGAGTGTGGCAATTGCATTGGTTTTTTGCATTTGAAATTTAGCTTATTGTCCTGTTTGTCTCTGTATCTCCTCCTGCATGCCTTGCTTTTGCTGCATTTATGATGAAAGGATTTCAGGAAGCAAATCAACTGTGAGGTGGACCAAAGGTTTCATGTAAGTAAAGGAAGATAAAGAAAATGAGGGCAGTTGGTTTTAAAAAAAATGGTTTCGCTGCATTTGCCATTGCAAAACTGTTCTGTCAATTAAAGTGTCCATTAAATATGCGACCAGGCAACTCCTTTATTCAAGAGGAAGCTTATTTACCTCTGTTGTGCATAACGCACCATAGTCCTGAATCACTAAAAGTTTGGCTAAGAAAGCAGCAGGGTTTTGAGCTGTTAAATTATGTAACCCACAAAAACATGTACTCGTAACTGTAAACCACATTGGAATGAAACCCCCAATTATGGCAGTTCTATGTTATGTCCTGCTGGTTGTGCCGTAGATTGTAAGACCCCATTCATCCTTCAAGGATTGACCCATTATAAACTGAAGCAGCACTAAACGCTGGAAGCCAAATTTGTATTATTTAGAAAAATAGGCTTAGATTTTTCTTTTGATGTCGCTGTGTTTGTGATTAGAGCAAATCATGCTAACTGGCATCGCCATCATTGTGTGGCCCTTGTTACATGGAGAGGGTTTTTGTATGCTCGGCCCAAAACTCCTTTTGTCATTGGTCACTACAGTGTGGGGTGTGTGTAATCACAACTGTGTAGGTCTCCGCTGTGCCATGTCAGATTTGACCTCCAATTACTCCATTATTTGGGGCGAGTGTGACACTTAATGTAATAACATCAAACAGGGCAGGATCAAACGCCACTGAAAACAAGATCATGTTTTATTCATTAGCACAGTGAATGATATGTGGCCTATTACCTTTATTATCTGATTGAATACAGAGTGATTCCATCAGTATGGGCCAACACTTCAAGGTCCAGACAATCACTGCGAGATACTCCGCATTATGAGCTATTTTAATTAGAACTTAAGCAGGGCCAATAATAGTTGCTGTGATTAGTTTTATAGATAGTAAGTGCAAGAAGTCTTATTTTATGGTGACATTGTTTCTTTATTATTCACTTTCTTCTACTTTCTTTTTTCCATGCAGAGAGAGTTCCCCAAATTTTTTACGTTCCGTGCCAGAGACAAGGTCAGTATCAACATTTCACAAACCACGAGTCAGATCAGCTGGATTTAATCTGATATGTCATAAAAGCCTTTCATCATAGCATATAATCAAGTGATCTGATGGTGAACAATAACAACACTTCTGCACTTCATCTGCGGTCCGTTTACAGCCTCACAAGTAAAGGGGACAGCACCATACAAGCACAACCATGTAGAAAAAAAGATAAGGAAATAAAGGCTATTAAATATGTACAAGGCACCAAATAAAACAAAAACAAGGTAAACAATAACATAGTATTTACAATCAGAATCAGAACACTTTTGCTATTGTAAAGTAAACTGCACTCAGGGAAGACAGTGTTATAGTTATCAGTATTGCAAAGGGAATGAGGCAGTTTTTATTTGGGTGTTGTCTACTGACAGTGCTGGTTGTACAGTCATGGGAGACTTTGAACAATCACAGGACATTTAGTACATGGAGAGATCAGAGAGGGATCCAGCAGTGACAACAAATGCATACATTGCATATAAACCTAACAACAGGGAGAGCAGTGTAAAAGAGAGTCACAAAATAAGTGCAATAAAAGTTTTGTGTCCATATCAACAGAGTTTCAGAGATGGCAAGACTTTATCTGTAAGGTACTAGTGCAGTCCCCATACCCATTGTCTTGCAGGTCCTTACCAAACACTGCCAAAGTCGGCACTGCACACATTGGTGCCCTTTGTAAATCACCTGACAGACAGCTAAGTAACATACAGACAGAATAAGTGACATCTAATGATGAGATGGCAGACTCCTCTGCTCACCCCACCCTTTCCCAACCAAGTCAGGGAACTACAGTGACCTTTGTGTAACAAAAAGTGATGCTATTCTTCATGTAGAAATCTTCTTCTTCAAAAAATCAAACACGCACCATGTTTGGTTTGCTCATTCAGGCTGCTGTAGAAACATAGTGGCACAAAATGGTGGTCCTTGCCTATCGTATAATACAAAAACAATCTCTGCCATCTCCTAAATGTTACACATTGGACTTTTGATTTTGGACAAAATGAAGGCATTATATCCATGTCCATGCTTCAGATTACTCTCACACTGATGATAAAACCAGATATTTAAACGTATTAATCTATTTTCCTTGGATGGGAAACAGTTGAGGAAACCTTGTAATTATAAGACAACAACAACTTTATACCCCCATGGCAATGTGAAATCTCACTCCATCACAATCAGTGATGTCTCTTCCTCTCCGTTACCCCTGATAGTTTTTACGACGGTGATACCACTAAAAGTCATTAAAGTAATGAACTTGTTTAATTATTTCTCCCATTTAAGAGAAATGATGCCCATTAACAGCTTGCTAAGATTGAGATTGCCCGCAATTTCATTTACTCAATACAGTGTGAGGCTCACAGGCATTTTTCTATTACTTTTGTTAATGGAAAAGAGGCAGAGAAGCCTAACTTTGAAAAGGAGGTGTGAATAAACCAAATTAACAAATTTTAAGTGTGGTGTTGCTGTTTGTGATCGTTTCCTGTTTTTGCGTCAATAGTTCGAGGAGGACAGGATCTATCGTCATCTAGAGCCAGCGCTAGCTTTCCAGTTGGAACTCAACCGCATGCGTAATTTTGCCTTAACTGCCATCCCGTGTGCCAACCATAAGATGCACCTGTACCTGGGTGCAGCCCGCGTGGAGGTCGGCACAGAGGTTACAGACTACCGTTTCTTTGTGCGAGCCATTATTCGCCACTCTGATCTGGTCACCAAGGTAAGAATACTGTTCAAACAAGGAAAAGAACAAAGACATTTTTGGTGCAATCTTCTTCATAATTTTTTTTCTTCACTTTATTTGCAGCTTTGTATGATTTTGATAAAGGGTAAATTATAAAATAAACATAAATAAAAGGTGTAACAAGTGTATTTGCTAACAATTATAAAAATATTAATTATTAATAATAAATGGGAACAAGAACATGGTTATCCATAGACCGTGTATCAATGTTTCCCATTTCCTATGTCTAAGGTAAAATAATCTTTTACTTTTACTTAAAACATTTCAATTAAATCACAAGATCTCTATTTTCAGATCTTCTTTAAAAGATAATGATATCAATTTTGCAAAATATGCTTCTGTTGAAGGGAGAAAATAGATCATAATGCATGGCACAAATGAGTGCACATCAGTGTATTTGACAGTTGGTATCATCCAGTAGGAGTCTGAATTTCCATTTGCAGAACATCAACACAACGCTGGCCAAATAAATCATGATTCTAACCATAACCTTGAAATCTACTTAATCTTAAGTCAGTGCATCCTTGTTGGCAGAATTTAAATTTTATGTTTTAAAGTGTCTTTAAGTGTCTATTAAGTTGCCATTCAGGTTTGATTTTCTTAATCTTAACAATTTACCTACAAATACAGGGCTTGACACTGACTTTTACATGGAGCACATTGAAAATAATGTGTTATTTTTTTGTAAAGGGATAGATAAAAACTATAACAAGAACATACTTACAGCTACAACTGTCTACAAGACAAGATGTAAGTCAACTTTGAAAGTACTTACTTAGTACTCCGTAAAGTTGCAGTTAATTACGTAGATTTCAATAATTTGTATTTGCTTTTATTTGTAAGTATTGTTCTGTTAGTCTAACTTTTCCTGTAATATATTTTTTCATCAAAATCAGTATATGTTTTATAACAATTAATATGTAGATGCTTATTTTCGCCCATTCTCTACTAGGAAGCCTCTTTCGAGTACCTTCACAATGAAGCAGAGCGTTTGCTGCTTGAAGCCATGGATGAGCTGGAGGTGGCTTTCAACAACACAACTGTGCGGACTGACTGTAACCACATCTTCCTGAACTTTGTTCCTACTGTCATCATGGACCCATCAAAGGTTTGTGAAACAATCATGCACATATTATTACACCTCTTTAAAATGTAGCTTACTTTTTTATTAATGACTTGATATTTGCTTTAATCTCCCTCTTCAAACTACAGATTGAAGAGTCTGTCCGATCCATGGTCATGCGTTATGGGAGTCGGCTGTGGAAGCTGCGCGTCCTGCAGGCTGAACTGAAGATTAACATCCGCCTGACTCCAACGGGAAAACAAATCCCCATCCGCCTCTTTCTTACCAATGAATCAGGCTACTACCTCGACATCAGTCTTTACAAGGAGGTCACTGATTCCCGAACGGGACAGGTGGGGCCCAAAGACCGACAGGTGGGGCACTCACTCATCTTCCATCTCATCAACATATAGTCCAGCTCCAGGCAAAGGGCTTCAAGCTCCGTCCTGGATACCTCAGATCTCAGAATGTATTCTGGCTCCCTTTCTTAGTGAAGTGAAGTTTAAGTGTAACAAGGCAATCAGCGATGGCAGAATTTACGCCATTCACACAACAAGCCTCTGGCGCCCTCTGTTGGTCTTGTTGGCAAGTGCAAGTGCAGAAACTCAAACAAACACCCAGAGCCACTAAGAACAGTATTTCACTCCCACTACCTGTGGGGTGAAGTAATAATATGACACAATAGCCAGCAGTCCCCATAGTGCTGAAAAGTAAAGAAAAAAAGTAACTGTTTTACTCGACAACCTTATTAGAAAAAAGGGCAGCACACCAGAATATAAATAGATTAGGTAATACTAATTGCAGCAAGCAGCCACCC
Organism: Microchirus variegatus; assembly: GCF_963457635.1. Lineage (NCBI taxonomy): Eukaryota > Metazoa > Chordata > Actinopteri > Pleuronectiformes > Soleidae > Microchirus > Microchirus variegatus. Next base: position 17,788,168 of record NC_139803.1, read on the forward strand.
TACATATATATATAATATAAGTTACAAAATGGAGTCATAGGTAGAGTTGAATTATACCATCTATCCATCCATCCGTCATTATGCATTCTTTAGCATGTGAACATTGAAAAGGTAACATCTAAATGGAAGGGAAAGAAAGACTGTCAACTGTGTCATTTCCATTTTCACTGTGTGTTGCATCATTGTCATTATTGAGCGTCAATACTAAGTAGGTTCAAGTTCAAGACATGATTGAGAGAAAATCTGTTTAACTTGGATGCTCAAGCACACAAAAAAGGATGAATATTGAGGGTGTTACTGTCCTAATTCAGCAAAAATTGGATTAGATACGATTTCTTCACACACTTTGAAATCACTGTAGCTTTTGAAATTCACTGGCCACACCTCATGTGTCGAGCTCACTCTTGTTCACCACCTGACTCGTTTGTGGATACGTTTTATGCTTTGTATCTATTTTATTTTATCATTGATGTGTATTAGCTCATATTCAGAGACCGTGATTGTCTCTCTAGGTGGGAAATTGGTTTGCGATGGATGATGGGAAAAAAACCACAGTCACAACATTCATCATAGTCATCAGCATCTTCAGGCACAAACAAGATGATTTTATTTCATTTCATTTTTTTTTACCTCGATCCAAGGTTTGTTAATGATGTGAGAATGTCTTTCGTGTGACTCTGTTTCCTTCTTTTTTCCAGATCATGTTCCAAGCATATGGAGATAAGCAGGGTCCACTGCATGGCATGCTCATCAACACCCCCTATGTCACCAAGGACCTGCTGCAGTCCAAACGCTTCCAGGCACAGTCTCTGGGCACCACCTATGTCTACGACTTTCCAGAAATGTTCCGACAGGTGACGATAAAAAGTACTGTTTTTGGCTTCTGTTGAACATTTATTAATTATTTTATTCTTTATTATTATTTAATTTCTCTTTCCAGGCTCTGAAAAAAATGTGGCACTCAACTCAGGCCTTTGCTGACTTACCCAAATGCCCGTTACCTTCAGAGCTGCTGACCTTTACAGAGCTGGTTCTGGATGCCCAGGGTCAGCTGGTGCAGATGAACCGACTGCCAGGAGGCAACGAAGTTGGTTAATTTCATTACTTTCTCATTTACTTTCACTTTTTTTCGCTATCTATACATACTCCCTTTTAAAATCTGCAGCTTCCTTTTTTACTGCGGGTCTCTGTGTTTCTGAAGCTGTGTTCTTTAATACATACTTTATTTTAAATTGATTAATTTAATGCACATAGAAAGTACACTGGGAATTTGTTTTTTAACACTCAAATCTATGACAGAAATGCAGATATCACCATTGACAGAATGTGTCCAGTTGATGGAGATATTTAATGATTCTTGAGTAAAAGTGTCTCTGATTTCTCTGTCCAGATCGGTATGGTGGCTTGGCGGATGACCCTGCGAACTCCAGAGTATCCAGCGGGACGTGAGATCATCGTCATAAGTAATGACATCACGTGCAAGATCGGCTCATTTGGGCCTCAGGAGGACGTGCTGTTCCTGCGAGCATCTGAGATGGCCCGGGAGAGCGGCATCCCGCGAATCTACATCGCAGCTAACAGCGGTGCCCGCATTGGGCTGGCTGAGGAAATAAGACACATGTTCCATGTCGCCTGGCAAGACCCAACAGACCCATATAAGGTCTGTGAGTCTACACTGTAGCTGAAGACTTATCTTTCTATCTGTTTATCTGTATGTCTCTCTTTGTCTGTCTATCTATCCATCTCTCATTTGTGGGGGGTTTTCTCTCTGCATCTGGATCGTTGTCTGTCATAACTAAGCAGTCCTCATTTTTTCCTCCCTGAAGGGTTTCAAGTATCTCTACCTCACACCTCAGGATTACAAGAAGGTCTCAGCCCTGAACTCTGTGCATTGCGAACACGTGGAGGATGAGGGAGAATCCAGGTACATCCTTTTTCATTACATATGAACACACTTGACTTTGTTTGTGAGGAAATGGATCAGTCAAGTGTGCGTGACTCCGCAGATTAAGAAGTCCACGCGAATGCGAAGGAGTGTAATCACAGAGGCACAGCTTGTGGAAAGGTCACGTGTGGCTCAGAGTGAATACAGTTTAAGTGGTGTTCTGCAGGTACAAGATCACCGACATCATTGGGAAGGATGAAGGGCTTGGTGTGGAGAATCTGAAAGGCTCTGGAATGATTGCCGGAGAATCCTCTCTGGCTTACGAGGAAATCATCACTATGAACCTGGTAAGACTGAAGTGGACACGCTTTTGCTCGGAAAACACGTCCAGACATGTCCCGAGCTGTACACATCATTATAACAAACACTTCTTATGAGTATTCAACATGAGTACATTTACAACAGGCTGTCACTTTTTTTCAAAATTAAGTTTGATTACATTTTATTTGACTAGCCAGATATTTGAAAAACAACATAAGAGATAAGAGCACTGTCTTATTTCTCTGCCAAGAGGGCAGGGTCAAAATGGATCCAAGGTCAAACTGCCCCAGTGTGCACATATATACAGTGTGTATATATATATATATATATATGTGTGTGTATATATGTATGTGGATATATATGTATGTATGTTTGTATATATATGATCCAACTCAACCCAATGAATTAGACATAGCCTTATGTCCTACATTGCTATTATGAATGAAAAGGCTGACTTAAAGGTGCATTATGTAATAAATCTAAAGCAACTGGCCATAAAATCCTCCTAATTTGTCACAGAGACTCAGAAAATGTTTATATAACAAACTGAACTCACCAACAACAACAGTACAGCCAAAATATTTGCATTAAAAAAAATATTTTGCAGTCTGCAAATCATGTTTATGTTTTGAAATCATGTTTTGGCATGTGGCACCACCTATCGCCGTCTACCAATCATTGCACGCAGTAGAGTCTCAGCTGCCGAGCAACCACGGGTTGCCAGTTACGTCAGAAAACGAAACCTAAAAGACCTCGGTATTTTGAATTTGAATGTAGTAACCGTTTTTGGCCACATTCTTACATATGGCACCTTTTAATACAACCTTTCAATAAATATAATACAATAAATTATACAAAAAAGTTCATACGGATGTTCAATCTTTGGATTAAAAAAAAACTAACAAAAAAAAACAGCCCTAATAGATAAACATTATTTTCTTGAAGGTCACATGTCGAGCCATAGGAATCGGGGCCTATCTGGTGAGGCTGGGACAGCGAACCATCCAAGTGGACAACTCTCATATTATTCTTACGGGAGCTGGAGCACTCAACAAGGTAAAATGATCTCCATGTGGAATTGAATATACACTGCCGTTCAAAGGTTTGGGGTCACCTATACAATTTGTTTGTGTTTTTCATTCAAAACTCACACTTTCATTCATCAAAAGTGTTGCATATTGGAATAAGGCTGTAACAAAAGGTGGAAAAAGTGAAGCGATGTGAATAATTTCCGGATGCACTGTATGTATATGTATATATGCATATGCGTGTATATAGAGATATATATATATATCTCTATATATATAGATAGATGGATAGCTTCAAACTGATACCAATCATCTTATTGCTCATCCTAGTCTGTGTTGTGTTGTGTTGTAAACAAGAGAACACCTCGGTGCAGTGGCTAGAATTGTTGCCTCACAGCAAATAAGGTCACAGGTTTGGGTCCCGGTTCGACTGAGGGCCCCATCTGAGTGGAGTTTTATTTTCAAATTAGGAATCCATGTTGCTTTTGGTACGTGTTACAACTCAGTGATCAGGCCTTCTCCTGCCTCCATCTCTCATGCTAGGATTGCTGTTTTTTCCGATCCCAGCAACATGCCCCGTCTGCCACTCATGGTGGAATAATTGAAAGCGAACCATGAAGATGTATTTGCATAGAAATAGAGTGACATGCCGGAGGCGGTAATGCAGGACACCCATATCATTTGTTTTTAATCAAAATGAAGTTTTGCTGAGGCAAATTGTTTTCTGAATTCAGCTGATATGTGTGTTTGTGTGTGTATGTGTGTCCACGTATACACTTCACGCTTCACCCCCTGCTTGCTTTCCATTCTCTGTCCTTGTCAGTGATTTAAAATGACTCCATTTCCAATTAGATGACAGATTGCAACAGGACAAATCATGTAAATGGCCCGATAATGGATTTCTATTCACTGGAATCTCAACTGTTTATATACGGCCCCACTGTTGAGCTGTATTTGTGTGATTAGACTCGTAGCGAACGCAATTGTCTACATTGTACTGTAGGTGATTTGTTGTGGTACATTCTATCCGGTCAGTGTTTATTTAAAAAATAGTATGAATTTCACAGGCGAGAACTGGAAAAGTCACTTTTGCTTTGATGGATATTAACTGAAACTTGATAGAGAATAGGGAGCTGCCACCCAGAGATCATTTCATTATCTGCTGAAAGCTCCCAATTTTTTCAGCGGGAGTGAATAGTAACTACAAGAGCAAATACCCCAGTGGGCTATAACATCCAGTTGGCCTCTAGTTTACTTCCTCCCAGTCATCTCCCTCTGTCCCTCCTCCCATCCCATGGTCTTCTCTCTACTGTAGAATCTTAATGAAGCTGGCGAAGAGCTGGAGGCACTGGGGTTTTGTGTATGTCAAGGTGATTGCAATGTTTCTCAGGCCTGCAGGCTCTCCTGACAGCTTTAGTAGAGTGCCCTAGATTTGTAGCCAGATACATAACCATTAATGGTAATAAAGAAAGTAAATGATGGCTGGAAAGGTGAGCGCTGAGGCTAGGGTTTGAGCCTCTGTCTGATTTTTATGGGGCCATGTCAGGGCTGTGCCACCTGTTCTAAGCCACTTATGAAAATAGGGTGGGCTGGGTGAGAGGTTTTATGGTGTCAGGTTGGCAGTTTTAAGGGTGAAATTGACGTGCACCTTCCATGCCACTGTTAGAGCTGCGGTAGACAGGATCACTGGAAAATGTGAAATGGTAATTTCTAATCCACATTTTGGTTTTTTCCCTTTTTCTATCTGCAGGTGCTGGGCAGAGAAGTGTACACATCAAACAACCAGCTGGGTGGAATTCAGATCATGCACAACAATGGCGTGACGCACTCCACTGTTTGTGATGACTTTGAGGGAGTCTTCAATCTTCTGCAATGGCTCTCCTACATGCCGAAGGTAATGAAGAAGCAGTTTTAAAGCAGAAGCTGCATCCTGTGGAGACTTATGTTAAGAGCTATTTTTATAATTTTTTGTTTAATTTTTTTATCAAGTGTAAATCGAGTCCAGTGCCCATTCTCAGCGCCAAAGATCCCATAGATCGGTCAGTAGATTTCGTTCCAACAAAGGCTCCATATGATCCTCGCTGGATTTTGGCGGGACGCCCCAGCCAGTGTGAGTAACAAGTGTTTTTATCAGTTCATCACTTCAAGCACATCAAGTCCTTCTCTACTATAATCTTTCTATCCATGCAAGGAACATGTGTCTCTCTGTTTATCACATAACTGTCCCAACAGGTGGCTTGACAGGCCACAAACTTGGCAGTTAAAGTACTATGGAACCTGAGATTTAGAACAAAGGGAAACTGGATTAGAGTCCAAAATGATTACGAAACAGGGAAAGAATAAGGATTTGGACTGTGATTTCAATTTTAAAATGTGATTGGGGACGGGCAACATTGCACATTTTGGTCAACAACCTGCAGAACCTACTGGTGAGTAGGTGGAGATTTCAGCAGAAAATGTAACTGCAGTTATGTTGTATGCATTTTCTTTTTCTGCTACATCAAATCAAATCAAATATATTGGTATAGCCCAAGTTTTTTTTGCCTCAGAGGGCTTTACAATCTGCACATGCAACATCCTCTGTCCTTCAGACCCTTGATTTTGGTGAGAAACAACTCTCCAAAAAACCCTTTCAGCAGGGACAAAAGTGATCGAGTAATAATTATACTGAATGTCCAGTTATTATTAAATAACAAATTAAGTTGTGACTTCAGACAACAAAATGGTGCACAAGCTGAGTAACCAAATCATGGCAGTCGAAAAGAATTTGGTCGGTGAGAAGGAGCAGAAAGTCGGTGTTCTTCAGTACTTTTGCTGTACTGTACATGTGTAATTATAGCTGTACTAATGCTGCTTTCAATTAGAAACCTCAAGTTCAAGTGTATCCCAGGCTAGCCATTGTTACCAGTCAATAACATCTCTACGTGGTGTTTCATGCATATGCAGGTAGCTCCTCACCAGGTTCAGGGGTCGTGTGAGGAACCTTTGAAATTCTGTATTCCAACTACAAATGGAATGCACGTATATGTATGAAATTATGGTTGTTAGTGATGCTGGCAGAAGTAGTTATTGCTCTTGTATTTTTGCTAAGGTAGAATCAAGATAGGACGAAGAATGTGTTTTTGATACTGCAGGTCAGGACTGAACAGGTTCCACATGAGTGTAATTACAGTTGTGGACAGCAACAAGAATGGGAGACTGTGTGGGAGGTTAGTCAACGTCTCTGGCGGTGATGAGTGGCGAGGTTTAATTGAATGGTAACCTCCCGGGCTGAGACTGGGCATGTTTCTCAGGGTGTACAGGCAGTAAAAGAGCTGAGCAAGCCTCCTTATACAAGTCATCCATCATGGTTGCTGCCAAGATTACAGATTCAGAGCAAAAAAAAATAAACAACCTCTGACTGCAGGCAGCATTTATTTATATATTTATTTATATTTTTGTATTTTTTTCAAAAAGTATGGAAGGCGTTGCATTTTGTACTGGCAGTAACTGACTCCACATTCTTCTGTTTCTCTCCTCTCTTTATTCTCTGTATATAAAGCTCCTAAGGGTTCCTGGCAGAGTGGTTTCTTTGACCAGGGCTCTTTCATGGAGATCATGCAGCCATGGGCTCAGAGTGTGGTGGTAGGCAGAGCCAGGTATGAGTTCCAACATCACATGAAAAAAGTGTCCATCGTAGACAGTGAAGGTATTGTTTTGTTTATCCGTCAGTGCTAAAAGGCCTCTTTCCACAGACTGGGTGGGATACCTACTGGCGTGGTTGCTGTGGAAACCAGGTCAGTGGAGTTGTCAATCCCAGCTGACCCTGCCAATTTGGACTCAGAAGCTAAGGTGAGGGGGAACCTGCTATGCATTTTATTGTAGCACAGGTATTTGGACATGTACAGGCACTGATGCTAATCTTCTGATGTGTGTGTTTAGGTCATCCAACAAGCAGGACAAGTGTGGTTCCCAGACTCTGCTTTCAAAACAGCACAGGCTATTAAGGACATGAACCGAGAAGGCCTGCCTCTCATGGTGTTTGCCAACTGGCGGGGCTTTTCTGGAGGCATGAAAGGTACCCCCCTTTCATAATTCGGACCCAGTTGCAAAGATGTCTGTTAACTTCTGAATTCAATTATTATAATTTTTTTCTTTACCTGTCACACACACACACACATCTGTAGACTAATTTAAATCCTCATTTGGTCCTGCAAACAGAAATGGCTTCCTTGTATTTGCATACAGATCAGATGAAGGAAGATCCGATTGCATGTGGTGGTGGGAGATGCATTTAGGACACATTTTATTGCCATATGTGAACATACATTCTTTGCAAGGATTTTAATCCCTGATCTGAATGGAGCCTTTGAGTCAATCTGGATTGATCTCTTTTCCATATCTCATTTGAAAATGTTTCTTCTCAGATATGTATGACCAGGTGTTGAAGTTTGGGGCCTACATTGTGGACGGGCTGAGGGAATACAAGCAGCCAGTACTGGTTTATATTCCACCACAGGCTGAACTTAGGGGAGGCTCCTGGGTGGTCATAGATCCCACCATCAACCCTCGTCACATGGAGATGTACGCTGACAAGGATAGCCGGTGAGTTGGATTTAAAAGAAAAAGATTGACAGATTAAGAATCATCACTATAAATTCACTGAAATCCCACTCATCTGCAGGGGTGGAGTGTTGGAGCCTGAAGGAACAGTGGAGATTAAGTTTAGGAGGAAGGACTTGGTGAAGACCATGAGAAGAGTGGATCCCATTTACATGAGCTTGGCTGAAAAACTGGGTGAGTCCTCCAGTTGCAATTATTGTCCCCCTCCACCTTCTCCCTGCCATCTTGCTTTTAGTCAGCGACCGTATATCAGGGGGGAGCATGTGTGAGTTCACTGTTCACCTTTATTTGGTGTTGATTGTATCATCTTCACTGCAGTCCCCCGGGATATGTGTCAATCCCAGCTTGCTCAGATCAATCACCAGCTCTCCTGTCACTCCTCAGCAGGCTATTGATTTTACTTGCGGCTCCAAGGAACTTTGGTCCGATGCATAACAGGGGGGTTTGGTGCTGTGGGCAAAAGTGGTGGAATGGGGGTTTACTGTGGAGAGCTTGCAGATTGGAATTGACAGAAATCAGTCTTCAGTGACAGCTTTGCTGTCAGCAGTAGTTAGTTCACAGTTTCATGTGCAATTGAAATGTCCTGTTGGCAGTTTTTGGTAGATGTTTTGTTGTTTTTAATGTGATTAAAGGCAGTGTTTGCCAAAGTCTTTTATTAGGGACAAACCATTGTGATATAATATAAATTATGACGAGCAAATTTGTGGGTAAGAAAATATTAATACTAGGGCTGCAACTATTTATCAATTACTCGATTAATCAAAAACGAAATAATAGTTGATTTATCAGTTTGAATTGGTTTTATAATTAAAACAAGTTATTTCTTTTCAGCTTCTTGAAAGTTAATATTTGATGGTTTGTTTGCTTACGACATTTGTTTATTTGTTTATAAGCACTAGAATCACCGTATAATATTCCTTATTTCTTTGCCACCTCTAATTTCCCCATTTTAGCCAGTAAACGCAATACTATGTTGTGTTATACAATAATAAACCAGGGAATTTGAAAATATTTACAAATTACATTTTGCTTATGTTATTAAAAACACATGTTAAATACTTTATATATGAGAATAAATAAATGTATTAAGGTAGAGTTAACAGGGTATCTGATTGTTTTTTTTTTTTGTACTTTCAACTTGCTAATGTGATTTGGTAGGTGGGCTAGCCTGCATTTAATTATTGTATCCCAGTCCAGTGCACAAGAGGAGAGCATAGCATTGCGGGTGCACCTGCTGCAGTATTCACTCTTTGTTATTTGTGAAAACAGAAAATCCCACTTAACACTTGTATTTTGCCTCTTGCGCAACATGGCATTATTATGGCAGAAACTGAGAAAATTATGGAAAATGGAATAGCCTTTGGCTCAAGGGTTTACTACAGATATAAAGGTGAGGGGGAAAATCTCAAACCAGTCTTACTGATTTTTAATGTGTTTTTTTTTTTTTTTTTTTTAATTCCCACTAGGAACCCCAGAGCTGAGCCCCCCTGACCGCAAAGAGCTGGAGACCAAGCTGAAGGAACGTGAAGAGTTCCTCCTGCCTATCTACCACCAGGTGGCTGTACAGTTTGCTGACCTTCATGACACCCCAGGTCGCATGCAAGAGAAAGGGGTTATCACGGTGAGAACTTTTTTTTGGTCACTTTTTTTGTGAAATACTGTCTTGTGTGCATGTATTGCTACACTAGAAACGTGGGTAGATTTGTAACGTCATGCAATTTGATCAATAGCAATAAAACGGCCTCAGAATATTTTTTTAAATATTCCATTATTGGGATAATCATGATCTTGGAAAATATTTAATATATGTGTCTAATTTGCCATTATACATGCCTAGTGATTTCTTTTGACTTGACATGTCAATATTGTGAATCGTGTAAGTTATTTTTGAAGTGCCGAGAGGGAAGTATCAGTCTTGGTGCTGCACCTGCCTAGTGAATAATGTTTGGTCTTGCTGTGCTGCTGAGATTCGTCCTCATAATTATCTTCTGATGACCCTGGTCCATCACCTTAGCAACCACAGAGCAGCCTCAGGCAGGCCCCATCCCATTCTGTGCAGTCCCATCTTTCACACACAAACACACACTTTGCTCACATGACCAGAAGCATGTTTAACAAATGAACAGCAGAGTGTTTTCTTTACATACAATATGGATTCAAAGAATGTCTGCACAGTATATTCCCTTTCAAACATTTGTGTTTTGAAAAAAAAAATCATCTGGTTTCCCATCAACTGTGATATATACATCAATTTACACAGCTCTAAAATGAATTGTTTTCAATATTACTCTTTTTTTCTTTTCTTTTTTATTAAAAAATAAAATCCCCATAAGAAGAGATAGTTTGTGCTGTAGAAGGTTGATGCATGGACTTTATGCAATGTTTGTTTTCACTGAAAACAGCTGCCAGTGGGGCCTCAAGTAACCTTGAGAAAATCATTTTAGCCATTTTAACAAAAAGGCTCACCTACAGCATATACATGCTATGATATCTTCAGAAAACGTTTTATTGCTTCATCTCAACTTTACAGAGTCTTCTCTGACTGGAAACTCCATAATTTAAAAAGTGTTTTTTTGTTGTTATTATTATATATATATTTTGGTGTTTCCAATCCTTTATTTTGATTTAGTTTGAGACAAACTCACCAAAAGAGACAGCAATAGACCAAACAGTCCCCATGAACTCCATGCTAATTTGGTTTTGGAGCTTGAGCACAGGTAGTATGTCAGTACCTCACATGAACATAACTTTAAAGTATGTTAAATGGTTTAGCTTCTGTGATATTCCTAACCCGTTCCACACATACTTGTGAAACTATATCTCTAGAGTTTGGGAAAACAGCAAACTACTTGAGCTATTTCACACAAGTTTTCTAAACAACATACACACCATCTATGTAGAAATCTAAAACCACCGAAAATATGTAGCTCTAAGTAACAGTCACTGCTCGTCTTCTGCCTTGCTCAGGATATCCTGGAATGGCAAACGTCTCGCCAGTTCTTCTACTGGCGTCTGCGGCGTCTGCTGTTGGAGGAGACGGTGAAGAGGAAGATCCAAACTGCCAACGGTGAGCTGACGGACGGTCAGATCCAAGCCATGCTGCGCCGCTGGTTTGTGGAGGCCGAGGGGGCTGTCAAGGTAAAACCCACCGCACGAGTGTCTGGTTTGTTACCTGAGTGGAAGCTGTAAGAAAAACATAACTAGTAACCTATCAGTATGAAGAAGAATGCCTTCTCCACACTGTATTGTTCAGATCTTTCTAAGATCAGGACTGATAGATGATCATTTTAGAATAGTCCCGTGTTTTTATGGGCACTTCTTGGCTGCTTTCAACTGCGTGTTTTGGGTCAGTGACCTGTTGGAGGACCCACATATACAGTTAGGTCCATAAATATTTGGACATCGACACAGTTCTCTTTATTTTGCCTCTATACACCACTACAATGGATTTGAAATGAAACGAACAAGATGTGCTTTAACTGCACACTTTCAGCTTTAATTTTGATTTTTCAGCCTAATGATGGCTTGCTTCAATGACAGTGACAGCTCCTTGGATCTCATATAGAAAGTTAACAGCATCAGATTCCAAATGCAAATGTGACTCCTGGAATCAACTCCAGAACTTTTACCTGTGTCATTGAAGATGAAATAATGAAGGAATAGCCCACAATTGTTCATGAAATAGCTTTTCAGTCAATCGTCCAATTACTTTTGGTCCCCTAAAAAGTGGGAGGCACACATAGAAAGTGTTGTAATTCCTACACCGTTCACTTGATTTGGATGTACCCTCAAATACCCTCAAATTAAAGCTGAAAGTGTACCATTAGAGCACATCTTGTTTGTTTTATTTCAAATCCATTGTAGTGGTGCATAGAGCCAAAATAAAGATAACTGTGTCGATGTCCAAATATTTATGGGCCTAACTGTATACAGTATGTCTGAGCTGAGTATGTTTGCTCCAGGGTGCCCAGACATTTTAACATGCCCTGCACAGATTCAAGGCACCCAAAAAACACAATTTGTCTATGATTCGCACCATCCTTCTGAACAACCTGGTTTTGCATTTTCGAACTGGAACATTGGCTACAGCCCCATCATCATGAAGCCTGTTGAAGCCTGGCCTGGTAGTAGCTGCTGCTGCTGCTGCTGCCGCCACTGGTCAGGACTGCACTGGAGGTAGATTGTTTACCCAGTCGATCTGTCTGCTCTACCAATGTTAGCTTAAATGATCCTGCTGGTAATATCTTTGAGTCATGAATGCAATATGAATGCGGTGCATCATTGATGTACTTCACAAAAATGCTGGAAGCAGTTGACCAATCACAGCAGACTGGCTTGTGTGTAAACCGTTTCAGCAGTCTTTTTATAAAATATTTTCAATTGCAATATTCTACTGTAGCAGTAGTTTTGTAGGTCATTCTGAATACATATTTATATTGTTATTGTTTGCCTTGGTATTACATGCATTTTCAGTTGGTGAGCACCTCTTCAGCCCCTGATAAAGATTACAGAGGGTGTCTTTTATCCCCTCTATGGCCCACCCTTATTAATCAATTGCTAAGTTAATGTCAACTGTTTTGATAATCGATTTCAATCAATCAATCAATCAATCAATCAAATTTTATTTATGTAGCCCACAGTTTACAAAACACAGTTTGGGACTGCACATGGTTAGTAATCCTCTATCCTTAGACCCTCGACCAGGGTAAGGAAAAACTACCAGGGGAAAACCCCTTCCCATTGAGTTTTTTTTTTTTTTTTTTCATTATTAAAACATTTTTTCAGATTTTTCAGCCTTTTTAAATGTGAATATTTTGTGGTTCCTTTGCTCCATATTAACTGAATTAAAACTTAATATAATTTTTATTTTGTTGATTTCTTGAAATGAATAGACAGATGAATCGATTATGAAAATAATCGTTAGTTGCAGCCCTAATCCCCACTCTGAAATCCCTTATCTCACAAGGTGGACCAGCTAAAAAAAAAAAGAAAAATCATTCCTTTTTAAAAGATCATAGGTAAACAGCCCTCAGAGATGCATAAATGTGGCTCCTTCAGGCTCAGAGACAGGAGCCCCGGCCCTGCCCCTGTCCTTCTTGTTAGCTAATATTATATCCCAATCAGGACCCGACTGTCTTAAGCCACAATTAATCACAGCTCTGGCACATGCAGATAGCAGCGCCAACACACTGTCTCTTAATTAAAAGCAAACAGATTAAAAATGATTAATAACAGCATTAAATGTTCTTGTGGACCTCATGCAGGACTGCTTTTAGAAAAAAAAAAAAAAAAGAAAGAAGAAAAGAGCCCATTAACCTCCCCCCCAAATCTTTGCTAAGCCCTCCAGTCGGGCTTTGTTTGGAATCAGATGCCAGCTCTCTCATGAATACAAATTTTCCTGTCACGTCCAGTGAAGAGAACACCAGGCCTCCACTCTGTGGTCGTCCATGTCTTTTGTTGTTGGACTATTATCATACTTTTTATCTGTTTTTGTAGTATAAATGTTATTAATGTAACTTTTTTACAAAAAAAAAAATAATATATATATATATGTTCGTTCACAGAATAGGTGTGGGAGTCTGTAGTTGCCTTTTGTAAATATATAGAATGATTAGGGCTGGGCTATATATGGACATTTAATCTATATCATGACATGAGACGGGATCTGGTCTTAGATTTTAGATATCGTCATATCATGATAAACTATCTGTCATCACTTTTCCTTTTAAAATATACTGTATTGAATATGATTTCCACAGAGAGTATAACCTTTAGCAGAGAATTAAGATGCATCTACGAATGGAGTTTCCCTCCTCTAACTTGTAGAGTATGTTGATTTTGAGGCTTTACTGATCCACCTCCTCTGCCTCCCCTGCATTATTTAGGCTTATCTGTGGGACAACAATGAAGAAGTGGTGGGATGGCTGGAGAGGCAGTTGGCCGAAGAAGAGGGCGCAAGGTCCGTCATCGACGAGAACATCAAGTACATCCGCCGTGATCACATCCTCAAGCAAATTCGCAGGTGACCATTGAAACCAGTGTCCGTCTGTCTTTCCATCCATCTGTCCACCTGATGAGCACATCTGAATTATTTATGTCGCCTTCTTTTGTCTTCATTTCCCCAGCCTTGTTCAAGCCAATCCAGAGGTTGCCATGGATTCTATTGTGCATATGACCCAGCACATCTCGCCCACACAGAGAGCTGAGGTTGTCCGTATCCTGTCCACTATGGAGACGTCAGCCTCCTCCTAGTGAGAGCCAGACATCTCCTCCCTCCTTCCCTCCTTCCCTCCTTCCTTCCCTGCCTGGCTGAGCCACAGTTCAGGCCACGACCACAGCTACACTGAGGCCTGCACTGGAAACTGAGGCTGAAGGAGCCAACATGACGGCACCTGGCAGCTGCCAGGTCACTGTATGAACTGATGGCAATGATTCTCACAGAGCAACCAAGTTCGGATGACTCGGCATTTTTGTGAAATCGTCGCACAACAAATCGCGGCGGTGTTCAGATAAATCCATGGATTCTATATTTTGTAAGTGCAATTGAGAGATGACTTAAGAAGATCACTCATGTCTCAAATATGATAGAAGTTGTCACATTAACCCTTTTTCCGGTGTTCCTTGAGCCCCGTCTTACTTCAGTGTTTGTCTAATGTATGAAAACCATGAATCATTGCTACATTTTGTTTTACACCTTTTAAAGCTAGGCAAGGCAAGGCAGTGTGCCATCTAGTTGTCAGGATATGTAACTGCAAGGTACAAAGAAAGCTTTATTTTGTCTCGAAGACGGTATGCCACATTGTGGTCCACGTGGGAGTGGGCACATAAGCAAGAGAAATAGATCAGTTCCCATAACTACCACTGAATTGTTTATGTTTATCAGCATTTGTATTTGTTGAGACGCTTAGTGTGGGGGAACGTCATCAAATATGTTTCCGGAAAGTCGTTAAGGGCGCTGAGATCAGACCGAACACTGGAGGAGGATTAAACTCCACCATGATCCTTAACATACGCTCCAGTGTTTTGAAGACCAGCTTGACAGTGACAACACATTACTGAGGGCGTTGATGGGGGGAAAAATGGGAGCCAGCACTTAGTTACTGAACAAAGGGGGGGGCACTTGGACAGATTTGGACGGCAGAGCCCAGCAGGGAGCAGGGACCACGTCCATGGACTGTTTCACAGTGACCCTGCAGTGAGCAGTGTGCGGCTCACCACACAACAAAACCACAGCTGTCCCTTCTGTTCTCACTCCCACAGTACACACAAACACACACACACACACACACACATGCTGCTTTACATGCACTTTAACTGATAAATGTACCCTTACATTAAAAAGTAAAAAGTCTTAACTGCTGCATGAAGCGCACAAGAGATACAGTACAAACAGGAATACACACGGGTGATAATCGTTTTAATGGGAGTTAATAATGGTACTGCACTGGATAATTTACTATGGGTAATGATGTGTTAGTTAAACTAATATCATGTGGGTTTTTTTGAGTAAAAAATAAAATTGATTTCTACTTAATGTTAAAAGTAGACAATTCACATTAACTACTCTATTTAATGTTTGTACCTTTTGTGGACATGCAATGTTACTTTTTTTAATACATTAATTTTTGAAAACGATGCTTGAATCACACTATTCTTCACTTGAGAGTTGAGAGGGAAAATTGTGGAAACGATACTAACACTTTAGTTCTCGTGAGGTAAATGGTGTTGAATTGGACACTGTTGATCTCTGAGACGAGTAGTTTTTGACGATGTGAAGTGTCTTTGTGGTCGAAGCTGCCTCTTTTTTTTCTTTTTTTTCTTTTTTACATGCCGGTGTCGACGTGTTGTCCAGTTGCTTTATAAGTAGCTGTTTGTTTCCTGTACATGAACGGAGAGGGATTGATAATGATCAGCTCAAAATGTGTCTGCAAATTCAATAAAGCTTACCCAACTGAGTTTGAAGCTTTTAAAGCTGCAGTACGTCACTTTTGTCGATTTGCGCTATTGCTGCCAACTTTCCCACTATATTGTTGTTATACGGTGGCCATTAACCACTTCCACATATTTTAATATTCAAACTTCAGAACATTCAGCTCAATTGGGACATTGTTGGTTGTATTTTTGTAATCGGAATATTTAATCATTTTCTAAATTTTCTAAAGAAATTGCAAATTGTTTTTCCTGGAAAATGCATTTTCAGCTTTTTTTGGGAATATTTCTTTCTGAAATATTTCAACTTTTTTCAAAGACAAATTCTTATAGTGACCTCTTGTCTTTGTCTTTTGGAGTCAAACCCAGATGTTTCACAGCAAAAATAAAGTAATAGTCCTCCCTCTTCCAATACATTATGAGAATGTTTAGTGACAATAGTATATAATATTGTATTTAGTTCACAAAGTGAGGAAAATAACACTTATATACACACACATCTTTCAAGAATTTGACATCATTAAATTAGTCAATTATTCATTTTTTTATGTTGATGATCCTCGGGTCAGATAATGACATCACTGGAAACTTCATTAGTTTGAACAGTCGGAGCAACGTCTTTTCCTCTGGAGAGGAATTCCCTGATCATTCCCTGTAAGGACGCACTTCCCGTTCCTCAATCCACGGATGATTAAACGATTCCTCCCGATTCTTCCTGGCTTTCAAACTTCAACCGTCTTAAGGATGGAGGATGAAGAAGATCAAACAAATACTGAGGGCTCTATCTCATCCTTTATTTTTTATATATAATATTTTGTCTCATTCATTTATTCATTAATTCACTCATTCATATCATCCCCTCGGCTCTGTCAACTCTATTACCGTCCCACCAACAAATATGTAAGACAAATTGAGTTGCCGGCTCTCAATACCCACCACAATTATACCAGACCCAATAAGAAGAGTCATTTGATGGTATAATTGGAAAAGCTCCTCGCTCGGTCTCACTGCTCTCCCGGAGGGCTTTGCTCATTTGTGTTGGCGACTAATTCTTCCTCTAATCGCCGACAAACTGCGGCATCAGGTTGGTCCTTTAATACACAGCAGGTGACTTTCTTTTATCTCATTTACAGTGTGGAGCAGTGTTGATTTACATGTTTACATGGACAGAACACCTAGAGATAATATAGTATGTATTATATATGTATATACACTCACATATGTGTATATACATATAAATGCTAAAACATATGCTATTCCGTCAAAATCCAGTATATGATGTGTTTGTGTTTACAAAAACATTGTAGTCTCATTTTACTGAATCTTTAATTTTTATTTTATCATGTTCAAGTTTGTCTTGGCCCTTATTACTTATAGCTCTTCATTCATTTATTTATTTATGTATTTATTTACTGAAATACTCGTCAATTTCCCTGGTGTCACATCCTGAAAATGATGTCATTTCTGGGGTCCCTGGGGGCGTGTTTATCCAAAGTAACGCATTTGACGTAACGCGTAGGGACAGCTATGAAATGTTATTTCTTTCAAAATTCCAAAAAGGTTACGTATAAAAAGGAAGTGTCATGCTAACTAACTTTTCATAAATTAAAATATTTTTTAGATAATTTGATTTTAGCCCCTCTTAAAGCCTGTTGCAATAGACGAAATGTAACCAAAGGACAGCCATTTTTGCCTTATTTTACAGGTATACAATACATACATCTTTAAAATTCTTTGAAAGTATCAACGTATAAATATTTAATGAACATTTAAAATGTAGATTATTTGCTCACCATATCATACCAACAAGAATTTTGAATATTTTTATGTTAATAACAGATTATATTTTGTGTTTGAGGGACGCAAAATGGCAAGTTTTTGTATAATGACCCAAATATGGTTATTAATGCTTCAATGTGTTCTTTTTGTGGTCTTATTATTTTCTCTTTCTTTCTTGTGTTTTGTTGATGTCATTGTGTTTTCTGTCATTGCCTTTTCTGTTTGTCTGTCCAGAGAAGAAAACGGCGACAACATCATTTATGATGGGATGAAAATGGAGGCATTAAGAGACTCGGTCGTGGATCTGAGGCGCTTGTAATTCCACTTCTCTTCACTCGACAGCACTTGAGAGACAATGACTGTGACCCAGATGCTGGATTCCAATTAGTGGTGGTGAGTTTAACAGTTGAGATTGAAAGTGAACAGGGTCTTTACAGAATCCTGAGGGAGTCAGTCAGACCACAGCTGTTTCTGAAGATGCTCAGCTCAGCTCATGAGTGAGACGAAATAATTTAGCACACCTGTATTCAACATATACATATACAGCAGCACAGTCACAGTGACTGTGACTTTTTTCACTTATACATTTTTCATCGATGTATTTATTTATTTATTTCACATTTTAGCAAACAAAAAAAATAGCCTCACTGATGGTGATTATAACACTTAAGGAGCATAGGTTTTGTTTGGGAGGTGAATACACTGCTTGGACCCAAAGGCAAGACGAAAGGTTCAAGAGTCTTTATTGTTCATTTACTAAAACTCATTTATAGTTGGTTGTGTGCACAAATACCGGAAGACCACGTTTGTTTATGGGGCAGTGAAGCATCTTTTATTCTATCATCTCTGTTGGTATGTCCGCAGTCCTTTAGCCAATCCTGTCCTCACCTAGTTCAGGTAGGCGGGGCTTAGCATCACCTCCGCATTAGCATCCAGGTGTGCAGGATAGTCGTGAACTGTAAAAGTATCATAACAAGACTGAGGGGAAGTCGTCCTGTGGTTAATGTGTGTGAACTCTGAGGATTGAACATCTGCCACAGGTAAATACATGTGTTTTGATGTATTAAGCGCTGTTGTTTGTGTGTAATGTGTAGAAGACGAGCTGAAATGCTAATCGCTGCTAGCCGTTAGCTTAGCCTGCTCATGGTCTTTCACATTGTTAATTTCGCATTGCAGCTAGCAATTGCTCATTCTTTTAAGACTTACTGTGGGTTTTCCGCCATGAATGAGCCTGTAGCTTAGTTGCTAAGATAAACTCTGTGATTCAGGACCGGACATTTGCCACAAGAGGGAGAGAACGAGGACCGGGAGAGCCCTTGACCGCTGGAGGGAGATGGTAGCTGCTGTACTTGAACGTTGGTTCACCGCACCGTGTTGCTGCACGCCCATTCCCTTGCCGCTGAAACTGTTCCCCTCCTTAATCCCTGACTGTTTCTGAAGTCGTGAGTACCCCTTTAACACTTTGCACGTGCCTTTTTTTGTTTGTGTTGCAAGTTTATTTCTGACCTCCACACTCACAAGAATCGACTGGGCATTTTTCTTTATGTTTTAGTAGCCCTGTGTGAATGTGTGTGTGTGTGGGCTGTTTACATTTGAGTTTTCCTTGCCATTTTGAGTTCAACTTATTATTTGTGTTTATCAAGGGTCATTTATGTGTCAAACCTGCCAGTACAGCGAGTTTTGATTATTGCATACTTAAAGGGATCTTTCACAGTTGAGAAGATGGATATCTATTACAACTAGGTCATCTACGTAGTATAAATGTGAAATAATATTTGAAGCAAGTGCCTTCTTGGCTGAGAAAGGCTGAAAAATGTATTTGTCGCTCATGTACATGAATGACAACAACTCCCAGAATGCATGGCGCTCGCTTCCTGCGAGAGTTCACACTTTTGCCATTGTCACTCCGAGAGAAACGGATGCGTCCATGAGCAGACAGCGTGAGTTGTCTAAAGACACAAATCCCCGAGGGGAAAAGCCTTAGTTGGCGGATACATTAAGGACCTGCAAGTTACACAGGATTGTTATCTATGGTGCTAAATTATATGTTTTACGTGCAGTAAAACAAGGAAAGGACAAGCAGTAAGTTCCCATTATTTGCTGGTCAGAGATTCAGAGCGGTGTTGAAGCTTGAAAGCTAGGCTATGCTAAGCTTGTTTGGAGTGTTGTGGAAGACACCGAAGACAACCTGGAAACTAGTGGGGTTCACAGTCTACATTTCCAGCAGGAAGACGTCACTGAGAGGTAAGACTGACGATAATATGCCACTTTATTTCTGCTCATAGTATACGATGTGATATAGTTGTCGGCAGTGAAGCGACAACGTTGTAAAAGTAACGTTTGATAGATAATTACACATACGTTATATACACATAATCTGTTCGCAAAGTAAAGTCACATTGCTTTCGCTGGACAATAATGTCAGTGTTATTCAAATGTTTTATTGTTATTCATGCTTGTTCAAGACGCCTATATAGACAACATTATAATGTTCACAGCTCACCCAAATTGGTATATTTTGCTGAAAGGTTTGTTTTTTCTGAAAAAAAGTAAAATCTTCTTTCATATTTTATGTGTAATTGTATTCCTTGTCATTTACAGTTGAAGCATGGTTTAATCAAGACTTGGAGAAACTCTTCACAGCATCCAGCTCTGCTCTTCACCACTGTGACTCCTCCTGCTGTCCCACATCATATTCTGACACCGCTCTACATGTTTCATTATTTATTTTTTGTTTGCATATTGTGTTAGACATGCGTTTAGATTTGGCTCCTAGTTTAATGTGTACTCTTGAATATGATGGTAAAACGTTTTCCTTTGTGAACAATTTTTGTTAAAAAAAAAACATTTCACCTTCACACCCTGCATGCATTTGTACACTTGTGTAAAGTAAAGACTTGTGGAAGGAGGCTGAATAGTTACTGATTTTGTCATATTACTATACTAGACAAGTTAGATTTACACAATAAAAAAAAAGCAGGCATTTTCACTCACAGCCATATCAGTTTAAAAACTACATTCTGTCATTGTCTTCTCAGTTTACAAGGCCAAATTAAAGAGCCAGAGCTGGTGGTAACTTTTAGCAAAGATGGCGGACACTGTGTTTACATTCTGGGAATGAAGTCGAATCCCCCTATGGGTGAGTCTAAAAAGTGCAGAACTAGAGTTGTAGTTTCAACACTGAAACGAAGCGGACCCTACCCAGGGCGTCAAATGACGTGTTATTATAGGGTCCGCTTGGAAAAGGGAGAACAGATTTTTTACAGCTCAGTGAAAAACTGAGGGAGGGAAGTACATTTTTTATAAAAAATTACTGCTTTTCTAGCAGCACAAAGCCACATGCAAAAAGTATTCCTTTAAAAACCAACAGTGAACCAGTTAGCTAATTTGCAAATGGACAATTTGTACTTTGTAATAAACAGGTCTGTTTCAACTAAATCCTGTCTTGTAATTGTAAAGGTGATAACTTTTGGATAAATAAGTGATGAAATGGGTTAAAGTGAACGTTAAAGGGGAAGGTACCAAATTTTGTGTATACTTTTTATAAGTTATTGGAGGCATCACCAAGTTATTTTACATCACTATCACAGGTATATAGCGCCATCCTAAGATGAACTCAGGCTCCGTCCTATTGTACTATAACACCCTAATTATTTGTCGGTCAATATTTATTAGCTACATGGGACTGGGGTTACATAAACGCCAGTTTCCGTATAGGAAACACCAGAAAAAGTAGAAAACATATGTTAGATTTTATTAAAGGCTACATAATATGAAAAAAATCTACTTTTTAATCATTTAAATCCTTATATTTGGGACTCTGGAGGCCCTATCAGTCGGCAAAGTGTGAAAAAAGATGACTCACTCATGTTTATGTGGTCCTCCTCAGTCTAAGTACAGGAGATGAAACACGTGATGTTGACTTCCGCAATCATTGGGCTGTCACAATGCGCTAAATTCCTGGAATTGTTGTCTCGTGGAGCTCCGCTTTGTCCGTAAAACACGCGAGAGTGCTGGCGAGGGCAGCGTTATCTGAAAACCGGAAGTCCGCAAAAAGTTCTATTCTTGGCCTCAGAGGATTTATCTGTCCAGTGGATACATGTTACATATAACAGCAATATGCCTGCTAGAGCCTGCAAATGCTAACTAGCTCCCAGTAGCCTCTGTGGCGGATGTAATTTACTGTCCCTTAAGTTTCTTTTTTATTAAGGTGGGCCTTTAAAGTGGACCTAAAGTGATACTACTAAACTGAGCATTCTGAACAGGGCTGTTTTGGCAGGGTGGTTGAACTACTGTGGTGCTTCATCCTTATGGTATTTTGATCAAAGCATGACACAGACATGTTCATTAGGACACCAGGGAACTAGGTTAACTTGGAGAAATATGGCATAATATGTCCCCTTAAGTGAAGCTTTTGTAATGTGGCGAAATCCGTTTCTTCTTCTGTCCCTGTTGGCAGCCATGTTACCAGTGAGAGGGAGATCATGCGGTGTCTTGAACAGTGAAGTCAGCATTTATAATTTATCAATATTTCACTCCGCAAAGCTTAAAAAAGGGGACTATCTATCATATATTTTAATTGCTTAAATAAGAGGGTGCTTTGGTTGTGCGATTTTGTACCACATTTAATTTCCAGTGTGTTTGTCATCAGTATCAAACTGTGATCATGCTACGTTAGTCTGAGATAATACATAAGAGAAACACAGCTTAGCCATATGTGTAACTGCTCCCTGTAACTGTGAATCTGCTCCTGGTATATACAATACAGCCGCCACACACACACACACACACACACACACACACACACACACACACACACACACACACACACACACACACACACACACACACACACACACACACACACTGTCCTCACATTAACATTCATGGAGCCACTGGAGTGTGGCGAGCCACGTTCATCAAGCCGGCGACAAGATGCGAGGTGGAAGACGGAGTAGAGAGGCTGCTCTCAACAGAGCTGGTGGAGGGATGCGAGGGGGGCAGGGCCTGCCAGTGAAGGTTGCTCAGGATGGGAATAAAGGAAAGGTCAGCAACCAAGGGTGTCACATCACTGGTCCTCATACATCACATTCATTACTGTAGGTCATTGTTTGTTATGGAGATCATAAGAGGAGAGGAGGTGTGATACTGAGATAGTGGGCACGTATGGTGGAGACCTGACTCTGGCAGTTTTGGTGACAGAAGTTACACATTGGAGCTTTAATAAGACTTTTTCATAATGTTTATATGTACATGGGTCTAAACTTTGCTGTTTTGGTCCAACGTTTTCTTGGACCATAAAAAAGTCTGAATTGAATCCAGTTGAATTGAATAATGGAGATTTCTGAGTCTCACTCTAATATCAGAATCTTAAATTCTTCTGGGAAGGATGACTTAGAACTTAATGTGATTTACAGTTCACACCTAATTGATTATGGGACACATGAGTGGTGGGACTACCTAGGTGGGGCCCTCCTCAGGTGAGGGTGTATAAATGTTGATGTCGTGTTTGATCACTGTGTGAATTGTTGTGTTTCTCTTCTCTCTATAATATTGTATAGGTTTCTGTCTGTAGAGAGACTTCAGATGGTGTATGCTGTGATTTGGTGCTATACAAATAAAATTGAATTCAAATAACTTAATAACTAGCTCTATAATTAATATAATGTGTCATCTGGTACGGTATCAGTTTGCAAACTAAATATTAAGTGAGAACAGTTAACTACAAAACCCACAAACAACTAAAAATGTGTCTTTCATATCATTGAAAAAAAAATGTAGGAATAGGTTTCTTTTTTTCTTGTTTTGAGGCTGTCTTTTGTGTCCCGAAATAGCATAGAACTACATGTACTTTACATGCAGCACAAATGTTTCCTTATTCACATATGGTTTTTTGATCTAATTTTACCTGCGTAAGTACAAAGAAAATCAGTATAGACTTAATTGAAATAATGAAATTGTGTTTGCACAGGAGTGAGACTAATAATCAGGGTGTTGCAATTCTAGGTGAACAAATGTTGCTAAATGTGTTCAGACATTCAGAAAAGTGTGATATTATTAGTGATATTTGAATAGAGTTCAGCAGTTTGGAGTCATGTTGTTGATACGGGAGTTTCACGTTTTCAGAATTGTGTGTATGCGGTGTGTGACACGCACACGGACTGTAAAGCCTTTATGAGTTATGGTTTGCACAGAGTTGCTGACTCAAAGAGTTCAGCTGAATGCAAACATCAGTCCAGCAGTGGCCCATTTTAAAGTCGCGCCACATTAAAATTCATACATTACAGCGGTAGCAGTGAAGCGTTTAAAGCCAGCTCCCTGTGGAACTGTTGGTTTACTGCTTCTCATCAGGCCGGTGGAACGGCTGGATTTGTGACCAGTGTCCTCTGGCTCTGAAGGACAAAGGCAACCAACCAGGGAAATCATTGTGCTTGACAACGTAAGCGTGATGTCATTGTTGGACACTGTTGCTGTCCGACATTTAAGAGCATCAAACCTCTGTGGGTGTCATTTCTTTGTGTTGGTGTTCATTTGACATTACTACATTTACAGTGATATTTCATGTTTTTTTTTTTGTGGATTTATGAGGTGTTGACACATAATCAGCTGTGACTGTGCAGAGCATGTCCTCGGTGTCCCACAAAGAATCAGTCAGAGACGCAGAGGCTCACCCTCACTTGAAAACATGGGGCACAGAGAAAAGCAGTCTTAAGCTGAGCTAATCAAATCGGTACTTGCTTAAGTTATATCTCGTTTTTTGCTTTAAATTGCGCCATGAGACAACCTTTTCTTGCTGGAAAAGTCACTCTCCTGCACCAAAGTCCACAGAGAAAATCAGCATGTGTACCTCATAGGTACACAGAGATGTCCTAATATTACAGAAAAAGCTTTTCATGGCACAGTATAATATGATGCAGTATGTGATCAGTGGTTCCCAAACAATGATATATAAGTATATATATGGCAGAATATATGATTTATGATATATGACAAACTACCAAATTGACACTGAAAAGCTTAATACCGTGTATTTCCCCCTTTAACATCAATGACAGCTTGTAGTCTTTTGTGGTAGTTGTGGATGAGGCTCTTTATCTTCTCAGATGGTAAAGCTGCACATTCTTCCTGGCAAAAAGCCTCCAGTTCCTGTCAATCCTTGGGCTGTCTTGCATGAACTGCACGTTTGAGGTCTCCCCAGAGTGGTTCAATGATATTGAGATCAGGAGACTGAGATGGCCATTCCAGAACCTTCACTTTATTTTGCTGTAGCCAATGGTGGGTCGACTTGGCCTTGTGTTTTGGATCATTGTCATGTTGGAATGTCCAAGTACGTCCCATGCGCAGCTTCCGGGCTGATGAGTGCAAGTTTTCCGCCAGTATTGTTTGATAACTTACTGCATTTGTCTTGCCATCAATTCTGACCAAATTTCCTGTGCCTTTGTAGCTCACACATCCCCAAAACATCAGCAATCCACCACCGTGTTTCACAGTAGGAATGGTGCACCTTTCATCAAAGGCCTTGTTGACTCCTCTCCAAATGTAGCGGCAGAATGTTTGAGGCTTGTCTCTGTGCTGTTTGGTGTATTGTAAGCAGGATACTTTGTGGCATTTGCGTAGTAATTGTTTTCTTCTGGCAACTCGACCATGCAGCCCATCTTTGTTCAAGTGCCTCCTTATTGTGCATTTTGAAACAGCCAGACCACATTTTCTCAGAGTCCTGTATTTCACCTGAAGATATTTGTGGGTTTTTCTTTGCATCCTGAATAAATTTTCCTGGCAGTTGTGGCTGCAATTTTAGTTGGTCTACCTGGGATGGTTTCAACAGAACCCCTCATTTTACACTTCTTAATTAGAGTTTGAACACTGCTGATTGGGATTCTCAGTTCCTTTGATATTTTCATATATCCCTTTCCTGACAATGGTTAACTTTAATAGCCATTCAAACCCGTTTCAAACATTGTGTGACATTTACACATACTCCAAGCTTTGGTGCATCTACTGTACAGAATAATAGAAGATTATAAGAAGATTAAAATCTTAACAAGCATAACTGCAGTTGCTGTTGTGAGGAGACGACTTATCAATATCTGTAACATGAAATCTGTTCCTCACAGATGAATCACTGCAGGAGAAGGAAAAGTAGGCGGGGAAACTCTTACGATTCTGCCCCCCTTCAACTTTAATCAAAAGTACACAGTGACATGGTGCAGCGCTCCACTCCTCCTCTCTCGCTTTCATAATAATGGGCCGCTAAAAATTCAGGAGGCAGGCTCCACATCAATCACTCGCCAGATTTGAGTCCAATGCAATAAATATGTAAATGAGGAGAAGCCAATGTCTCGTAGCTTTGAGATCAGCACAAGGAGGAAAAAAAAAAAATCTGGGGGTGGGGGCTGTATTAATTGCCCATGGCCAGAGGAATCCTATTACTGTGGGCATTGATTATAAAATTGTATGTGTGAATGATTTTCATGCAAAAAGTGGACTAGACTGAGCCTCCAGCCAAAAGTGGAGGTAGACTAAAATTAGCGAATGGAGCCAAACTGTGTCAAATGCCAAGTCTGAGTTCAAATAAGATTATTAGATTAAAGGAATATTTGGAGGCATACTTTGTGAAATCACTTTTGTACAAATCACTCCTTAGTGGACAATGAGCCTTTGTTGTTCTTGGTTTTGTTTCCATAATCGCTGTCAGGTATAGAGATTTAAATTGATTTGGCAGCTTCACGTTTGACTTTCAGATCTTGCTCTTAATCGAGGCATTTTGAGCAGATAAACAGGGGATTATGTCGATTAAAAAACGTGGCATAATCCCTCCATAGTGAAGGGAACATTCAAACATGAGAGGCTTAACGAGCTTCAACTGACAAAATATGAAAAACATTCGTGCTGTAGCTGTGTTTGTTGATGTGCTGCAACCTTTAACATGAACATCTCAAGAAACAATGCTTGTAGATTTTATGAAGACTTCGTTAAAGTGATGGTTCACGTTTTTTGAGTAGTGGTTTTATGGTACTGAGACATATTTGGCAATACCCCTTGGATCCAACCTTAGGCCTACAATATCCTACAGAACCAAACCAACAAAACATCAATCCCTCTAACAAGTATTGCTTCTGTAGCCAATACCTCTGTGTCAGGATGTCTCCATTTTGTCTGTAAATGCTATTGAAAACACATCAGTGAGCCACACTGTTGCACCGACTGATGTCTTCCTCAATTCTCATCAACATGCACTCTATTATTTTAAAGGCCTTCCCACATACCCAGTGTGACCATGGATAATCATCAGCAAACCAAAACACGTTTTTTTTTAATGATGAGCTCATTGGCCCTGGTTGGCTTTAGTAAAATATACTTTATACCGATCATGTGATCTATCCAGTCTGCCTCTCAGTATACTTCTCCGACTGCGTAATGCGTTATCTAACTTCGTAACCACGGAGACCCCTTGGGCCTTCATAGTTCTTCGTCGAGGTGCCGG
The DNA here is from genome assembly GCF_963457635.1 of Microchirus variegatus. Lineage (NCBI taxonomy): Eukaryota > Metazoa > Chordata > Actinopteri > Pleuronectiformes > Soleidae > Microchirus > Microchirus variegatus. The sequence continues at coordinate 17,815,196 of NC_139803.1, forward strand.
ATACGCACTACAATTTTCTGCCCGATCATTAGGGGTTGCTACACAAGGTTGTTGTGCTTCTTGCTACAGTGAGCAATGGCATCCGAGTGAAATAAATATTTTCTGTGTCCCGGAGCGCAGTTTTAAGATCATTTGTGGTGAGAAATTGGCCATTTAGAGTCTAAACATGCGGTTTGTGTATTCAGATATGACGTATAGTTTGGCAGCGACGTTGTCATTGGTGATCAGCACCGCCTCTGTGGACAGTCGGTGCGATGAGCAAAGGGGATTGTGGGTACCTTGCTGGGGTGCCCCAGCCCTCGACCTGCTGGGGTGCTCCAGCCCTCGACTTGCCGGGGACTCGAACCAGCAACCCTCCGACTATATTTGAAGTAATCCACATGAAGTCACTGCTTTATGTGGAAAATACCCAACACATGGACAGATGTGGCTACTGTGTATAAACACACTCATAATGTGCATCCTCTTTATGTCTGAAGAATAGTATTATAGTATTTATTTAAGTAAATCATGAAAAATTAAAGAGAGCAAATTTAACATAAAAAGTATTCTTTTTTTTAATTGTGTTTCCTCTACTGAACATGCATCAGCTACATCATGTACCAATGTTTACCGAAAAGTGTACAAATACTTGTTGCTTGTGCCTTTTGTCCCCATTATTGAACTGAACCAGTTTGTGCACAATTGAATTCCCAATTATGTCATTACAGTAGGATGGTAAAACAAAAAATATACCCACAGAAAGGGCACAATTCTGTTTTAATTACAAATAATGATAATTGCCTGCACAATAATTTGATTTTCACCATTCACTTGCATGAAAAAGTGCAATTTAATTCACTGTTTATCCTCGCTGAAAAAAACATTCCTGGCATCAAGAGAACTTTCTCCAAATGTGTTCCTTACAGTACAGAAACATTCTTGTCTTGTAACCCCATATTTGAGTGTGTATATTTATTGATATATAAATATATATGCACTGCCCTATACAGCTTTTTGTCCTACAACTCAAAGCATCAAATATACACATTTTTATTTAATTAAACTCAACAGAATACATATCATACTTCAATCAGCAGGTACTGTAACGCTCATCCCAGATCGTTAACAAATAATTTTTACAATGCTCATAATTTGTTTTATTGTACAGCAAACTATTTTTATTTTTTTTATTTTTTAACCAGGAAAATCCCATTGAAATTAAGAAGCTCTTTTTCAAGGGAGTCCTGGCCAAGATAGGCAGCAGCAAACAATATCAGTTTCATAAACTTAATCATGTATTTTTTTCAAGAAAGATATAGTTTTTTGTCTCATGCAGACAATGTTTTGACAGTTTTTGATCAATAAATGGAACAAAATCTCAAAACTGAGAGGACTGTCATTTAGCAACATTTTTATTCATATTTCCATTTTTATGAAATGAGCACATAATACAGTCTACCACAGTGAGCCACCAAGTAAATAGAACAGCTACAAAAGTTTGGTTCTGCTTGTGTTAAATGGTTTGAATGAAGTCACATATCACATGTCACAAACCCCAGAACACGGGAGTTTTTACGTAAACAGTTGACTGTTATCTGTACAGTTGTCTGTTATTCTATACACAAGAGTTCACTCGTTTCACGTGATTTATAATATATAAAAGTTTCAGGTCTCCATAAAGTGATCCTTTTGCGAAGGCAAACGTGTGTGGAACATCAAATCATTAAAAGGGGACATGCTCCAGCTGCACAAATGAAAAATAAACCCAAAACAAGGATTCCACAGTCCTGAGAGAGAGGGTTTTTGGTCAAATGTGTTAAACATGACAATCATTATAGCTTCTTTAAATGTTAAATAAATATCACACGTGTGAACTCATGGATTGAGGTGGTTGCTGTTTCAGAGTGAGTAAAATCATTGTTTGTCACAAGGACAAAATTATCAGATGTATTTTGTTTTATTGCTCGTGTGCGACAGCATTTATGATCTGACGAGTCAAATTCACAGGGTTGGTTTGAATAATAATAATAATAAAAAAACAATCTTGTACAGCACTGTGCAAAAGTCTTCAGCTACCATTAGATTTGTTGTTTTATCAATGCTATAATGGCCATATGATGCTTTTATCATGCATCAACCAGGAAATGCAAGGGATATGAATTTCTATAGGTTTTTAGGGTGACCTACCCCACACCAGTGGTCAGTAACTGGTGGCCCATGGACCAAAACTGGCCCACCAGCATTATATCGTTTCATTTTGTGTATCTTCACAAAAATGACAAAGTCATGCAGGATTCAGAGCCTTTTATTCTGAAAAATATGTCAAAGAGCAGTTTTAAGACATTAGTAAAAGTCTGTGGCAAAGTTTTTTTTTTTTTTCAAACCATCACATCTCATACGTTTGCCGTTTGTTAACAATATTGAATAGTTAAGATTATTAGAAAACTGTTTAGTAGAAAAAAACAAAACAGATTTTGCTTGATGAAGATGTGATGTTTTGGCAGCCCAGTATTCAAACTGACCTACATTATACCCTACAGAAGGACTCTGACTTTTATTCACCTCATGTCATTCAAAATGTCAAAGGTCACAGAATAATCCGAATTTAGCCTCGGCCTAAGACTTTAGCACAGTACTGTACAGATGTAGACATTTATAAATACGTTGAACTTTAGCATAAATAAATACCCAAATAAATAAATGCATGAATAAATAAATAAATATTTTGCCTCCATAACCCTGGAGTCCCAATGTGGTTCAACTTGTTACCAGACGGTGCCCTCGCTCATGTCCGAGGACGGCTGTGACAGCTGGTTTGAGTATCCGTTGTCGCTGAGGGACACTGTGGTGTAGGATGGTGTGCTGGGTCCACACATGTCACTGGAGATGCTGTGCATCGAACCCGGTCCACCGGGCTCGGGGCTGGGCGATTCCAAAGGGTGATGAGACACCGGTGTGTCAGAGAAGCACTGCACGTCTCCTGGACAGTGGTGTCCCTGATGGTGGTGGTGGTGGTGATGGTGATGGTGGTCCATGGCTCCTAATGGGGTTCCAGCAGGGACAGAGGAGGGCATGAAGCCCAGGTCTGCTGGAGTCTGAGCCTGAGATGATGGTGGACCTTGGAAATACTCGTAATTCCCTCCCGAGCCGTAGTACTCGCCGTAATCTGTGAATATAATAATGGCTGCATTTAATATAAGGTATATAGCAGGCAGTGATGTGACATTTCAAAGGTCTTTGAATTCAAAGAAACAAACAAAAATCATTTATAATTTTTCTAAAATCTAAATACAGGAGGACTCGATTGTATTATAGTGAATACAGGGAATGGGACAATGAAACAGGGCTGTTCAAAACATGAAGTGGCATGAAGTCTGAGAAGATACTTCATATAAATCCTTGTTTAATTTACAAAATAATAGTTTTCAACAAAACGCTTGAAAATATCAGCCTAATTTGCAAGTTATTTTTAGTTGTACATAAATGTATTATTTTTTTAAATGTTTAAATCATAAGCAGAACTGATGATGACCCACTGATCCACTACTATTTTTTATTGTGCAATCAAGGTGTGATTACTATTTCTGTGATGAACCATGAAGTGCACCCTTTTCCCCGAGGCCCCCCAAAGTCCCCTAAATCAGAAGACCGTCACCATGAATCATCCCCTTCATCCCTCAGACATTCACTCCCCTCCTCACCTCCATAGTAAGGGAAGTGTCCGAGCTCTCCGGGCTCCAGTCTCTCTCCCAGCGCTCTCATCCTCCTCGGGCTGCGGAAGAACACGTGCCTGCGCGTGCCCAGAGCGCTCAGCTGCTTCATGCGTCTCTCTTTGGACCTGCGGTTCTGGAACCAAACCTGGAGGGTGAAACGGGGTCAACATGTGGTTTATAATATCACAGAGCATGTAGGAAAAATAACAGATGACCAGCTGATGCCTGGAGACATATGGACACAATTAATTATTAATATTATTATTTATTTATTTCTTCTTCTTCTTATTGTTATTATTATTATTATTATTATTATTATTAATAATAATAATAATAATAATAATGATAATAATAATAATAATAATAATAACAACACATGTTGATTGACGTTATTAGAGAAAATTGGTGTGTAAAATATCCGAATTAAATACACACACACACTTTTTATTACTAAATGCTTTTGAATGCTTTTTAATGAAAGTATCCGTGATATTGTTGCTGTGTCTGATTCATTGTTACATTCTCTGTGTTTAAAATGTTTTGTACAGTAGTTTGATTGATTGATTCTATTGATGACGCCTCTTTAATTAATAGTCATTGAAAGGATCTGAATCCATGACGCACGTGGGACCCATTTGGTTGTCCGATGATGGGCGCAGATGTATCGTATATCATTCTCCGCGTTTGTGTGTGTGTGTGTGTGTGTGTGTGTGTGTGTGTGTGTATTACCTGGATGACTCTCATGCTCAGGCCCGTCTCTCGGGACAGCTGCTCTCTGATGTGTCTCGTTGGCTTCGGCGTGGCAGCGAACGCCGCCTTCAGTGTCTCCAGCTGTTTGGCTTTGATGGTGGTTCGAGGCCCGCGGCGCTTCCCGGCGGTTCCCTGCTCCTCGTTCTCGTTGTTGCAAATCGCGTCCTTGTCGGACAAATGTCCCGCTTCCGAGTCCTTGCCGTCGTCGTTCGGATCCTGCGGGTCCTGCTGCGAGTCCGGAGACAGACTGGGCTCACTGGACGTCGTTACTGTCGATGAGATAAACGAGACACGAAGTTTATTATTATTATTATTATTATTATTATTATTATTATTAGGATGGATTTACAAAAGACTATAGGAGCATATTGTCACACAGGATATCAATATAATATTCAATGTATCTCTTTAATTAAGATAAATAAGAGCATATACTATAGTATAATATAATATTAATTCGTTCATTATTATTATTATTATAATATAATAACATAAACATTATTTACATAATTCATATATTTGTTAACTTGTTTTTTCTTAGTCATGATTCACTTTATATATAAAATATAACACAACAACACAACAATTAATACTACTACTAATAATATACTATTCTATTTCTAACAACAGCAACAATAACGATCAAAATATTACAAAACATTATTCATCTTGTTTTATTTAACTTGTTTTTTTTATTCGTGAAGCATTTTGTATTGAGAAGTGCTAAAACTAGACTATATTAATAACAATATAGAAATGATAGCAATAAAAAATAAAAACAAGAATACACGCAATAAAAGGCTTGATTTGAATCACCTGACAGGAGGATTGTGTCTTTCCCGTTGATATTGTTGTTGTTGTTGTTGTTGTTGTTTTGATAGTCGTCTTTACACACGAACTTGAACTCGTCCAGGATGTAGAGCTCCTCCCCCGTGGACAGCTGCTTGTTGCACATGACGCAGGTGAAACAGTTGAGGTGAAACACTTTGCTCTTGGCTCTGCGGACCAGGTCACTGGGTAAAATCCCCTGTGAGCAGCCGCCACATTTAGTCCCAAACCTCCTGTTCAGTCACACAAGAGGCAGAGGATCTGAATCAGGATGATGATGATGATCGAGATGATGGTGATAATGATGGGCTGAATTTCTGGTGGATTTTAAAACACACACTTTAATGCGTTGTGGCCCAAGGCTCCATGTAAACATCACGAACTGAACAGAACATGATCAAATATTGCTCCAAATTATTTTCTATTGTAAATGTATTTTTAATTGTCGCAATTTGATTTTTTTTTTATTACAGCCGAAACAAAAACAAAGTTCGTGATTTCACCTTCTTAAATCTTTTTAAAAATATAATAGATAATATTGTAATTGTTTTTAAATATGTATTTTCTTCATCTCTAACAGTTAACTATGTATATTTGTGTGTTTTTTAGATTTGGGAAAAAAACGTTTTATTGCACTTCTTATGCCTTATACTATTCCAATGATGTATTCTAAAGATATAGCTGCAGACCTATATTGTTCAATTAAATTGTGTTTTCTTATTATTATTATTTTGGAGGCTCAAATAAGCACATCTTAACATCTTAATAGATTATATAAATAATAATAATTATTATTGTTGTTAGCTGCAGCCCAAAACTGTACTTATACTGTACATTTAGATTATGCTTAGGTTAACAAAATTCTTTTTTTTATTCTATTGATTCTATAAAAAACAAGAATTGATCAATCAGCATATTTAAGAAAATAAAAGAAAACAAAGAAAAAACCCACAATGTTCTGACACTATTCCAACACATATTTTGATCTGATTACAACCATCATTTAAAAAAATTATATTTATTTATTTCATATCCTATTTCATGTTGTGAGTATAAAGAAAGCCACTTGTACTCAAAATAATCGATTAATTTTAGTAACATATGAAGATGATGACTGCAGCTTACTATTGTACAATGACATTGTATTATTTATAATGAAAACGTGATGTCTTACCTGAAGAAGTCGTTCTTACAGTAGAGTCTGCCTTCTCGCGAGAAACACTTCTCCGTCAAAGTGCATTTACAGTCGCTGCACTGGACACACTTGATGTGCCACGGTCTGTCCAGAACTTTGAGCAGGAACCTGTCTACGATCGGTTTGTCACAGCTGGAGCACTGGAACATGGTCTGCATGTTCGGACTCTTATATTCCCTCCTCCGCCCCAAAAAAACACTCTGTGAATGCGCGTCTTCTGTCGCTCCCAAGGCAAATCCAATGCATCCAAAACTAAATCTCACTCATGACCACTGTCGGCATCCGTGGCGGGGTGAGTGTCATCTCCTGCTCTTCTGTTCCACGGGACGACAAGAATCCACATGTGGCCGACAGCTCCACGCACGCGCTACTGTCAGGGTGCATTTCTTAAAATATATAAATAAATGCATTTAAAAAAACCGAGCGCAGAGCCAGCGACATGATCCCAACACACACACGCCTGACTCCTGTGCGCGCGCAAATGCAGCTCTGTCACTTCTCACTCTGTGTGAGAGAAAAGCTTTATGATCGCACCTCTTAAAAGCTCAGCCTATTGTTCGTGAAGACACCCGTGACGTCAGAGCCACGACAAGCCTATAGGACGAGGTTTCTCACACACACACACGCACACACACACACACACACACACACACACACACACACACACACACACACACACACACACACACACACACACACACACACACACACACACACTGTCGCTTTCCCAGCCCATTCGTTCTAATCATCTTAAAAATCCTCTATCAACAGTGGATCAATCTGTACTCGTACTTTAAAACAATCAAACATGTTATTATGACATGATATATAATGCAACTACAGTTATCAAAGAATAGCAATTTTCAAGCTGTGGAGTTTCATATAAGTTTCATATAAATCTGTTGGATATAACTTAATCCGGAAGCTCACAATATATACAGTTTTAAAGTAAATATCCCTTTCCTATATTCATTATTATAAAGACCTCGTTTTGCTTGATGAGAACGATGGACATCACTTCTCAAAACTAATACAGTGAAATCGACGGTCAATAAAGTGCAGTGAATGAATTGATGATATGATAAGGGTGGACCTTTCAATCTGTACACTGTAAAAAAAAGTGCTCTGTTGTCAGACGCTTGGTTTAAACAGAAACATCAGTTGCTTTGTTGTTAAAAAATATATATGTATATATATATATACATATATATATACACATATATATATACACAAAATTGATAACCTGTGTGTGAGGATTTGTTGAAAACTTAATCCTGGGTTTAAACAGGTTTTTGACCAGTGGGAATGTTTTTAATCTGCATTCACACAAATGACTATTTGGCACATGTTTTTTTTTTATCACCTTACTTTTTTACAAGTTGGTTCAACCCTTTTTTAAAAAAATATTTATTTTGTATTTCATGTAATCGGTTCATTAGAATCGTTCAGTCCAATGCGTTGTTCTGTTCTTCTCCCTCTCCGTTTCATTCTGCCACGTTTGTGACATCACATTTCACACATGGTGGAAGAAAACAAAACCATTTTTTTAGTGGGTTAAGCCCCAGTTCCAAAAATCCAAATAAAATCCAAATAATTTCAGTGTTAAAGAGGCTTTACCGTAAATACTCCACCCTGCTGTGGACAATAACTGTATGTTTTTCTTTACTGGGAGTGAACAGTGTGAACAAGTGACTCCTCCTCAGTTTGTGCTCCTCCATGAGAGGTGTTGATTAGACTCAACCCCCCTCCCTGTCTCTTGTGCAGTGCAGCTCAGGAATCTGGCAGGGAGCACACTCTGTTTGTTTTGGACTGAAAAAAGCATGTCATCAGTATTTGTTAATTGTGGCTAATTGGCCCTAACGAGATAAACAAGACCACCCACTGGGAGTGTTCATACACATAATTTGGAGGAAAAGAAATTAATTACTGGATGCTAATTAAAGTCAATGGAAAGCGATTTAGGCAGCAGTGGGATGTGAACGTTGGAGAGAGGGGAAAACAATATACAACGCCTCTGGTGCATAATACTAATACTAATAATAATACATTTTATTGTGTAGCACATTTAAAGGATGCTGAAAGATAATCAAACACAGACAAGAAAATGCTAACAATTTCACAAGGTTTTTCTACAACCTACTATTGCACTTTTTTTTACATGTTCATGACTAATAATAATGCGTTACTCTTTATTGTGATTTCCACGATACACTTACTCTTAACTGTGTAAACCTCCCCAAACATGTCAGTGAACTACGGTGACCTTCATTTTCATGTACCAGAAATAATATTTTGTTTGCAGAAAAAAAGATTTGGCTTCAAAATTTTAGATGTTTGCTCTGACTGGTTTGTCCATTCAAGCTCTTGGAGAAATATGGTGACTCATAATGGCCTCTTTAAAACAAGGCCCTTGCCTAAAGTACACACATGCTAATAATAATATTTAATTTCAGCTAGTAAATCCTTCTACCTGTTTCACACTGGACTTTTTATCACTTCCTTTAAATCAGAGGTGCCAAAGTCAAATGACTGTGGAGTGTCGAGTGTGGTCAATAGGGGGCCGGCCTAGAGAACTAAAAAACAACTTAGTTATAGGGCACTTCCTGTATCATGGCGAATGGTCGAAAATCTCCAAAACGCCAAGGGTTGCCGTGGTCACGCCGTTTTTGGATCAGCAAAACCTTTCGACAACTTTTCTAACATTGCTGCTACATAAATTTTACGAACGTACGTAGATTTGTAGAAATGTACATAGATTTCCTACGTAGATTTGTAGGAACGTACATCGATTCGCAAATCGCCAAAATGGACGCCAACATTCAAAAAGGCCAACTTCCTGTTGAGTTCAGACCAAATGTGTCAAACTCAAGTCCTGGAGGCCTCGTAATTTTATGTGGCCCGCGAGTGATTAATTGGTCTTTAAATCTGTGTTAAAATAGGTCTATGCTGCTTTAAGGCATGCGTTGACCATAAACTACATTTCCCACAATGCATGTCGATTGCGTTACCTGCAAAGTGACGGGACCGCCACTAGATCGCAGTTTATCATTGTATATGCATCATGCAACGAGTGAAATAAGTAATAAATACAGAACGTTATTTAGCAATATGTTACGGAGTAGTAACCTTTATTTTACATTATATTTGGTGACATTTAGTTACATTTATTCTGTATGACAGTTACATCTGGCCCTTTGAGGGTAACCATTATGCTGATGTGGCCCTCAGTGAAAATGAGTTTGACACCCCTGGTTTAGACCATGGTCTTCCCACCAAGTTTCAGGAAATTAGGTGGAACTCAATCTATGCTGAAGTTATAGGGCACTTCCAGTATCGTGGCAAATGGGTTGCCATGGTCACGCCGTTTTGAATGCGCGAAACCTTTCGACAACTTTGCTAGCATTGCTAACAAACATATATTATATTATATTCTGTCACCTCGCTGGCAGCTGTGACTCAGCGAAACACTGTGTTTAAAAGGCGGTGAGATCGTGGGCAATGTTTTCATTATAATATGATATTAAGTGGGGGGCCGCATGTCATCGACTGGGGGCCGGCAGTTTGACACCTGTGGTTTAAATCATTAGTATATATTCAGTATAAGTTGTGACACTTTGTTGACCTTCGTTTGACCTTATAAAGCAGTTCCAGACTCATCTGGAGAAGAACTCTTCAAATAGATCCGTTCCGCTAAGTTTGTGACAAAAAAACGACAGTCTCCATTTACACATTTCCTTTTTACGAGTTTTTGCAACTAGATAAATAAAAAGAAAACAATATAAGTGAGAAAGGTTTAAGTAGATGTTGGATTTACTGATTATATAATGTCAGTCAAAAAAGTTATTTTACTTGTATTCACTGACATAAAACTACAGCGATAATGAGTCATTAAGGCAAATATAAGCACATTAACAGCCTGAGACATAAACCTCACTATGATAACCTGGTGTGCTATACTGTACACTATTTATCTTACTGTTAGACAGCCCTATCCAACTGGAAATTTATTTTCATTGTCGGTGTTTTTTTTTCCTTCGTCCCTGTACCAAAGTCCATGGGGAAAATCTTAAATCATGGCACATAGGAGTTGTTGATCCACTGCTGTGACCATCAGTAAGTTGAAATGTTGTGTTCAGTGTTTAGAATCCTTTGTTCAGATTTATCTCAGTGACAGAAACAAGGCGACAGAAGACCAGCAGCTCCTGCATCACTGCAAGCTAAAAAAAACATTGATTTTCTCTGTGGACTTTGGTATGGGAGAGTGAGTGGTTTAAAGATTTTCTGTTGAAAAGTGAGATAGAGTGGTGGACATTATTGTTAAAATCATCCTTTTAACAGAGAAATCAGTCCTGCTAAGTATTAACATTTTTGTTGAAAAATCAAATCTGCACACAGAGACGATCAATTCATGCACCACAACGTGATATAGAAACATGGTAACATATAGAAGCAAGTGTTGAGCATTGTCTCCATGAGTGTGAGACGACGCAAAGAGAAGGGAATCCCTCCCCACACGAGGGGACAGCAGCGAGAGTGATCAGCCGGAGGGGCCGTTTCCTGAGAGGGCCCAAGGGACGGAGGGCCCACAGCCCGGGTGATGATGGTGATTGATGCAGGCACAATTCAGACGCTTCAGACGCTGCAGCAAATTAAAAGGCTATTTTGTAGAGTTGTAAAGGAGTGGAATGGCAGACGGGAGCGATGAGGCGACCCACTCTCACCCCCCTCACCCCCTCTGCTCTGTCACACCATCAACTTCTCTTTAGTTTCTTTGGTGTCATCAGTCCCTCAGGGAAAAGAGCTATTTCCAAGCCTTTCACGCTCACTCATACTGGAAAACAGCATTCATGTTGCTTTTGCACACAATGCAAGTGTGTGAATATGTGTGTATGTGTGGGAGGAGGAGGATAAATTTAGACCCACACACAAGAGAGAGACACTACAGATATCTATGGCTACATCCATACTATGTCATATTTTAAATAATTATAACACATAAATTCTGCTGTGGATTCATGTGTAGTCCACACTCATCTGGTGTCAGATGTAAAACTGTGAAGACAAAACACTGCTGGCTCTGTTTTCATTTGAAAACTGCAGGGCTGCAAGTCACTTTGGATGGAGACCTTTAGACACCTTTTACAATGATGCAGCTACCAGCATCCACTTCCTGTATCTGCAAGCCATTTACAGACACGTCTGTTAAAGGGACACTGTAGTATTTATGGGTTTATATAACCCAAAATCCACTTTTTTATACATATGTGCTCCTGCATTGTCTAGTCGCTGTATAATAGTTTTTGTTTCATTTTCGTAGTGTTTCAAAAAGTCATGTAAAATAACATGGTCGCGGGCCGCGGTTGCATTGCCACTGTTAGCAGCGAGACGCCATGTTTCTACCGGAGCCTGTAAGGACAAACGCGGGTGACAAATCAAGCGTCGCTTTACTTGTAGCGGAAGTCCCGCCTCCACTCTCTCCGCTTCGTCTGCTACGGCCGCGGTAGCTCGCCCTCTCCCTCGCCTCACGAACCTCATCTGCTGACACGGAGAAAGACGACGAGGATGACATTTGACCGGCTGAGGATACCGTAGCGCTCAGGGAAGGGAGGGGGTGAGCAGAGGAGCAGTTTGTTGTTGTAAATTTCAGCCTCTCCTCTAGATGTCACTATAAAATACTGACTTCACCTTTAAGGATGGAAAAATGGAACCGATTGCAAACCTCTACACTTGCTTTTATATACTGTACATCCAACATGGCAGCCACCAACGTTTTTCGATTTGGCTCTTTCTTCCATTTTAAGTGGCTTGGTTTGTTGACACACTTTCCATTGCTCTGCATACTTCATCCTGATCATTCGTCTGATTGGTTGTCACCCCAATTTTGCATTTTGATCTGTGTCTCTTGGAAGTGGGAGTGTATGCATCGCTGGCGTTAGCCAGGCTATGATTGGTTCATATCGGTCGTGACTCGACTTTCACCGAGGACTGAAGTCAGTTGGAGCACTTATAGTCACTTTCGCCTTGTCATTGTTCTGATAAAATAAATCCTCGTTCTTGCCTTGTCTCATGTTAGTAGAACTTTTGGAATCCAAGCAAACAAAAAGTGCAGAGGAGAGAATGTGCATGCCCACTGTACTTGAGCGAACAGTCATGTGATGTGATGGTTTTTGCAGGGCTCCATGTGGACAGAGATATTTCCTGAAACGATGCTGTGTTTACGGGGAAGTTTTTGAAAACGGCAAAAAAAAGACCATTGTTTACGCTTTGTGCCGTTTCCGTGTGGGTGTGACCTCAGTGTGCCAGTGTTGCGCAACCTTCACTGTCCGCATCTGAAGAGAGGTCTGTGAAGAAAAACAAAGTTGTTCCTTAAGTAGCAAGAAGACTCTTGCACTAAATCTGCAAGAATACAAAGGACAAGCATCCACATACACCGACAGCCACACCCTATTTAAGATGGCTTCTAATTTTCAAAAATTGTTTACCTGATGAGGGTCTAAAGCCGAAACTTTGCACCAATAAAGTTTGAGTGTCATCTTGCTACTTAATATACAACTGAGGGAGAGAAAACAGAATTGTAACTGCTACACTAATCAAGTGAGATGGCGAGACAGCTGTGAGTGGTTGAACATGGCCTTAAAGGGACACTGTGTAGTATTTATGGGTTTATATAACCCAAAATCCACTTTTTTATTATGTGCTCCTGCATTGTCTAGTCGTTGTATAATAGTTTTTGTTTCATTTTCGTAGTGTTTCAAAAAGTCATGTAAAATAACATGGTCGCGGGCCGCGGTTGCATTGCCATTGTTAGCAGCGAGACGCCATGTTTCTACCGGAGCCTGTAAGGACAAACGCGACAGAACAAATCAAGCGTCGCTTTACTTGTAGCGGAAGTCCCGCCTCCTCTCTCTCCGCTTCGTCTGCTACGGCCGCGGTAGCTCGTCCTCTCCCTCGCCTCACGATCCTCATCTGCTGACACGCAGGTAGGGGACGAGGACGACATCTGACCGGCTGCGGATACCTTAGCGCTCAGGGAAGGGAGGGGGTGAGCAGAGGAGCAGTTCTTTGTTGTAATTTTCAGCCTCTCCTCTAGATGGCACTATAAACTACTTACATCACCTTTAAGTGGTGATTACACTTCTACAACTGCATAATGCGCTATCCTACTGCGTAACCACGAGTGAGACCCCTCGAGCCCCCATAGTTCTCCGTCGTGGTGTCAGATACGCAATGCAATTTCCCGCCCCATCAGTAGGGGTCGCTACACAAGATTTGCCTAGTCCCATGACGCCAATGGTCGGTAACGTTGTTGGTTGTTGTGTTTTTCAAGAGAGAAAGACTGTTGTTGTTGTTGTTGTTGTTTCAGCGGAATAACATTGAAACACAGATACTTTTGATAAAAAAATGCGTGACTATGAAAATGCGGGAGTGACTTATTCATCTACAAAGGAGCTCACTCCATTGCGCTTATGGCTACGTGTGATGCCAGGTATCGGCTTATGACAGTGGACGTCGGGGTATATGGACGGGCGACCAATCGCAGCCCTTGCCGTCTCCGTTGTCCCTTGACTGAGTGACGGACACTCTCTGTAACCGACGTAGAGCACTTTACGCAGGAGTAAAAATTGGGCTTAAGAATTATGATGTCACTGGCCTCCTTGGCTAAATTGTAACCATTGAGAAGCTATACCAGAAAAAATAATTTTAGTGTTTTTGACTCACTGCTCCGCTCATTCTGTGCCCTCCTCATTTAGATTACGCTAGCAGATGCTAGCAGTGTTTTTGCGACAGAAGTTACAGAGTGGCACTTTAATTGACAACATAGTGGTATCAATACATCTCAGCTGACAGCAGTTAAAAGACAAACTTCCTTTTCTGTACATGATTTGCAAATCTTTCACCCTCAAGTTGAATTAAATTGACTTGAGGAAGCACTGAGGGGACAGAAGATAGACAGATAGCCAGAGAGAGAAAGTCAGGCTAAAGGCAGAACAGCCTTCTGTGAGGATGACTCTGCTGCCAGAGGTCAAACCAGTGTCAAGTGGGGAGTGAGCCCCAGCTGAGCTGCCTCGGTCAGAGCATTGTGCTCATCAATGCAGCTGCTGTCAGTTATCACGAGTGGCCAGGGGGTGGGGGTTGGGATGGGGGCGGAGGAAGGGGTTGCAGGCTGCGGCTGATAGAAAAGGAACGTGCCTGTGTTTACATTTGGGCAAAGCGGAGGGAAGAAAGGGAAGAGGGATTGTTGGGAGCTTGGGGGCATATGGTCGTCATACGCCCGAGGAAACGAGGTCTCCCTCCACGCAACACATGCCGAGTCTCTCACAAGCAGGTCACCTGCCCGACATATCAAAGCTGCAGAGAGGAAGCATTTACATTTACACGATTACGTTTATTTAAAATTTTATTTGAATCTTAAATCCCACAGAATGTGGTGTGTTAAAATTGCTTCTCATACGAGTCAAGCTGAGGCTGTTTTGTTTCTGAAAACTGTCTGGTGTATATTTTGATATTTGATATTTTATCACTCTAAATTTTTCTCCTTTAAAATTTACATTTTATATTTGTATGATATATATTATTTTTGTTTTTCTGTTACCCTGTTGAATGGGCTGCTATTACAGGATAGTTGAACTGTCATTTAAATATATGCAGATGATGATAAACATGTCAGGCCTTCACATAGCATACATATTCTGCTTCAACAATTTTTTTTTATTTTAATGTGATTTTACAGTACAGTGTGAGAGTCAGTGCACAATCATATTTATGGGCATCCATGTGTGCTAATAAACCCTCCTAAATGTCACACATTGGATCTTAGCTTAAAATCTGAAAACTTCCATGAATAAAGAAAGTACCCAGAAGGAAAAAATAACTTAAAGCTAAAATAATATTATAGTTACAACAAATGAAATAACTCGGCACATAATAAAAACTTGTCAATAAGCTAAACTCATGGTGCTCAGCACTCCTGCTTTAATCCACACTCATGTAGAGTCACTGCTGTACTTGCAATTTGGGATAAACCTAAATTCAAGATTTAGTTATTATGAAACCACGACAACAGCCTTGGGAATTACAAGCTAGTTTGCAACTAAATAATGAGCCGTCCTGTAGTAATGTGCACATGGTTACGAATCACAAAGTGACGACATATGCATTTTGCAGCAATTTTTTTACTTTTACATTCATGTCTATATGGTTTTAATAATGCGTATTAGGTTTTTTTCAAAAGTCGCTGAATCAGTAGTAGGTTTGGTTGTAGATCTTTTACTTCTCATCCAAGAGGATCTGAAGAACTGAATGTTACAGATTTATATTGTGAAGTGGGTCACAAAGGTTTGTCATCATTATATCCGCGAGAAACGCGCGCGGATATTATGGAATCGGTCTCGCGTCGTCGTCCGCGTCCGCAGATTTTAGCCGTTAACGCGATAACTGGAAAGGCGTTTGAGATTAAATTGTCTTATTTTTTTATGGGTCACATACCCCCTGTTGATGATCCCTATTGATTTTGAGCCATCTACCATTATTATTAATTAGTTAATTAATTAATTAATGATATAAAAAACATATTTTCGCCTGTATCTTCCAAAGTATTGCAGGTATTGGCTTCAAATTTTGCATGGGCATCACATACCACCTGAGAATTATCCCTATCTTTGTAGCTTTATTATTAATTAGCAAATTAATTAATTTATTATGCTAAAAACACATTTTCGGCCTTATCTTCCAGACTAATGGAGATATTGCCTTCAAATTTTGTACAATGATTCATGTAACAACTATCTACAACTACAATCATTATTACTTTGGCTATGATTTGTAATAGTTACATAATAAGTTAACTGGTTTACTTATTAGTGAACACAGAAAAAATAGTTAAGGCATTTTTTCTTTATTATTGAGCTCATTTGGACACATTGAGGATATCATGGGTTTATTTAGCACTTATTCATAATATTTATTACATTATAATATAAATTTATTAATTATCATATAAAAAATAGTTAAGCCTCCATTTCTTTATTAATGCTTTGAATGGAAAGTTTGAACATATTGTATGCTTTTTCATGAAATTAAATAAACAGTGTATGCTTTTTCATGACATTTGGACACTTTGAAGATATGGCAGGTGTGGATAGCATTTTAATATTCATAATATTTAACAAGGTATAATAGGTTGACTAGTTTTATTAAAAACTGGAGAGAAATGTATGAGTTCAGGTATTCTATGTTCAATATCGAGTTTATATGGATACTTTGAACATGTTTAAAGTGTAGTCAACATTATATCATAATATTTAACAGTTATTTTGTTGAATTTATTAATAATTCATTAAAACAGTTAGTGGCAGGTGTGGGTGTGTATACTTTGGGTATATTGGAAAGTTGAGGATTGGACAAGTTCGCAGATATACCCCTTGCTGTCGGCCCCCGACAGCGTAGGCTAGTTTATAGAATGGATTTCTGTGAGTGTAAAACAAGCCACTGAGGAAGTCAAACCTAAAAGTTGTGGGCGATGTATACACTGTTGGGTCATGACTCAACCTGTAATGGTTTGACTCTAATCTAGCAGCTTATCACCTGTGACCACTCTGCCCAGGCTTTCCTCTGAATACTGACAATAATGATGGGGAAGCACCTGATTTGTACATCGCTCTAAGAGGTCACCGTGGCTGGTTAATGTGTACACTGGCGAGTCAATAGGATAATATTAGCCAAACAGCTTAACGGCGGGAGGAGGAGGAAGAAGGGGGGGCACAAACACAGACTGCATGCATGCATCACATGTCCACGGCGCATCTGTCGGTCTCTGATCTCTGAGTCGTATGCAGGCAGGGAGAGACGTAGAGATGCTGCATTAGAATGAGAGTGGACGGCACAAGTGTCTCAGACAGACTGTGTCCTGATGCTGACGCCCACCCATGTCCTTTCAGCTGGGTCTTCACATGCTCGCTCCCTTTTCACTCCAGCACCTCTGAGGGACTGGGCACGTCCCAAAGCGCTAAGCAGATGGGGTGTCTCACAAAGAGCGCGGCTTCTTGGCAAGCTGGTGTCCTACATGGCTGATTACACCTAAACACCGAACGTAGAATTGATACAGTGGTCCGTGGTCATGGTGTGAATATGGAAGGGGGGGGCGGGGGTGCACAAATAAATGTATAAATAAATACAAAAAAAAAAAAGATAATGCAGCTTTAAACTTTATCACATAATCTAACATTTATTTTGCTTTTAAGCTGCAGTGTGTAATTTTTGGTTGTTGATGTTGGATGTCATTCTATCTCAGAACAGAACAGAATCAGTGTGACATTATTTATTCGCAGCGTGCTTCATCTGAAAACAGATGACCTGACTGAGGGAGCGTTTGTGTGTATACAGCAGCGAGCAAGCGCAACAATTTCCCGAGACTATAAAAGGGAGTTACAAATGCTCAAACATGTCAACAACAGCAGTTTGAGTGATGCAGAGATTGTCTCGGCTCATTATGTCACTGATAAAACCAGTGTATTTGGCATACTAGTGCACATAGAAAGTATGTATTCCTATAGTGGGAGCTGAAGAAGAGAGGTGCAAAGAGGTGTACTCTTGTGTAGTGTTAATATACAAAGTGTATATTGGGTAAGACATGTACATTGTGATATGAAGAGCCACAGAAATACTTTTTTTTTTTTTTTTTAAAGAAAAGAAGATGCAGTAGTAGTATGAAGAGAGCAGAAGGCTATTCAATAATAATAAAGTACTCATCAGTCCTTAAAGTTATGAGCTTTTACACGGTGTCTGTACAACAAGCACATATTCTTTTGACACAGTGTTTGCAGATGCACTGTTTTAAAAGGCGCCCCTGCCTGGTGTGGCGTGATAAATTGGCGAAAATTAAAATGACTCCAAAAATCAAGGACGCACAACCATCAGGCCATGCTCAACTCCTATCCAAAATCTTAGGTCAGCGAGATATGCCCGTCACAGACACACACACAGACACAACTTGCTTTATAGATAGACTTACGAATGACAGACCAATGTTTTTCGTTTTCCCTTCGAAACCACAATTTCCCTGTCTTGTATTTTATTTTTATACATTTGGTTTATTCTTTCTTTTACTTTTCAGAGCCATATTTCTTGCCATGTTTGCATTTCTACACACAGCCAATTTACTCTCAGGTATTAATCAATTATTGTGATTCTTATCATGCTCACATGCATCCGAGGCTTCAACAAGTCCCTCAACCTGAACGACCACATTGTCTTTTCTCAGAGCAGGTCAGTCTTGAGGCTGTGTGTGTGTGTCCATGTGAGATATAGAGGGACAGAGAGAGAGAGAGAGAGTGAGTGAGTACATGCCTGTAGCCAGACTATCCACATTTTTCATCATCATAAAAAAAAGAAAGAAAACAAACTGCGCTCCTTATCAGCAGCTGCGTCCTTTCTTTCCTCTCAGACTGCCCTCCCCGTCCATGTCTGGCCTCGCAGATATGCTAATTACTATGTAAGAATATCCTGTTGGATAATTACCATACATTACCTCATGTGCTCATCTACGGATTAATTCTCCGTGAGCATAATCACATTTGGGTGTCTTTCCTGGCCCAGTGTTAAAGGTGAAATGTGGGTAAATACAATTTATAGTAGTGGAACATGATGGTATGGAATGTTTTTTGGCTCCAGGACATCGTGTGCAGACTGAGATGGTTGAATGAAGACGATTATCTCCTCAGTCATAAACTCTCCAGACAGCTGGATCATACAGAGTTGTAATATGACCACCAAAGGTTATTTTCTTACCTATATCCTCCCATTATCATCTGTTCTTTCACAGTTTTTTTTATTAATTTTTGATATTTTATTGTACTTTTGCGTACTAAACAACATCATGCAACATTATAGTCGGCGTTCTTACAATGATCAAACGGGGCCAGACAGGTTGATATTTCACTCCAAAAGGATGTTGTTGAAGTCACAACAGAACATTCAAATACGACGTTGACCAAATCATTTCCTCACATTTTGTGCGTGACACTTACAGTAAATCATGTCTGTTTGGCAGACGGATCAATCTATTGTGCTTGGGCTGGAACCGTCCCTGTATTGATAGCTCCTCCCCTGTTTTCTATATCTTGTTTGAATATATTGAGTGGACCATCTGTAAGCCATTTGTCTACATCAAAGTTCCATTGAAAGTGTGGTGTCCTCCCTCTGGCCACGCCTCCAGGCATGCAGTCAGCACAACATATATTTACATTTAATGTAAACACACACATGCTGATGTTGCGACACATGAATACACACATAAAGAAGGCAACAAAGGGACACGTTCATCCTCATGAAACCTCAGCACAAAATGTGCCAACTGCTATTACATTAAATACATAACATTTTCAATTTATTGGATTTTAAGCAACATCAGTCCTGATCACAAAAAAATACCCTTTTAAATGCCTTAAAAAAACACAATATTTTGAGATTTGCTTTTGGTGCCATTGGTTGTCAACACGATTCCGTTATTCTGCATTATCAAATGACTTTTTCTTAAATATTTTCACCACCCAGAGGTTTTAGTTCTGCAACGTCTACGCCTACCTTTTACCATAAGTCTTATTCATGGATCCATATAGCGTATAGGAAGCTGCTGACAACTGAAACCTACGTCTCTGTCTACAGACCCTTCAACAAGAGACCTGCTGCAGCAGTTGCACACATGACCCTTGTGAACAAACCATAAAAACACTATTACAAGAGTAATGACCAAATTTAACAGTTTGCCTCAGCACACCTGGGTTCCCGACAAGGACCGTATATATTTCCTTTGACAGTCCCAACATCTCTGCAGTGCACAACCAACCAGAACGGAACCAACAGGGTCAATATCCCCAGAGAGAAAGAGGAGTCTTCTTTAAAGACTTGAAGCGATTTTGTGAATTCTCATTTGTAGCTGCATAAAAGCCCAGAGGGCAGAGAGGTGGACAACTAACAGAGCTCTCTTTTAATTCTTACAACACTTAAATGAGACAGTGAACAGCACTATGAAACCATGTACTGTCCATGGGGAGCTTTATGAGACATTTATGGGGCATTTAATGTGGATGCTCACACTTAAAATACAGTTGCATAAGCCAGACCTTTGTAGATCTTGTGCAATAAATGTATAGTTTCATTAGCATATTGAAAGGAAAGGCAGAGTGGGAGCGTTTAATATAAAAAACCTCTTTCTATTTCATACAAAAGGAGCTGTGTAATTGTGTGCTGACATCAGTGTGCAGCAGTCGCTATAACAGTCAGCAGAGCCTGAAGTCTTCATTCAGCTCATACCATGCTAATGTGCTAATCCTCCATGTTCCTCCAGCAGTTGCTGATCCTTCACAGCCACAAAATAGTATTTTTTTCTTCAAATAGTCAATTTAAATATATACTACAAAATAAAAGTGCTAAGTAGAACCATATACGGTTCTTCGGCTTGTCCTCATAGGAGAACTCTTCTTGGCTCCAGGTAGAACATTTTTATAAAGGTTCCACCTAGAACCCTTATTCAGGAAAGGGATTTTAAAGGGTTCTCTGGATCAAAATGTTTCTTACGGGAACCATTACAAGAACCTTTAAAAAACTCTTTCTTCGGGAAAGGGTTTTTCAGAAGCAAATGGTTCCAGGTAGAACCTCAGCCCTTGTAGAAGGACCCTTTGGGAACCCTTATTTCTAAAGCCCAATTTATACTTCTGCGTAAAGTGCTCTGCGTAGGCTACGTAGACTCTGCGTCGACGCAGAGACTGTCGAAGAGCCTCTGCGTCGTCTCCGTCTGCACAAAATATTTTTTAAGTGTCCGTCACTCCGTCAAGGGACAACGGAGACGGCAAGAGCTGCGATTGGTGCTCAGGACAGACCGAGCTAAGCTGCTCTGTGCCGGCTCTCAGTGCGCTCCGGGCGTCCTGACAGAGGCGGAGCTGATCCCCGCCGATAACGCCGCTGCCGAACTATAAATACGTCATATCTATACACACACAGCACATGTTTAGACTCTAAATGGCCAATTTATCGCCTCAAATTATCTTAAAACTGCGTTCCGTCACACAGAAAAGTGAGAAACGGCCACTGTTTCAACAACAGTCTTTCTCTCTCTTTCTTTCTCGGACGCCATTGCTCACTGTAGCCAGAAGCACAACAACCTTGCGCAGCGACCCCTACTGATCGGGCGGGAAATTGCAGCGAGTGTCCGTCACCACGACGCAGAAGTATAAATGCTCGAGGCGTCTCCGTGGTGACGCAGACGGATAACGCATACGCAGTCGGAGAAGTATAATGTGGCCTTAAGAGTGTAGCAAAGAAAAAAAATTGCAATTTTCTTTAAGGTACAATTAAGTACAACAACTTTTCACTATATGAGGTAATCTAACAGAGGACACTTCTGCGTCGCCTCTGGGTTCTGTTTACAGCCTCATATCTAAATCTGTCGCATCACAGGAGGCATTGACCAATCACAGGGCAGTTCAAAGAGACAGTGGGTGCTTCTATTGGCTGTTCCACTGAATCTACAAATGGCCTTTTGGTGAAATGATTGCTGATACATATCAACATCAGAAGAGAGTTTCTAATTACGGACTCTAAGGTATTCTCTTTATTATTCTTGACTGTAGTTCAGTTAGCATTTGTTTTATGTCAAAATTGATGGCGACAACAAGACAACAGTTGTTTTTAAACAACAAGACTGCAAACATGTTGCCCACTGCTGCTGTATACACACTAACACTCCCTCAGTCAGGTCTGATAGTTTTGCTTGACAGAGCCTGTTTTCAGATGAAGGACTCTAATGGGAAATGTCAAATCTGCACCAGTGAAGCCGTTATATTGTTTATTGTTTTTATTGATAATGTTGTAGCGTCTCTGTTTGGTCTTCATGAAAAGACGATATCAAAAGTTCAAATTCATTTTGTGAATATCGGTGATGCTAGAATAAACATGATCACACAAACTGAATAAGTCTGACACTACACCTGTTTCACTTGTCAAAACAGCTTTACTGGTACAGATTTGGACATTTGCCATGTCAATAAAAGCTATTTACAGGCCATTGATCAGCTGTAGCCTCTCAGCTCCCGGCAACTGAAGAGTGATCATTAAAAAAGAATGACAGAGAGAGAGCGAGAATGAAAGCAGTAGAAGAAGCGAGAGTCACTGATTCTTCACCTCTGACCTCAGATAGCATCACAGGACCTGAGATCGCTAATGCTCACCTGTTAACTCTCTCTCTACAGAGATAGTAAGAGATCAAAGAAATCCTGGCTACACATGGCTTCATCAGGAGTTGTCAGAGATCAGAGATCAGCATCAAACCTCAGGAGAGTAAGGGCCCGTCCACACAAAGATGGCGTTTTAGGGGACCTATTTTTTTGAAAAGGCCTCTTAAAACGCAGGCCTTGCGTTTTATTCCCAACTCTCTCTTGTGCTATAATTCATTGTCTTGTGTTTGGCGATTGTTTGACAGTGTTATCAACTCCTGTCAATGAAAAGTAACTCAAGTCAGCCTGAAAAGATCCTAGATATCAGTGGAAAACATGTCTTGAATCATTAAATAAAGAGAGGAGAAAACAAAACAGATCAGTGATTCTTCCACACACAGTCTGCGCTTTGAGTCGTTTCAGGGGATTCGGTGTGGATGGAGATTTTTCCTGAAACGATGCTGTCTTTACGGGGGAACATTTTGAAAACGGCAAAGAAAAGGGTTGTTAACATATTGTTCCGTTTCTGTCGAGACCTGGACTAAGAGGAGTCTCTGAAGATAAACCAGTCTCTGAGTATCACAGGAGTCAAGGCAGGCTTCATCCACACAACTAGTAGAACTAGAGACTGTCTTTTTTTCATTCCTGTTCGTGCATGAAGCAGATGATCAAACACATCACTGCTTCCAGCTTACACAGAATGCTTTTAGGTATTCTGGGCATGGGAGAAAAGGAAGACATATTTTTCAGTTGAACAAAGCTTTCCTCTTTTTTGTTTTTTATACGAAGAGGGAAAAATCAATGTCTATCCCCACATTGTGGAGGCACAATCAATTTTGTGTGGCCCTGATCCTCTCATTGGAGATGAGAGAACAATAGCACACTATGGTCATTTCATGGTCACAGAAGATTTGGGGGAGATGGCTCCTGCTTGAGGTGTTTGTGTCGGATCCTGAGTGTTGTGTTCTGTATTGATTTCTTCTTTATGCTCCGCATCTCCCAGAACCTGGGTTCATTCACACAGAGAGGAAGCAAATCACCGCTTCATGGCTGCCTTAACTTACTGTCTCTGAAGTAATCTGAGGTGACCTGACACCTGCTGTGTCCTCCAATTCATTTATATGATAAATATTTATGATCCTGCTGTAAAAATGTAGCAAAAATGGGTATAATATTGAATACTGAAATTTAATTATGAGGTCATTAAATCAGTGGAAAAGTGGTGCTCAACTCGCCGAGCAGCAGCTTCAATGTCAGCCAATGAAATCACATTTATGTGTTTTATTAAAACATCATCATCCCTTTAACAACATTATAGCAACTCTTGCTACATAGTCAGCCGTGACGGACACGGACACTGACCTCTGATAGCCACCTCGAGCCTCAGACCATTCCACTGCGTTAAAGTGACATATGTGTGAATCAGCCTTTAAAATGAGTCAAGGACCTTTGCCGACTCTAGGCGACACATTGCCGTCATATAAAATGTATCCACTGGACACGTAAATCCTCTGAGGCTGGAAGTTTGTGTAGAACTCTGTGCTGCACTGTGCAGCTAAGAATAGAACACTTCGCAGACTTCCGCTCTTTTGGATACTATTGCCCTCGTCTGCACTCTCGCGTTATTTACGGACAAGGCGGAGCTCTGAGATACAACAATTCCAGGAATGTGTCATTGTGACGTCACAATGAGTGCAGAAATCAACATCGTGTTTCATCTCCTCTACTTAGACTAAGGAGGACCACAAAAACATGAGTGAGCCATCTTTTTTCACACTTTGCCGACTGACAGGGCTTCCAGAGTCCCAAATATAAGTATTAAAATAATTAAAAAGTTGATTTTGCATCATATGTCTCCTTTAAAGAAAAAGAGGTAAGCGATGAATATTAATATTAAAATAAACAACAAGTGGAAGTGGAGTTTGTATAATATAATATTGCCATTTAAATTCCCATCATTCCACCCAGAATAATTCTTAATTCTATTTATCATGCAGAGGATTAGGCTGCTTTATTTCACTGAGTCTATTGTCATGTGATTTATTACACCTCTGCCTGCCTGCACCCCAAAAAATGAAAATACTGTTATTCATCCAATGTCTCTTTCTGAACCCCAGATAATCCATGATTGGCATATTGTGATCCTCTAAAGCATTAACATTGTGTGAACAAAGCTTCAGAAATGAATCCTAATGCAAATCCATCTTGGCTGAAATTCACTCAATAATACCACTGATGTGATTCTATTGATGTGTAAGCCACAGTCAAACTTCCCTGGGTGATGCAGGCACATTGACAAGCAATGCATCATATCACACAGGGATTTGGATCAGGCAGGGGGCTCTCTGGGCCTTGAATCCATCAGCCGGACGTGCAGCATTTCTGAGATTTTGAGCTACTACTGTTCCAGAATCAGATAAAACTCATATGGGAACCACAGATTTGAACAGTGAATGGGATTTTTCTACCTGTGGCAGACACTTTATCTCGCAAACAATAGCCCAGGGAAAAGCTGACAGATAATGACCACTTCCCGGTTAAATTAAAGACATGTTTTGCATAAGTATGGCATTCTGACTACATATTGAACACTACATACTTGCACACAAAAACAAAACTTGCATTTGTTGCATTTGATTGTCTTCTCAATATATAGTCCTGGCAATCAATTTAAGACTATAGTCAAAAAATGTTTTAATACAGAGGTCGCTTTCTCGAGTTGAGGGAAGCTCTGACATCACATGGAGAATAAATCGAGCTGCAGAGAAAACAAGTAAAATGACATCTGACCGTCTGTCAGTATCTGGGATGAGTTTCGGGAGAAAAAACCCCAACATCATTCATGTTTTGTACATTTGTGGCAAATTGCTCCATCAGACATTGCCAGCACCTGTCTGTCAAACAAGGGAGAAGGCTGATCTCCCACAGACAGGTGAGTGACAACGACGAGCATGAGGGAGAAAAAAAAACCTGAGGCTGTGGTGTTAAAGGAGAGAGAGTGAGAAAGAGAGAGCGAGCGAGAAAGCAGGGGACTCCTTTGTACAAAAATCCCCCTGGGTAAAGAAGTCTGTGTGGGGCTAATTCATGTCAGAGTGTATGTGCTGTTTCCTTCAGAGGGCAGCAGAAGGTTGATAAGATTCAAGTGGAAATGAAGTCAGTTGCTCGAGTGGACAGATGTAACACCGGTGATAAGAAGAGGACAGAGAAGCTGATGAGCCTGGGTCTTTCCCTGAAGTTGGACCTGATTCTAAATATGTTTACAATGTCTGTATTTTTGAAAACAAACAACCTCCCCCACCCCCAAAAAAACCCCAACATGTTTTGATTTAACAATGAAAAAGCAGGGTGGGTATGCAATTGTTGAAAATTACTAGCAAACACCAATATTTTATCACTCAATTCAGTTAAATTTAGACAACATGATATCACACAAATATAGATATACTAAATTGTTTGAATGGATTAGAATTTGAGAACATATCTATGTCTAATATACTAAATTAAAAAAATATATCTTTAAAGATAGGAAATGTGAAATAAATACCCACTCTGCTCTTAAGTAATAAAGAAATACGGCAATTATAATCTAATTACATAATGTATCTGTGAAAACATTGTTTATATATACTTGAGTTTGTTCAAATGCGTATATAACCATTTTTGTTTTTCCAAAATGGCTGACTTCTGGGTGGGCGGAGCTAATGGAAGTACATTGGAAATTTGTTTGGAGTCATGAGACCAACAAAAGTACCAGGTTTGGTTAAAATCGGTGCGACTTAGACACGATAGACACAATTCCATACTTTAGCATTTACGCAAATTTGGCCACAAATAATATATCTGTATATTACAAAATATTACAGATTTATCAATACAGTACAATACTGAACTTCCTGTTGCATGAACGTTTAAATCTAATCTGGTTTGAAACCATTAGAAAATATTCAATTTTTTCTTATTTTGAATTTGTTTTTTTCCAAGTTTCTTTGAAAATACTAACAAAAATAAAAATAAATACATATTTCACTGTTTGTTGAATTTATTATACAAACTAGTAAAATTTGACATTTTTGAGGATTTTTGTTTGTAAACCATTTTGCCTAAAATTAGGACAGTATATTCTCCATATTATTCTTATTATGTTATTATTATTTTTTTGGCATTTAAAGAAACGCCTACAACTAAATAAGCTAATAAAACACTGAAGGAAATAGTGGAGATATAATGTTGAGTGGTGGCAGTTAGAGGCAGGTGAGAAAAGAAAGCAGATGGTGAGGTTGGGGCTCTATGTCGAGTGCATAATGTGCCCTTGAGGCCAGGGAAGCAATGTCTAAATGAATATGACTTGTCCACCTTTGATATTTAAGAGGATTATACCTTATGTTCAAACACAACGCTCTAAATAACCTCCAATGAAAAGTGACACACAGCAGCGGCAGCAGCAGATCCTGAAAGACTTCTTCATTCTTTGTTAACTTCTTTCTTAATCCTTATTAGGATGTACAGGTCTGAGGGAGCGGGCTGTGTCTTTATGGGGACATGTGCCTCCTTTGTGCGTCTGCTGGTTAATCATGCTGTCATGGCAGGAGGAGGAGGGAAAGCAAATGGGAAAAGAATGAGGGATCAAGAGAATGAATGAAGGCCCCCTGCTCTTTATGGGTGTTACCCAGTCTGAGCTCTCAACCTCCTTTAAATATGGAGGACAGAGCACAGGCGCTGACTCCCAGCGTGTGCACATGCGGTGTGTCACACACGCACACACACACATATTCTGGTTCCAGTTACTTCGGAGGACATTAGATTGACTTGCATTAATTTCCTGGGGACTCTAACCTACCCATAATTATTACTGGCCTCACCCTTAACTATAACCATAACCATTCCTCATCCTAACCATACGACGATGTAACCACCATGAAATTGTATTTTGTAGTATTTTAATTTATGTTATCGGGCCTTGTTATAAGTCCCCATGTTGAGCGTGCAAACAGATTTCCGTCTCCACAACATGAGGCAAGATCTGGAACACATGCACACACACTCACTCACACAAACACAAATACACATTTAAAGCAGAGGATGGTGCGAATAGAAAAAGAGCTAACAAGTATTTTATCAATCAAAACTGATTTAAATCTCTGATCAGAGCAGTCAGCTTTGTCAACATATTGTTTATGTTCTATTCTGCTCCTTTGGTTTGGGCTGTAATGAAATTACCTTTGTCATGTATTTTAATACACAGACATTTAAGACAAAAATGGCAACACAGTCAGAGAATCGTACTCATAACTCCAAACGCGTGACTAAATGTGTTCAGGTGTTACATGTGTATTTAAATTTATAATGTAACTGTCACGGTTGACCCAGAAGTGAGGATCTCATTGTGCCCAAAATGACTACAACCTTGAAAGTGATCTATATATTCAAAATGTTACAAAGCAAAATGCCTTTTAGTTACATAATATATTTATCTTTATTTTGATTGAAGTAAGATCCCTTATTACAATAAAATATCCATGTAAGTAAACTCAGAAATCAGCACATACTTTGAAAACTGAAGCCTTTATGTATAATGATGTTGACTTTTATTGAACTTTTATTTCATGACAAAAAGTCATACATGATTCAGCAGATAAAAGAACAAGAAACAATGGAACATTAGAAATCAGGGTTTTACTAAATAAAAGGCACATTTATTATTAATTGCCTAATTAATAAACACAGCATAGTGTGATGCTGATAAATACAGATAACATTGGTGCAGACAAATCTGACAGAGACTCAAATATATCTGTAATATTATGTAATATTTTTTTTTTTTTAACATTTCTTTTGCCACTTCTTGCATTTAATATTTGACAATGACAATGCAATTATTTTTATTACATAATGTGAGTAGCGTGAGTGCAGAATTCATTTGATGGAATGATCTATTGGGAGTGTGTTTCTACCTTTCAGACATTTTTTGGATCAAAGTTAAACAAGGCTGGTTTGTTCACCAGCATAAGTTGCTATGGGCGGCAATTCATTTAAGCCACAATGATGGAATGGAACTCCCATTTAAACAAGCCTGACTTTCCCTTAATCCTGCTTCATGAAATACCCCCAGTCATGAAAGAGAACAGATAAGGAGTAAAAAATAAACAGCCTTAGATTATTGATGAAATAGAAGCCACTCACTGTCTGAACTGTCCTAATATACTAAACAGTGCATGACATTGATATCAATGTAACCTCTTGGTTATTCTCATGCCAGCAAAATTCAATCAATCAAAATGTCATTAGATTATGAAGTGATGAACACTGAGCCTCGCTTTGTTTGTTTATCATTATACAGAGGCAAAGAGCTTCCATCCTGTGAATAAAAATCAGAGCCTCGTCCATCAGAATTCTGCACAGTTAAATATGAGATTAGGAATCTAAACAAACAATCGATAGAATGTGTTGAATCCGTGCACGGAGTACATTTTGTAGCCATGGACCGTATCACTGAAGTGAATTTCCAAAGGAATTAAAATTCCATGTGAACTGAAGTTTAAAATCTATACAAGCAAATAAGAGAAAACCCTGAAACTTCAGTCAAGGCCACTCACTGATCCACATGGATGTAGATGTTTCCCTTTACTCTCTTTTTCTTAATTGTTTTTAAAAAGAAAATATGTCTTCATTCACACGAAACAAATCACTGTAAACACTGTAGTGCAGGGGTCACCAACGTGGTGCCCGCGGGCACCTGGTAGCCCGCACCGTATTGGCTGCCCGCGGGCTCACTTCACTTCACCTCACTTGCATGTATCGGTATGATCGCTCAGTAAAATATCTTTGATATTGTTTATAAAAACAGGTAATTGTTAGGAGTAAGCACTGGAATGAATGTGTATGCAGTTGAATGCATAATATTAATCATTTAAATGGTAAACAAACAAAAAAATATTATATGGTAGCCCTCCATATTATTTTTTACCCTTAAGGTAGCTCTCTGTCTCAAAAAGGTTGGTGACCCCTGCTGTAGTGCATATGCCATGGCTCCTGTTAGGGCTGTAACGATACACAAACTCACGATTTGATTGTATCACGATTTTTGACCCACGATTGGATACATTCCACAATTTTTTTTTTAAATTTAAAAAACATTTTATTTAAACAACATTTACTTATATAGCAACTTAATGTAACATTTAATAACAATATTTTGAAACACTGTGAACAGATTTAAACGTAAATAAATAAATAAATCTTTTTCTGTACAAAACAATACTTTTGAAAAATACAAAGTAAATGATCAATCAGACCGGGATTTGTCCCCAAAGCATGCTGGGAAGTGTAGTACTTCATTATAAGCAGTTTTGTTCCAGTGGAAATAACTTGTTTTGATAAACAGCAAAGGTAAGACAACATTTCCGCTTGTATTTCTTGAAAGTCAGTTGTTGTTTTGCTCTTATTTTGGGGCTGGATCCGTGAATCTT